>NC_069389.1:115255233-115561275 GCF_027475565.1 Acinonyx jubatus
TTCTGTCTACATCAGTTCAAGAAAATGTTTTTAAGATGCATCCAGTGTTTTTTATTGCTAAGTAGCATCCACTGTTTGACTCTCTAACGTGTCAAAACGCATCGACCAAATAAACATTTGGGTTATTTTCGATTTTCACTATTGTCAAACTCTTTTCTAAGACTTTTCATTTCTCTTGGACGAATTCCTGTAACCAGAATTATAGGTCATAAAGTAGCTCTACAGTTAGTCTCTTGAGAAACGACCAAGAAACACTGCAACACAGTTGTCCCTTTGTACGATCCCACAAACATAGGAGCACTTCGATTTCTCCACATCCTTGCCAACGCTTGGTTTCAAAGTCTTTTTAATGTTTGTGATTTTAGAAGGCACATAGTCCTCTCATTGGGGGTTTAATTCCCATCTCTCTAATGTCTGATAATGTTGCATACATTTTCATATACTTATGCACCATGTACATATTTTCTTCAGTAAAATGAAATTTCACATCTTTTGTCAGTTTATGAGGTTTTCTTATTACTGGCTTTTTGAAGTTCTTTATACATTCTAGATACATCCTTCATCAGATACATCTAACACAAATGTTACATCCCAGCCTACGGTCTTTTTCATTTATGAATATTGCCTTTTGATGAACAAAAGGATTTCATTTTGATGATGTCCAATTTATCAATTTTTCATTCTGGTTAATGCATTCTGAGTCCTAGGAAATATTTATCAATACCAAGCTTGTCAAGATTGATAAGCATAAAGATTAAGTTGAATACGTTTTCTTCTGTAAGATCTGTAGTTTTAGCTTTTAAGTTACATCTCTGATGTGTCATAAGTAAAATTTTTCTTAGTATAAGATAGTGGTCAAGCATCATATTTCTCTGTATAAATATCCATTCACTTTGGCTTAATTTGTTGGAAAATCTAAACCTTCCCCTGTGAATTACCTCCATGCATTTATCAAAAATCAACTTACTGCATACATATGAATGTAGTTGGGATGAATTTGTTCTCTAGTCCTAGGCTAACACAAGACTGTCTTTATTATGTGGCTTTACGGTAAATCCTGAAATCAGGTAGTGTGATTCTATTAACCTTCGACAATTTTTTTCAAGATTGCTTTGGCCATTTGGTCTTTCATTTTCACATAAACATTAAAACCACCTCGTCAATCTCTACCCATGAGCTTTTTGTGATTTTGACTGGAATTACATTAAATCTATGGATTTAATTTGTGGGAAAATTAACATCTTAGCATTTTTAGCTTTCCTAACGCTTATCTGTTTTTGAGAGACAGAGCGTCAGTGAGCATGAGCGGGGGAGGGGCAGAGAGGGAGACATAGAATCCAAAGCAGGCTCCAGACTCCGAGCTGTCAGCACAGAGCCCGACACAGGGCTCGAACTCATGAACTGTGAGATCACGACCTAAGCTGAAGTCAGACACTTAACCGACTGAGCCACCCAGGCATCACTTTAGCAGTTTTAAATATTCTTTTCCACGAATACAGTAGAATTCTCCACTAACTTAGGTCTTCTCTCACCAATGACTTCCCTCACCCAGATCAATATACAGATCTTACATGTCTTTTGAGTTTGTTCCTATTTTTTTATACTATTGTCAGTGGCATGTGATTTCTTAAGTTTCATTTTCCAACTGCTTTTTGCTGGTATAATTAAATACAATTGTTTCTTTTTTAAGTTTTTTTGTTTTTTTAATTTTGAGAGATGGAAAGCGCAAACAGGGAAGGGGCAGAGAGAGAGGAGAGAGAGAGAGAATCTGAAGCAGGCTCCACACTGCCTGCGAGGAGCCCAATGCAGGATTCGAACTCACAAACCGCAAGACCATGACCTGAGCTGAAGTCAGATGCTAACTAACCGAGCCCCAATACAATTGGTTTTCTATTCTGACACAGTATCTTGCCAACCAGCTAAATATTAATTTCAATCCTTTTTATGGTATATCCTTTACTTTTTAATATCAACGATCCTGCCATCTTTACAAAGACTGTTTTTGTTTTTCCACTCTATTATGTATGTCTTTTATTCTTCCTTATTACTACACTGGTTATGGATTTCAGAACAAATTTTAATAAAAGAGTAGACACCCAAGTATTCCCAAATTGAGGGAAATGTTCTATATATGAGCTGTAGGGATCGTTTATATGTATCCAGTTAATCAAATTCAGATTACTACTACTTTCTGTTAAGTTTTTAACAAGAGTGTGTGTTAAAGTGCACCCCGAGTAGCTTTGTTTTGTTTTGCATATACAGAGACCCTATTGTTTTTAATGTAATCTCTTCTATTATGATGGTAAGCAACATTGAAAATTTTAAGAAATGCAGACGTCCGTTCACATGTGTGTCTGTATGTACATACATAAATATCTCCTAGCTCTATTAAGAGGGTGTAGGAGGGGTGCCTGGGTGGCTCAGTCAGTTAAGTGTCCGACTTCGGCTTAGGACATGATCTCCCAGTTCTTGAGTTCGAGCCCCACATCGGGCTCTCTGCTGTCAGCCCAGAGCCCACGTCAGATCCTCTGTCCCCTTCTCCCTCTGCTCCTCCTCCCCCACTCATGTTCTGTCGCTCATAAGCAAACATTTAAAAAAAAAAAAAAAAGGAAGGTCTAGGAGCAGTAACATTTCCGTAGTAATCAGCACATCTAGTTCTTGGTGTTTTTGTTATGTTCTCTACCAAAAGGAACCAGACATCCTTGGAAAAATCGCTGATTCCAGACCTGAGGCAAAGAACGTACAAGATGAACTTGAAATATCTGGTGGCTCCTGAAAATAATGGAAATGCTCTCAAGGAGATCAAATTCAGCCACAAAGGCTCCCCCCTAGCCAGACTGGTAGTAATTTCAACATAAAATAATGACATTAGTAGATATGGCCCGTGGAACAAGTTATCAATCTAGGTTTCCATACTTACACTAATAAATACATGAATAAATTTTAATTATGTAACTCACCCAGAAAAGTTCACTATCATTTCTGAAAAAAAAAAAATGGGTGGCCTGGGTGTTACCATGATTAAACAATGGATAGACCCAGGTCAAAGGGCATCCTACAAAATTATAAGACCTGACCTCTCAAAGCCTGTAAGATATTGAAAACCGTGTGAGACACATGAACTACTCTGGATTGAAAAACTCTAAAAACATGTGACAACTAAATGTATTTAAAATGTTGGCTTATACTCAGGTAAAACACTGTGGAGGCAGTTGGCAAAATCTAAAGGAGACCTTCATTCACAGATTGTGAGAATGTGCTATCAATTTCACGGTCTTAATTTGAGTAACTAGTGGGGCACGTTAGGTGGTACCCTTGTTCTGAGGCAACGCACACTGAAATTTTTAGTGGTTACAGTTTCTTCTCAAATGATTCAGAGACAAGTTGCATGTGTGTATTCAAACACCATAAACAGCACGACAGAGCGAGCTGGAGGTAGAACAAATAGGGTAAAATGCTGAAAAGGGGCAGAATTGGAAGAATTTTCATGAAGGCTCTCTGTGGGTTTTTTTATATTGGTCTCTCAACATTATTAAAAGCATTTCAAAATTAAAACACAAAGAAATAAAGCTCATCTATTGCGGAGAACATGACGGTGGGTGTTAAGGGATTAGGCGACTGCTCCAGAAATTGGTTGGCATGGGGACAAGCCTGCATGGGAAGGAAGCTCCTCCCAGGAGGAGATGGGCCAGAGGCAATGGCAAGGGGGCAACCGTTAGAAAGGGGAGGAGGGGAAGGGAACTACCAGGAGAGAAGGGGATCAGAGAGAGACCTTACACGTCTAGATGATGTTGATCAGCAGCAGAACAAGGAGTCTCTGGGTCAGGCAGCTTTGAAAGGTCATTGCACCTTGGAGGTCTTAGAACTATAGTGTCATACCATAAGAGTAAAACCTATCAGATGAGGTTTCATAGGGTATGCAAAGGAGGAAGGCCCTCCATTACCAAAAAAAAAAAAAAATGCTTATTTAGGCTATTCAAAAAATAACTCAAAATCTGAGTTTAGGGCCCGTAATCTTTTAAGCTCGCTGGTCTCAGCCTGGATGGAGAAATAAATAATCTACGGGCCAATATACAGGTTCCATCTTTAGCTCATTTAGACAACTGATATTCCTTTTATTACAAACTCTGCCTTTAATTGGTTTCCTCAGTTGTTTTATATTTGATGCAATCATGTTCATGGGCTTAAGTATACCAACTTGCTATTTGTTTTCTAGTAGTTTTTTTTTCCCCTGCTCTTTTGTGCCATATTTCGAGTTAATCAAATGTTTTTAGTCTTCTTATTTCACACCGTCGCGTTTTAAACTAAATTACTTTGTCGTTTTTTAATGTTTTCTCTAAATGTTACAGTACGCTTAGGGCTCACGTTGTCTAAATTCACATAAACGTCAGAATGTCACAATAGGAGGGGTGCCTGGGTGGCTCAGTCAGTTACGCATTTGACTCTTGATTTAGCTCAGGTCTTGATCTCAAGGTTTGTGAGTTCAAGCCCCACATTGAGCTCCTTGCTGACACTGTGGACCCCACTTGGGATTCTCTCTGCCCCTCCCCCACTCACATTCTCTTTCTCTCTCTCAAAATAAGTGACTTTTTTTTTAACGTTTATTTATTTTTGAGACAGAGAGAGACAGAGCATGAACAGGGGAGGGTCAGAGAGAGGGGAGACACAGAATCTGAAACAGGTTCCAGGCTCTGAGCTGTCAGCACAGAGCCCGACGCGGGGCTCGAACTCACAGACCGCGAGATCATGACCTGAGCCGAAGTCGGCCGCTTAACCGACTGAGCCACCCAGGCACCCCAATAAGTGACTTTTAAAAAAAGAATTTATAATGTCACAACAGGAAAATTTCATATGCCACATTTTTGGTGTTATTGTTGCTGTATTTACATTACACATGCAATAAATGCTACAATATAAGGTTATTATTTTTGCTTTGAAGAAACAATCATCTTAAAAAAAATTTAAAAAAATAATGCTTTTTCCATATCCGTACGGATCTACTTTTTCTGGTGACCTTCACTCCTTCCTGTAGATCTTAGTTACTGTTTGGTGTCATTTCCTGTCACATTTCTCTACAATTTTATTTATCCAACAATGTTCCAATTTCTCTCTTATTTCAAAGGGCATTTCCAATGGATAGCGAATTCTAGCTTAACAGGGAATCCTCTCTCCCTGCCTTCAGTATTGGAAGATTTCACTGTCAGGGCCCCTGGATGGTTCAGTTGGTTGAGCGTCTGACTTCAACTCAGGTCATGATCTCGTGGTGTGTGAGTTCAAGCCCCACATCGGGGCTCTCTGCTCTCAGTGCAGAACCAGCTTGGGACCCTCTGTCCTCCCTCTCTCTCTGCTCCTCCTCCGCTCACACACACGTGCAGTCTCTTTCTCTCTCTCAAAAATAAACGTTTAAAAAATAATAAAATAAAAGATTTCACTGTCTTCTGACTTCTGTTCTTTTTGGCAAGAAGTCAGCCATCACACATACTGTTATTCCAGTGTATGTAATTTGTTTTCTTGATCAGATGGATTTATTTTTTAACTTTGGAAATTTCTGGCCAGTATTTGTTCAAATATTCCTTCTGCCCACATTACATATAATTAGGCCACTATATATTGCCCCCCCCCAAATCAGTGAGTTTCTATCCATTTCTTCTAAATCTTCTTTTTTAAAAATTGGATAATTTCTACTGACCAATATTCAAGTTCACTTCTTTTTTCTGTAGTCTACAAACAGTTGTTAAGTCTCTCCAGTGATTTAGCATTTTAGATACTATTATTTTCAATACCCTATTTTCCCTTTGGTTCTTTTGTATATTTTCCTTTTCACTGCTAAGATTCTCCACCCAGTCATACATTATGATCTTTTCCTTTAACATCCTTACCCACTTATTCTAATATCTGGGTCATCTCTGGGTCTCTTTCTCTTAACTGTGTTTTTAAAAGTAGTGTAACACTTTCTTTTATCATGTGTCTCATAATTTTTACGTAGGGCACTGTGGGTGATCATTGTAGGGTCTCAAATATATTGCCTCCCTTTAAAAGATACTGGGTATGTTGGTAGACAGTTATCTCCAATAGTTCTCAGAACAGCATGAAGTCTGGTGTCACCACTCAATGCCCATCTACACATTAGGCAATGTTCTTAAAGCCTGTGCATCCTTTGCCTTGCACGTGTGTATCCTAGTCCTTGGACAAAGACACCATGAATCATCTCACAAACTTCTGAGAGCCTTCCTCTATACAGTCACCACTTTCCTAAAACTACTGTAAAATATCCCTCTCAATATTTGCTCTTAGAGCAATGAGCATTTGCTAAAGGTCTGTGAAAATTCCCTCTAGATCAGATGTTATCACAAGAGATTTAAGTTTAAAGACTGGTTCGCTCATTTTATTGCTATATGACTTGGGGCAATTTACTGAATCCCAATGGCCACATCTGAAAAACGACAATAAGACCATTTATATCTTAGATCTGTAAAAGGTATTCTAAAATGCATCAATATGTCTAGGACAGTGCCTGACACAGAATAGTGTTTAATATGTGGTAGCATGAATAACAGTATTAGTGGTAACAGCGTTATCATTCTTAAATGGCCAAGTGACCTTAAACATGGTTCTTAGCTACCACCTATAAAAATACAAAATCCAATGTTTTTCTCCATATGGAAATTAAACTTAACTTTAAAATTCCTGATTCTTTTGCACACGGTCACTTATTTTTGATACAAATGAACATAACGCACCCCTACCCACCACCGCGCAGCTTGAACGTGGCCCCGCCGGGACAGGGGTAGGACAGGGAAGCGCTGACATGCATCTCCAACATTCCCAGGCTGCAGCCCAGATTCCAGGTACTGGGATACGGCAGGGCGCGCGCCAACCTCTCAGGTTACGGGGAGGGGGGTTCTCTGCAGAGTCAGGGACTCCGAGGAGCTAGTCCCAGGTTCAGGTGCTCATTTATCTGCCCCAGTCAGCACGTCCCCCTCCACGAGGAAGGGTGAGGAACCATGCAGGGAAGTGTTTTTCTTTTTATGTTCACACGTAAGGGGTAGGAGTATCGAAATTGACAAGGGGAGGCGACAGGCAGGACCCCAGCTGGTCACCGGCAGCTCCCGGCCGCAGGATGGTGGCGAGGGGGACAAAACCCCAACGCTAGTCCTGCCCTTCTCATCCCCTTACCACTCGCAGATCGTGAAGAATATTTTAAATAAAATTCCTGACTCTCAATGTATCTTGAAATACAGAAATTATCAGTAACTTTCTGAATCAACTCAAACTGCAGTCACAGTCTAGACACAGACAAGCTTTGAATCTGGCCATTTCTCTGGTCATGGACATATTTAAAATTGTTTGATATTTAAGCTTAGTTCATACTCTAAATTCATCCGGAAAGCACCAGATAAAAATATGAGTAAAAAGTGAATACATCTGTATAGGACTCACAACATTCAACACGCACAGAAACCAATTTGTAATATTGGTAAACATTTAAAAAGAACTACCGATGGCAAATTAATATTACCATGACATGCGCTTAAAAATAAGTAGGTCAGGGGCACCTGGGTGGCTCAGTTGGTCAGGCGACCGACTTCGGCTCAGGTCATGATCTTGCTGCTTATGGGTTTGAGTCTCACCTCAGGCTCTGTGCTGACAGCTCAGAGCCTGGAGCCTGCTTTGGACTCTGTCTCCCTGTCTCTGTTCCTCCCCAGCTCGCACGCTGTCTCTCTCTCTTAAACATTAAAAAACATTTTTATTAAATAAGTAAGCCAAGGGATTCTGGTTTGGTAGCTACAGTTTTTTTTTTTTTTTTTCATGTTTATTTTTTGAGAGAGAAACAGAGTGTGAGTGGGAGAGGGGCAGAGAGAGAGGGACAGAATCTGAAGCAGGCTCCAGGCTCTGAGCTGGCAGCACAGAGCCCGATGTGGGGCTCAAACCCACAGACCGTGAGATCATGACCTGGGCCGAAGTCGGATGCTTAACCCACTGAGCTACCCAGACGTTCCTCGTAGCTACAGCTTTCTATAAACATCAGTTCTTTTATCAAGTTTAATACTGATTTATAAATCTAAATACATTTGGCTGTGACCTTAGTCTCATTGGTTCATGATATAAACGGGAAATTTAGAGTTTATGTTAAAGGAGACATACTTCTTTTTGAGAATGTTCTCATGGAAATGAGAGAAATACCTGAAATTTTCCATACAAATTCTCTTATAACTCGGGTATCTTTTTTTTTGGTGTAGGATTTACAACGTAGTTTCTAGATAGAGAATTCACCTATTCTCCATTGCCACATTTGCTATCATAACTTACGAGGATTAAGCTAAGATTGTTAAGCTCTTTTGATTCGGATGTATTTATCATGGAAATCTAAATCTGCCAGATCATTACTTCGAACAATTTCACACTCTTTTCCCAACCATACTCATGAACTGAAATATCCTTCAAGTACCACACTATGATTTTCATGGGACACACTTTGAAATCCGTACTAAATTTTAATGAAGGATACAGAGCCAGGCAGCAAGAGAAACTGTATGCCTACATAAATCTTGAATGCAGTTGGGAGGGGGACAGTGAAACAATGACCTGAAGCAGAATTTTATGAATTACTTCTCCTGTAAAACACTGACTTACACTTGCATAGTAATGTGTGGCCTGAAATCATTACCACAGTATTGATTTCTAGTCCCTAGAAATGATAGAGTGACAGCTTTAAAAAAAATAATGAAAATAATAATTTGTGCATTTTTTATTTAAAAAAAATTTTTTTAATGTTTGTTTATTTTTGACAGAGACAGAGACAGAATGCAAGTGGGTTAGGGGCAGAGAGAGAGGGAGACACAGAATCCAAAGCAGGCTCCAGGCCCTGAGCTGTCAGTACAGAGCCTGACGTGGGGCTCGAACCCCCGAAACCGTGAGATCATGACCTGAGCCGAAGTCGGACGCTCAACCGACGGAGCCACCCAGGCGCCCCGAGTGGACATTTATTTTAAGGTGCACAAAATACTGACATATTTTTTTTAAGTTTGCACATATGTATTAAAGACATTATTTAAGTTGTTTTTTCACTGGTTATTTTGAGTTTTCGGGAGTTTACAGCAGTAAATATGGGGAATAGTGATTTCCTGTTCTCAAAATTCCATAATTCTGAATTAAACATAAAGGAGAGCAAAAAACAAAAAAAAACAAAAAAAACCAAAACAAACAAACAAACAAACAAAACCAAAAAAACAATGGGTCAAAGTCATTTCTTTACACTCTTAGTGCCTAGCACGTTGTTATTGTAATTATAGGGACAAGCCAACTGTTCCCTGAATAGAGAACTGAGGCAGCCTCCAGGGTGAATGGATCTTGCCTTGGAAACGAAATCCTTAATCCAGAATTTTACTCTGCCTGAGGACCGGGCTGTATTTTCGCATGACGCACAGTAAGAAACACATGGTCTGTGGCCGGCAGCGAGTTGTCATTTAGTGAATTCTGATTACAGAGCTACAGCTGGTACCCTCGTGGACTGAAAAGAAGCACCAGAGCTAGACCTAAATTAATTAGACGTAGACAAGTGCACAATCCGAAAACACCATCTTCAAGTACAGGTCAAGTGTTTTCATGGTCTCTACCTCGCTACCTTTGTGCACGCCCACGCGCCACGATGCTCTGACACCGAAAACTATTACATCCTGACCATAACGGAGTACTGAGCCAGGCATTTCAGTAGCTAATATAACTGAACTTCAGGGACCATATCAAAATAATGGACTTTCATAATTGAAATCAACAGCTGACATTCCAAATGTTTCACAAATTTAACATAGGAAAAACTAAATGAATCCTAAAAAATAAATATCAATAAATAAAGCTATTCACTACACCGGACTAAAATTAAATCTTGGCCCAACCTTTGCCACTTCCATGATAATAAGTACTGATTAGGGCATTTTTATATCAGATTATTCTAATCATAAAAGAATACCTTTCAAGCAATCAGAGGTCTTCCCAATTGCATCCCTTAAAATATCCACTACAGTTTAAGAAAGAAAATTTACTGGGGCACCTGGGTGGCTCAGTTGGTTAAGCCTTTGACTTCGCTCAGGTCATGGTCTAGCACTTTGCGGGTTTGAGCCCCGCGTCAGGCTCTGTGCTGACAGCTCGGAGCCTGGAGCCTGCTTCCGAGTCTGTGTTTCCTTCTCCCTCTGCCCCTCCCCCACTTGTGCTCGCTATCAAAAACAAATAAACGTAAAACAATTTTTTTTAATAAAAAATAAAAAAATAAAAACTTGGGACCAAAGAGACGAATTGTCGAGAAATCATTGCCTTTCTCATTCCAGAGGTGTTGGGAGAATAAAAGACCCAAAGAGGCACTTTCAGATTTTCAATGTGAGGAAATATTACAAAAAACCAAAAAATATATATATGAAACTGGGTTACATTTCCAAAGGCTCATTGGTACAACCAAGGCATGCATTTTATTATTCTCTGTCATAGGGCAGTATAACCCATTTGTCCTACAAAGGGTCTGGTATACTAAAAAGTGCCTGAAATTTGAGATCAAATACAGTTGACTCCTGAACAATGTGTAGGCTAGAGAGACTGGACCCCCACACAATCTAAACTCTGTGCATAACTTTTGATTTCCCAAAAACTTAACCACCAATAGCCTACTGTTGCCCTCAAACCATACCAATAGCACAAATAGTAGATTAACATACATTTTCTATGTTATAGGCATTGTATATCATATTCTTAGAATAATGGAAGCTAGAAAAGATTAAGAAAATCATAAAAGCCATTTATGATACTGTTGTTTTTATGAAAGAATCTTTCAATAAGTGGACCCACACAGTTCAAATCCATATCATTCAAGTGTCAACACTATATGTAAGTTCTGCCTACAGGTTTATAACTTACTAAATGTAAAACACCAGACATCTTACCACTGCTGAACTTCATGCCATGTAAAACGAAAAGATCTTATTAATATGGGTATAGAAGATAAGGCATGAAAATAATCTAGCACAGTATTTGGCACCCATAGTTGGACTATAACATACAGTTATTCCCTTTATCCCTTTCTGCTTTTTATATGTATGGATAAGTGCTCAATGGGTCATGCAACAGATCTTGAGAAGAATCTTAAACCCTGCAAAAATTTAATTATGTTCCGTGAGATGTGTGGTGGTTCAGTATTCGCAGATCAATGTGATACATCATATTAACAAGAGGAAAGATTAAAACCATGAGATCATCTCTATAGATGCAGAAAAAGCAATCCGCAAAATATTTGTTCATGATCAAAATTCTCAAGAAAGTAGGTTTAGAGGGAACATATCTCAAGACAATAAAGGCCATACATGAAAAACCCCCAACTATCCTCATACTCAACAGTGAAAAACAGAGATTTTCCTCTCAGATCAGGAATAAGACAAAAGATGTCCACTTGCAAAACTTTTATTCCACGTAGTACTGGAAGTCCTAGCTGCATCAATCAGACAAGAAAAAGAAAAGACCTCCAAATTTGTAAGGAGGAATGAAAACTATCACTATTTGTAGATGGCATGATACTATACACAGAAAACCTCAAAGACTCCACCCAAAAACTATTGGGACTGATGAATGAGTTCAGTAAAGCTGTAGTATACAAAATTAATATACAGAAATCTATTGCATTCTTATACACTAATAAGAAAGCAGCAGAACGAGAAATTAAGAAAACAATCCCATTTACAACTGCACCAAAAAGAATCTGAGTAAACTTAACCAAGGAGGTCAAAGACTTGTACTCTGAAAACTAGAAGACACTGATGAAAGAAACTGAAGATGACATACACAAATGGAAAAATATACCTTGCTCATGGATGGGAAGAATTAATATCATTAAGATATCCATCCTACTCAAAGCAATCTACAGGTTCAACGAAAGCCCTATCAAAGTACCAATAGCATTTTCCACGAAGTAGAACAAATAATCCTAAAATTTGTATGGAACCACAAAGGACCTCAAATAGCCAAAGCAATCCTGAAACAGAACAAAACTGGAGGTATCACAATTCCAGATTTCAAACTACACTGGAAAGCAGTAGTAATCCAAACAGTATGGTACTGGCACAAAGATACACACAGAGATCAATGGAAGAAAATAGAGAGTCCAGTAACAAACCCACACGTACATGGTTATTTAATCCACACCAAAGGAGGCAAAAAATATATACACAATGGGGAAAGGTGGTCTTTCCAATAAATGGCGTTGGCAAAACTAGATGGCTAACGTGCATAAGAATCAAAATTTCTTACATCATATACAAAATATGAATAAGGCCACTTTCCTACATCATAGACAAAAATAAACTGAAAATGGATGAAAGACCTAAATGTGAGACCTGAAACCATAAAACTCGTAACAGAAAACATAGGAAGTAATCTCCCGGACAATGGTCTCCGTGGGCACTGGGTAGAAAATAACCTATGTGAACTACACCACAGTGAAAAGCTTCTGCACGGGAAAGGAAACCATCAGAAAACAAAAAGGCAACCAAATGAACGGAAGATGGTATTTGCAAGTAGCATATGCGGTAAGAGATTAATCTCCAAAATGTATAAAGAACCCCTATAACTCAACACCAAAAACAATCTGATCTTTACAAAGGGGCAGAGCTCCTCTTCCTTTTATCCACCATCGTGGTGTGTGCGATGGACCGTCCCTCGCCATGTCCTCTCAAGACTTCCGGGATCAAGTAGTTCCCAGCCAAGAAACAGAAGCAGAATTGTCCCATCCCCCAGTGGATCTGGACGAAAATGGAATAAAATCAGGTGCAACTCTAAGAGGAGACCTGGGACGAGAACCAAGCTGGGTCTATAAGGAGCCACATGAGATAGTACACAAATTTATGCTGCATGAAGGTCACTTGGTTGGATCACATCACTCTGTAAACATCACTATTACCTGACAACAGGCACGTTTTATTTTTGTTTGAAAATACATAAATAAAATAAATAAATAAAATGGGCAAAGGACCTAAACAGACATTTTTCCAAAGACATAAAGAGGGCCAACAGACACACAAAGAGGTGCTCAACATCACTCATCATCAGGGAAACACAAATCAAAATCACAGTAAGATATCACCTTATACCCGTCAGAATAGTTTGTATCAAAAATAAATAGGAGGGCACTTGTTAGGATGAGCACTGGGTGTTATGTGTAAGTGATGAATCACTGGGTTCTACTTCTCAAATCAATACCACACTGTTAACTAACTTGAATTTAAAAAATTAAGGGTTTTTTTCCAAAAAAAAAAAAAGAAGAAGAAGAAGAAAGAAGTGTTGGGGCACCTGGGTGGCTCCGTTGAGTGACTCCTGATTTTGTCTCAGGTCATGATCCCAGGGTCATGGGATCGAGCCCCATGTTGGGCTCTGCACTAAGCTTAGAATTCTCTCCCTCTTCCCCGAACCCCAGTCTCTAAAATAAATAAAAATTAAAAAGAAATAACAAGTGTTGGTGAGGATGTGGAGAAAAGAACCCTCCTGCACTTCTGGCGGGAATGTAAATTGGTGCAGCCACTGTGGAAAACAGCAGGAAAGTCTCCCAAAAAATTAAAAATAGAAATGCGATATGATCTAGTAATTCCACTACTGGGTGTTTACAAAAAAACAAAAAACCCAAACACAATTCAAAAAGATTTCAAAACACCATTCAAAAACAATCCAAAAAGATGTATGTTACCGCTATGTTTACTGCAGCATGATTTACAGTAACGGAGAAATGGAAGCAACCCAAGTGTCAGTCAACAGATGAATGCCCACACACACGCTGGAATATTGCTCAGCTATAAAAAAAACAATGAGATCTTGCCATTTCCAGCAACGTGAATGGACAAAGAAGGTATTAAGTGAAATTAGTCAAAGACAAATACCATGTGATTTCGCTTATATATGAAATCTGGGGGGGTGGGGAGGGGACTTAAAACACCAACTCTTAAATACAGAGAACTAATTGTTGCCAGAGTAGAGATGGGGAGGGACTAAGGGGCAATAAAGATAAAGGGGATTAAGAGGTATACATTTCCGGCTATTAAATAAGTAAGTCGTGGAGATGAAAAGTAGAGCATAAGGAATACAGTCAATAATATTGTAATAATGTTGTACTGGAACAGATGGGGACTACGTTTATCATGGTGAGAACTGATTAATGCATAGAATTTGGAATCAATATATTTTACATCTAAAACATAAGACTGTATGTCAATTATTCTTCAATAATATAAATAATAAATTACATAAATAAATATCTGCTTCCAAATGCGTAGCCTTCCTGGAAAACATACTAAGCTCTGTCTTTATGCGTTTTCATGGTCTATCATGATTCTTGCTCTTGTAGGCATCTTTATATCTGCAGTCTCAATATTCTCCTGGGGGCATCACTGCAGCCATGCTTTCCATGCTAGACTATCCATCCTTTCTCCCAGCGTGTCGTATACTTCAAACGTAAAAACGAACACAGAAAACTTTTTGAAAATCTCAAGTACATAACAATACATCTATCTTGAGAAGACACTGCTTCTCAATTGTGAATTTGATTTCAAAGTGAAAACAGTACAATCGCTGATCATTTGTTCATGTGTGCAATGTGGAGAAAATCTTATTGCCTAATTTCTGCAATGAACAGAACTACACAGACACAGATTTTTGGTCTAATAAGCTAATAAGAAATAATTTGTGTTCTAGTAATTAGTATTGCTTTGAGACCACACAATGACTTTGTCTTTTTCATTTTGAGAAAATCACTTTTATGCATAATTTTTGTATGCTTTCAAATTAAAGTAAACCCATTCAAACTTCAATGTTACTAATCTTATTTTTTCCCTAACCCAAATGTACTTCAAACGGTAACAGGCAATAATGAAAGTACAATGATACGTGTAAGAGAATCCAGAGATATACTTTATGAAGGACTCACTGGTAATTAAATGTTTTATCTTATTCTTAAAAAGAGTCACAGTAATGAAAGGCTTATTATGGTTGATTACTACTACTGCTAATGAATGATTAAAACAATTACACCTTACATTTAAATATCACTTAATAATATACAAGACTTTTGTACATATTGTTGCTGTTTTGTCAGAGCAGTACGAGTAAACGTGAAATTTGAAATACTATCCATATTAAGTTACATGAGCACAGACTTTAAGACGGCTCGCTATTGTTTTCAAAATAACATGCAAATGTATGGTCATTGCATAAAAGACCAGGGTTCCACAACGGAACATGCACTTTCTGGCTTCGTATCCTTATCCGTACTATTTCGTCTACTTGAAACCGTTGCCTACGCTTGTTTAAATCAACCAAAAGAGCATCAAGGCACGCTCCCGTGGTAGGTATCTCTGTTCCCTACTTCATCCTCATACTGCAGTAACCAGAGCAATGTTTGAAAACCCAGATATGATCACGTTACTTCCTACTGAAAACCTGACGGTCACACATCTTTGAACTCTCTCCTCACTCTCTGTACTTCAGCCCCATTTGCCCTCTTTCCATTCCTCATAATCAGTCAATTCTTAACCCCCTCAAGGACTTAAGGCATACGAAGCCTACAAAAAAAGGGAAAAAAACAAAATGGAAGGAAACGGAGTATCTAATATCTTTAGAACCGTTGTATCAACATGGGACTTACTGGAGCCATTTTTCTCGTCACTTGAATGCACTTAATCGAAAGTGACGTGGAGATCTCTCACGACAGAGTCCATTAACTAAAATTTAATGGAAACTATATTCAATGAACATTTTCTTTTTTCAATCAAACCCAAGCTCTGACCGCTGCACTAAATTAGAGGGCCAGAGCCCAAATGGTGGGGGTGGGAAGCACAAAGAGGGAGTCAACAAGGAAAAAGAGTGTAGGATGTACCAGGGGATCTGCCAGGTTATCCATGCAGGGATTCAGTACCTCAGACACAGGTGAACGAGGTAGTAATCCACTGTTTTGAACTGACCGTCAAGGTAACAACAGGATATCTGGATGAGACGGTAAATGTGTGTGATTACCACTGCTCCTACTCCTCCCTCCAGGGCCACAAAAAGTTGTTACTAATGGATATCGTGTTGAGAGGAGCTCAGACTTGGTCTCGAGAGTTCGTCACAAACCACTACCCGAGATGATCGTGTTACCAATCGAGCATCATTGCATTCAAGATTAAACCTGTTGACATCCTGTTTACAAATATAGGAACTGAATTAACTGACGTGGATCGAATAACCAAGTTTCACAAAAAGAACATTTAATTTCAGAGACCAAGAATGAGGCAAGGACGGATACCTTCTTCCTGTTTCCTCTTGTTCGCCCTGCTGCTGTTGACTTTAATGTCCCCGCCATCCTTTTTAATTGTGACATATAAATTCCTCTCTCTATACTGACTGGCCCACTTGTGGTTTCGTTCACAGATACTGTATTCTCAGGGCCGGGCTGCAATCCTATCCCACAATCCAGGCAGCGGCCGTGTTTATCTATATGCCTAACTGATGCCTCATTTGAACATAATATTTTCATAAAGTACACTTTTCACTTTGAACTAGAGGCTTTAAAAATCAGTGTTTTGACACTGGCATAGCGTGTTGGGGATTGATGCTTCATCCTAGAATAAAAGAACAGTCAACTACATCTAAAAATTTCTATAAACAGCTAGTGGATGGAATTGGAAATCATTTCACACAAAATCAGGACGTCTTGGTAAAATAAAAAAGTATATACACCTGTGATATGCAACATTCAACAACACATACCAGGATCTCCACCTCTGGGTGTTATCCCCATGACTGCATTGCATTACACAGCAACGGTAAAGGGATTTTCAGATACAATTAAAGACCCAAATCAATGGACTAAGCTAAAAAGGAGATGATCCTGGGACTCCCTGGGAAAATGGCAAGGTAGGAGTACCCTGAGCTCACACCGTCCCACTGACACACCCAGATGACACTCACGTCCGTATAAATAGCCCGGAAAATGACCTGAAGACTGGCAGAACAGACTGCCCACATCTAAATGTAGACAAGGGCCACACTGAAGAGGGTAGGTCTAAGAGGGTAGGAGGGGCAGAGACAAATCCCCAGAACATTTGGCACTGAAAATCAGAGATGCCAAATTTCCCAAGTCCTTACAGTCAGTAGGGATTCAACACCTGGAACTTTCAAACTCAGTGGGCTCGGCTCTGGGAGAGCCAGAAAGGCAAAAACCAGTCCCCATCCTTCCAGAGACAGCACAAAAATAGTCCCATGGAGTTACAGCAGAGAAGCACCAGTTTCAAAACCTCCTGGGGGATACTGGGGAGAGATTTGTTTGTTAATCTCAGAGCATGCGCTAGAGGGGCAGGGATCATCAGGAGACTTTTCCAGGAACAAAAGAGCTGACCGATGTCATTTCCGTCCCCTGGCCCCCAGCAGAGACACACTGAACACCTACAAAAACTAGCTCAGAACCACCTAGCGGGTTAATATCATGCCCCAACTGCATTTTCCTACGGACGCAGCCCTTCCAGACAGGCCTGTGGTCCACGTCTGCTGTCACAGAAGACCCGCACGAATCGCGCTACCACCACACTCCCTGCCTGGGCACACCCGTGTGCAGATCAGGCCCTCCACCCAGGCCCGCCTCATCCGAGAGGGCTGCGCGTCCCAACGTACACCTTGCTGGCCACACACACACCCTGCCGCCACATTCTCCTGTGGACCTGCCCCCGAACTATGTGCCTTTAGCCAGAGCCAATCCAAAGCAGTGCCACAGGCCTGACAGTGTTTAAGCAGCCTTCACAGGGGCCGGCACCGCTCCAAAGTGACTCCTGCCCCTGAGAAAAGGGAAGAAAACCACAAACATGAGCCCAGGTGAAGCCCCAGGAAGGGCCTGGGGTCTGGATGCAGGCCCCACCCACCAACAAAAGCCTTCCAGAGGACAGCAGGAAAGCACCAAGCAGACAGGAGCAACTACATCTATGGCAAATGCTTGGTCTGAGTCAAGCCCGACGTGGCGCCAGAGTGCCTCGCTAATAACACAGGCACCAAACCACACCCACAAAAAGCAAAGACAGTCGTTGCAGAAGACTGGGATACAGGGAAAAGCGGCTCAGACACAGGGACTTAGAATGAATATGGGACAGAGGAATATGCCCTAAATTAAAGAAGAGGACAAAGATCACAGCAAGAAACCTAAATGAAATGTAGATAAGTAATACACCTCAAAGAGAATTTATTTTTTTTTTAATTTTTTTTTTAACGTTTATTTCTTTTTGAGACAGAGAGAGACAGAGCATGAACAGGGGAGGGTCGGAGAGAGAGGGAGACACAGAATCCGAAACAGGCTCCAGGTTCTGAGCTGTCAGCACAGAGCCCGACGCGGGGCTCGAACTCACGGACCGCGAGATCGTGACCTGAGCCGAAGTTGGCCGCTAAACCGACTGAGCCACCCAGGCGCCCCCACCTCAAAGAGAATTTAAAGGAATGGTCATAAGGATACTCACTGGACTTAAGGGTGGGATACGCTTCACAAAGAAAGTAAACATCAGAAAGAACCAATCAGAGATGAAGAACTCGGTAACTGAAATTAAACATGCACTAGATGGAATTAATAGGAGACAAGAGGGAACACAAGAACTGGAACAGCAAATCGGAGGACAGAGTAATCAAGCTTAACGGCAGAGAGAAACAATAATAAAAACTAAAAACAGACATAGAGAACTCAGTGACACCATCAAGCACAATGTCTCAGAAGGAGGAGAGAGAAAAGGGGTCACAGGATATGTTTGAAAAAAACAACAGCTGGAGACTGTTGCAAATCTGGGGAAAGAAACAGAAATCCGGATCAAAGAGACACAGAGAACACCCTCCCCCTCAAAAAAACAACCCAGTCAGATCCATACCAAGACAAACAGCAATTCAAATGGCAACAAGAAGTGATGAGAGAATTTTAAAAGCACCAACAGCAAAGAACAACAGTTACCTACAAGGGAAATCCCAGAAGGCTATAAGCTGATTTTTCAACAGAAATTCTACAGGTCAAAAGGGTGTATTCAAAGTGCTGAAGGGAAAAACATCTGCAGCCAAGAATACTCTAGGCAGCAAGACTATTATTCAGAATAGAAGGAGGAAGAAAGAGTTTCTCGGGCAAATAAAAGTTAAAGGAGTTCATGACCACTAAACCAGCCCTACAAGAAATGTCATTTCCACTCTTTGAGTGGAACCGAAAGACCGTTAAGTAAGAGTAAGACAATTAGGGAACACAAAAAGAATAAGATTAAGTACATCTATACAAATCAGTCAAGGGATTTAGAAAATAAAAGGATGTAAAGTATGACAACCATACACCTAAACCGTGGAAAGAAGAGAAGTAAAGGTGTGTTCAAACTTAAGTGACCATGAAGTTAATATAAAGCCATGTGCAGAAGATGTTATGTACAAACTGAATGCTAACCACGTATCCAAAACCAGTTACCGATATGCAAAAAAATAAAGAGAAAGGAATCCAAGTATATCACTAAACAAAGCCAAAAAACCCTGAGAGAGCAGATCAAGAGAAGAAAGGAACAGAAAAGAACTATAAAAGCAACCATAAAACAAGTAACAAAATGGGCCTAAGTACATACCTATAAATAATTACTTTAAATGTAAATGGACTGAATGCTCTAATCAAAAGACAGTAACAGAGTGGATAAAAAAGCAAGACCCATCTATAGGCTGCCTACAAGAGACTCATTTTACACAAAAAATACACATTTGGATTGAAAGTAAAGGGATGGAAAAGCATTTACCATGCAAATGGGAGTTAAAAAGAAAGCTGGAGTAGCAATACTTACATGACACAAAATACACTTTAAAATAAAGACTGTAACAACAAACAAGAAGGACACTATAAAGTCACAAAGTAAACAGTCAAAAAGAAGGACAGAACAACTGTGCACCCAACAATCAGTTAAGCATCCAGTTCTTGATTTTGGATCCCAGTTCATGAGCCCCGCAGTAGGCTCTGTGCCGACAGCATGGAGCCTGCTTGGAATTCTCGACTCTCTCTCTGCCCCCTCCCCCACTCATGCAATCTCACTCAAGCATTTAAAAATAAAAAATAAAACAAAATGCCACTCACATCAATGAACAGATCATCCAACTAGAAAACCAACAAGAAAACAGTGGCTTTGAATGACACATTGGAACAAATGGATCTAAGAGATATATTCAGAACATTCCAGCCCAAAAAAACAAAGTATGCATTCTTCTCAAATGTATATGGAACATGGTCCAGAACAGATCAAATATTTGCCCACAAAAAAAAATCTCAACAAATTCAAAAAGATTGAAGTCCTACTATACATCCTTTCCAACCACAGCACTGAAATTAGAAATCAACCACAAGAAAAAAAATCTATAAAGAACATCTATACATGGAGGTTAAATAACGTGCTCCTGAACAATGAGTAGGTCAACCAATAAATCAAAGAGGACGCAGAAAAATACAGAGCCAAATGAAAATTAAAACACAAAATCTTTGGGATTCGGCAAAAGCTGTTCTAAGAGGAAAGTTAAAAGCGATATAGCTCTATACCAAGAAGAAAAATCTCAAATAAACCACCTAACCTTATACCTAAAAAAAGCTAGAAAAAGAAAAAACAAAACCAAAAATGAATAAAAGGAAAGAAATGATAAAGATTACAGCAAAAATAAAACCGAAATTTCAAAAACAACAGGTCACATCAGTGAAACCAGGAACTGGTTCTTTGAAAAGATCAACAAAATTGATAAACCTTTAGCCAGACTCATCAAAAAGAAGAGGAAGGACTCAAACAACATTGGAAGTGAAAGAGGATAAATAACACCTGAAACCACAGAAACACAAAAGATTATAAGGGATGTTAGGAAAAACTATATGCCAGCAAATTAGATAACCTAGAAGAAATGAATCAATTCCTAGAAACATATAACCAACTAAAACTTAAGCAGGAAAAATAGAAAATTTGAACTGATTACCAATAATGATTGAATCGGCAATCAAAAAAAACTCCCAACAAAGATAAGTCCAGGACCAGACAGCTTCCCAGGGGGAATTCTACCGAACATCTATGAGTTAATACTTATTCTTCTCAAACTGCTCTAAAAAATAGAAAAGAAAGCTTTCAAACTTGTATTATGAGGCCAGCATTACCCTGATATCAAAACCAGATAAAAACACGCCAAAAAACAAAACAAAAACAGAGGCCAATATCTGATAAACATAGATGCAAAATTAATCAACAAAGTATTAGAAAACCAAATCCAAAAACACATTTTAAAAAATCATTCACCACAGGGGCACCTGGGTGGCTCAGTCCATTAGGCGCTCAACTTCGGTTTAGGTCATGATCTCACAGTTTGGGAGTCCGACCCCCACATCGGGCTCTGTGCTGACAGCTCAGAGCCTGGAGCCTGCTTCGCATTCTGTGTCTCATTCGCTCTCTGCCCCTCTCCCACTTGTGCTCTCCGTCTCTCAAAAAGAAATGTAAACATATATATGTATACATATATATATGTGTGTGTGTGTGTGTGTGTGTATATATATATATATGTGTGTATATATATATATATATATATATATATATATGTATATATAAAGTCATTCACCACAATCAAGTGAGATTTACCCCTGTGATGCAAGGGTGGCTTGATATTTCCAAATCAATCAACACGATACCTCATATCAATAAAAAGTAAAAACCATATGATTATTTCAATAGATGCAGAAAAAGCATGTGACAAAGTAGACATCCACTCATGATAAAAAAAAAAAAAAAACCTCAAAAAACAGGTTTACAGGGCACATACCTCAAGATAATAAAGATCTTTGATGAGTAAAAGCCCACAACTAGCATTATACCGAATGGGGAAAAACTGAGAGCTTCCCTTTAAGGTCAGCAATGAGACCAGGATGTCCACTCTCACCCACTTTTATTCAACACGGTACTAGAAGTTCTGGCCACAGCAATCAGACAACACAAAGAAATAAAAGGCCTCCAAATTGGTAAGGAAGACGTAAACCTGAAGGGGCATCAAAGAATCTACCCCTGAAATCATCGCTGTACTGTATGCTAACTAACTTGGATGTCCATTTTAAATAAATAAATAAATAAATAAATAAATAAACAAACAAACAAACAAAAATTTCAGAAATGTTCAATAAAATTATAAACTCCTAAAAAAAAAAAAGTAAAACTGTCACTATTTGCAGATGTCATGATACTCTATATACAAAACTCTCAAGACTCCACCAAAAAACTACCAGAACTGATAAATAAATTCAGTAAGGCTGCAGGGTACAAAATCAATATACACAAATCTGTTGCATTTCTATACACTAAAAATTAAGTAGCAGAAAGAGAAATTAATAAAATAATCCCATCTCGCCCACTTATCATCGTGCCAAAAATAAAATAACCAAGGTGAAAGACCTGTACTCTGAAAACTATAAAACACCGATGGAAGAAACTGAAGGTAACACAAACAAATGGAATGATATTCCATGCTCATGAACTGGAAGAATGTTGCTAAAATGTCAATACTATCCAAAGCCAACTCCACATTTAATGCCATCTCTATTAAAATACCAACAGCATTTGTCACAGAACTAGAACAAACAATCCTATGATTTGAATGTAACCACCAAAAGACCCCCAGACAGTCAGAGTGATATACTACAAACTTTTAGCAGTCAAAACAGTATAATGCTGGCACATAAACAGACACACAGATCAAAGGAATAGAGGGCCCACAAGTAAACCCATGGTTATATGGTCAATTCATCTTCAACAAAAGAGGCAAGAATATGCAATAGTGGGCGCCTGGGTGGCTCAGTTGGTTAAGCGCCCAACTCTTTTTTTTTTTTTTTTTTAGTGTTTATTTTTAAGAGAGAAATACCCAGAGTGCAAGCAGGGGAGGGGCAGAAAGAGAGGGAGTCAGTCAGAGAATTCAAAGCAGGCTCTAGGCTCCGAGCTGTCAGCACACAGCCTGATGCGGGGCTTGAACTCATGAACCACGAGATCATGACCTTAGCCAAAGTCGGACGCTTAACCAGCTAAGCCACTCAGGTGCCCCAAGCGCCCAACTCCTGATCTCGGATCAGGTCATGATCTCCCAAGTTTGGCTCCTGGGATCGATCCCTGCATCGGGCCCTGTGCTGACAGTACAGAGCCTACTTGGGATTCTCTCTCTCCCCCTCTCTCTCTGCCCCTCCCCCTGCACACGCATTCTCTCTGAATAAACATTTAAAAAGTATGCAACGGGAAAAAGTCTCTTCAACAAACGGTGTTAGAAAACCTGGACAGCTACATGCAAGAGAATGAAAGTAAACCACTTTCTTATACCATACACAAAAATAAACTCAAAATGGATTAAAAACCTAAACGTGAGACCTGAAATCATAAGAATCCTAGAAGAGAACATAGGCAGGAAGTTCTCAGACACTGGCCATTGCAGTATTTTTCTAGATAGGTCTCCTGAGGCAAGGGAAATAAAAGCAAGAGGAAAGGGAAAAGCAAAAACAAACTACTGGGACATATCAAAATAAAAAGCTTCTACAGAGAAAAGGAAACAATCTGGGTGACTCGGTCAGTTAAGCATCCAACTTCAACTCTGGTCATGATCTCACGGTTTGTGAATTTGAGCCCTGCATCGGACTGTCTGCTGTCAGTGTGGAGCCTGCTTTGGATCCTCTGTCACCCTCTCTCCCCACCCCTCTCCTGCTAGTGCTCTCTCTCTCAAAAATACACATTAAAAATTTTGTGAAAAAAAAAGAAGGAAAGAAAAGGAAACAATCAACAAAGCTAAAAGGCAACCTACTGAATGGGAGAAGATATTTCATAAAGAGATATCTGGATAGAGGGTTAGTATCCAAAACATAAAGAACTTCTACAACTCAACACCAAAAAAAAAAAAGACCCCACAAATAATTCAATTAAAAAAATAGAAGACATGGACATTTCTCCAAAGAAAACCTACAGATGGCCAATAGACACATGAAAAGATGCTCAACACCACTCGTTACCAGGGAAATGCAAATCAAAACCACAATATCCTCTCACACCTGTCAGTATGGCTACAGTCAAAAACAAAAGAAAGGCACCTGGGTGGCTCAGTAGGTTGAGCGCCCGACTCTTAATTTCAGCTCAGATCATGATCCCAGGGTCATGGGTTTGAGACCCATGTCAGCATGGAGTCTGCTTAAAGATTCTATCTCTCCCTATACCCCTTTCCCTAGCTTGCAAGCTCTCTCTCTCTCATGAAAACACCACATAAGAAACAACAAGTGTTGGCCAGGATATGGAGAAAAAGGAACCCTCTTGCACTCTTGGTGGGAATGCAAACAGGTGCAGCCACTGTGGAAAACACGAAGGAGGTTCCCCCCAAAATTAAAAAGAGAACTACCATCTGATGCAGTAATTCTGCTACCGGGTATTTACCCAAAGAATACAAAAACACTTATTCAAAAAGAGATATGCACCTCTATGTACACTGCATTGTTATTGACAATAGCTGAATTATGGAAACAGCCCAAGTGTCCATTAACAGATGAATGGATAAACAAGATGTTGTGTGTGTGTGTGTGTGTGTATGTATATATACACACAATGAAAGATTACAGAACCATAAAAAAGAATGAAATCTTGCAATTTGCAACAACGTGGATGGATCTGGAGAGTATAATACTCAGTGAAACACATCAGAGAAAGACAAATACCATATGATTTTACTCACATGTGGAATTTAAGAGACAAAACGAACGAACAAAGAAAAAAACAGACAAAACAAAAACTACAGAGAACAAACATGGTTATCAGAGGGGTGGTACATGGGGAGATGGGTGAAAGAGTTTAAGGGGATTAAGAGTGCACTCAACATCATGAGCACTAAGTCATGTAAAGAAGCGTTTAATCACTATGCTGTACACCTGAAACTAATGCTGTATGTTAGCTATACTGGAATTAAATTTTTTTAAAAACTGAAAGCAAAGGAGGATATAGTCCTAAATGGGCCTGATTTAACAGTTGGAAGCCCTTCGAAAAGGGTCTAGGCTTCCCCTTATGTCATAGATGCTCTTCTGCTGACTTCCAGCACCACACCGTCATGAGTTTTACAGCAGCAAGAAAGTGCATTGTGCCCACAACCACGTGAGCATGGGGGAGAGAACCCAGAACCTTATCTGAGACCCCCAGCCCTAGCCAAGGCCTTCACTGCAAACCCTTAGCAGGGGACCTAGGCAAATTGTTCCAGACTCCCGATCCACGACGCTTTGAAATAATAAAGGAGTATTGTACTAAGCACGATGTTTGTTGTAACTCATAAAGCTGAGCATACTATACCTAAAAAAAAATGTGTTCTTTTCCCAAAATTATATCCATGTGTGTTTAAAAAAACATCTAGTGCTTCCTATGTGTAGTGAGCTGAACAGTGGCCCCCCCCAAATAAGTCCATATTCTATCCCCAGAAAGTATAGTTTGACCTTATTTGGAAAAGGGGTATTTATAGATATAATTAAGGATCTTGAGATGACATCATCCTAGATGTAGGATCAGCCCTCAATCCAATGACTGGTATCCTTACAGGAGGCAGGAAAGGGCACTTTGAGACAGAATGACACAAGGAGGTGAAGGCCACGTGAACACCTAGAGCCAGCAGAAGCTGGAAGAGGAAGGAAACATCCTCTCCTAGGGGCTCCAGAGAGTGTGTGGTACTGCTTACACCTGGACTTTGGACTTCTCACCTCTGTAACTGTCAGGTACGAAGTTTCTTTTTCGTTCATCTACTAAGTTTATAGTAATTTGTTATGGAAGCCCTAGAAAACCAGTATGTTCTGTGTGTAGCTACACGAGAGGTGGGTGGAAAGGGAAGTTGAATGCAGAGTCTACCCTCTAGGAATTCCTAATCTAGTACTACATCTATGACAGACACCAAAATGGCATGTGCCCAAAGAGAGATAGAGAGAAAACGGTTCTGGTGTGAAAAGAGGGAAGATCTCCTTCCACCCAGGACCAACAGAAGGTCTCCTAGAAAAAAATAATGGTTAATGGAGGTCAATATTTGGGCATAAAGATATTATGAGAAGCACTTTCCAGATAGGACAACAGGGAGACAGAAAAGTAATAAGCACCTGTGAAATCTCCTCTTTTTTGTTAGAGCAACCTACTACCAGACATCCATTAGACATTAGCTGCACCTAGCATGCCCACATAAAAGTATACTTTTATTCAAAGTTTCAATATCATGTTCTCATCTGAAAGTTCAAATGTTCGGGGTGCCTGGGTGGCTCAGTCGGTTGAGCATCCGACTTCGGCTCAGGTCACGACCTTGCCATCTGTGAGTCCGAGCCCCGCGTCGGGCTCTGTGCTGACAGCTCAGAGCCTGGAGCCTGTTTCAGATTCTGTGTCTCCCTCTCTCTCTGCCCCTCCCCCACTCATGCTCTGTCTCTCTCTCTCTCTCTCTCTCTCTCTCTCAAAAATAAACATTAAAAAAAAATTGAAAGTTCAAATGTTCTATGTAAATTCAAACAATTCTAACAAAATCTAACTCTACGATTTCATATGAATCTAAGAAAGCAAATTCTTCTCTTCTTCCAACTATTAGTCACTATCGAGTGCCATTAGGCAATACCAAACACACATATAAACTTGAAACTCTATAGCAATGAGAATATAGTCAATAAGATGAATGTACTTGCCTGATGTTGTGTATATACACGTACGTAACGATACCAGTCCAACACTTACTGACCTTTGTACGTTCAATCTTTATATTTACTTAATTCAAAATTTTACATTTAAAATCATGCCACATCTTGGGGCGCCTGGGTGGCGCAGTCGGTTAAGCGTCCGACTTCAGCCAGGTCACGATCTCGCGGTCCGTGAGTTCGAGCCCCGCGTCGGGCTCTGGGCTGATGGCTCAGAGCCTGGAGCCTGCTTCCAATTCTGTGTCTCCCTCTCTCTCTGCCCCTCCCCCGTTCACGCTCTGTCTCTCTCTGTCCCAAAATGAATAAATAAACGTTGAAAAAAAATATTTTTTTAAATCATGCCACATCATATCACTTGATAAGTTAGAATCAAAAAGTAATTTATGGGTTCATTTTTATTATTACAGCCACCCACCATTTAAAATTAATAAACCAATCTTCCCATGAAAATTGAATTCTAAAAATTATTATTGCTGTGGTAACAAATAGGAAAGAGAAAGCATATTGCCTGGAGCTTTGTAAAACACAGGTGTCAAAATTAAAACAGAACTAGTCAGAAGATCTAATATAATCATTGGTTCCATCCATGCACACACACAAAAAAAACCATTTTATGATAGTATACTTTATGAAGATGAGACTTACATTAGACCAAAATTTTCCACATATTAATCCAGTAGTGATTTCATTGGTAAAGAAAAACAAAGGATGGAACAAGCACCACACACAACATGCACAAACAGGTGATTCTAAAAACACTTTGAGTCAAGCCGCTAAACTACTTATCTTCACTTTCTTAATCAGTAAAATGATGATTAAACAGACACACAGTTTCTCTGTTACCCTAAATATGGTGAAAAGGAAATGAGATTATGTGTGCACAAGTGCATATAACTCATGATTGCATTGAATGAGGAAAGATAGGGGCGCCTGGGTGGCTCAGTCAGTTGAGCGTCCGACTTCGGCTCAGGTCATGATCTCACGGTTGGTGAGTTCGAGCCCCGCGTCGGGCTCTGTGCTGACAGCTCAGAGCCTGGAGCCTGCTTTGCATTCCGTGTCTCCCTCTCTCTCTGCCCCATCCCCACTCATGCTCTGTCTCTGTCTTAAAAATAAATAAAAAACATTTAAAAAAATTTAAATGAATGAAGAGAGATAAAGAGTCCAATAGGAGAATCCGTTATAAACACAACCACTTTGACACATTTCGACTCTGTTGATTTTCCTGCAACAGTGAACAAGTAACACATCTAGTAGATTTGTACCTCATATCAAATATTGTCCTCCTTTAATGTTAACTAAAGTCTTCCTTATCTATGGTAAAATAGCTTTTGGCAGTAAGTGAGGGACGTCAATGAAATCAGCAAAGGGCCATGGGCATAATCCAGATAAAGCTGGACATTCTCTTCCCCGTTTTCAAGCCTGTTTCTGGGCACCTGGGTGGCTTGGCTCAGTCAGCTAAGCAACCGACTCTTGATCTTGGCTCAGGTCATGATCTCAAGGTTCAGGAGATTGAGCCCCATGTTAAGTCTGCACTGGTGGTGAGGAGCCTGCTTGGGATTCTCTCTCTCCCTCTCCCTCCCTCCCCCCCACACTCTCTCCCACAAAATAAAGAAATAAGCATTAAAAAAATAAAGCCTGTTTCAGCATGGTGACACAGGGAAAATCAAACTCAAATTGCACTCCACTTGGTTGAGAGCAATATACAACTTTTCAGGTGTTTCTGTCAAGATGCAGTGAAGGTAGTTAGCAGTGATCACAGAGCCAAACTTCCTAATTTTTATTTCACTCCTCCCTTTATTTTACACCCCATACAGAATCAAGGCTACTCTCATCTCTTCTTTACTTCCCTCAAAACTGTTTACTTGGCTTTATGGGTTCACATCTCCATTCAGGATTTCTCACTGCACCGTCCTGCTTCCCAGATTTTATTTTTCCTCAACCTGTGTCTCCATATACATTTTCCGTTGAACATTCTTCTCATATCCTGCTCTAAAATATTTCAATTTTGTCTCTCAAAAAATTGTGCCCAGCAGACAAGGTAATACAGAAACACCGTTTCCTCCTCCTTAAAAAGTAGAGCACCTGGGTGTTGTAGTCAGTTACGCATCCAACTCTTGATCTTGGCTTAGGTCACGATCTCATGTTTTGGGAGTTCAAGCCCCACATCGGGGTCTGTGCTGACGTTGCGAAGCCTCCTTGAGATTCTCTCTCCTTCTCTCTGCCCCTCCCCCAACTTGCGTGCTCACTCTCTCTCTCTCAAAATAAACTTGCTAAAAATAATTTCAGAAGTAGAGCATATGTAATTTTTCTACTATAATATGTGTGTGTGTGTGTGTGTGTGTGTGTATTTTCCTAGCATATACAGATGTCTTGGGAAGGCGACTTATGTCTGTCAACTTGAACTTCCTAAAATCCAACTGATGACATAGAAGACAGCAAAACAATGCCTTGCATCTGCAGCTCACCAAGTTCATGCATTAAAGGATATAAATTCCACCTCCCCGTCCTCCCTTTCCCTTTCCAAAGGGGTAAGCCCCTCCAGTAGAGGCTATATTTTACCATTTAAGCAAAGTTAGCAAGTTGAGAAATACACTTATATGTGCACAATAATTTTTCTGTATCAATATTATAATTTTATTATAATACCTATTAATATATGACATATAACAAAGTTATAATTGAAATGGAAACTGCAATTTTAATTAAATTACCTTGAAACATTTTTGAAATAAAAAACACCTTGGTTTATCATATACAAGTAAATGTATTCCAGAGACTTAAATTATTATTGGAATAATTTTTCCAAAATTCCGCATATGTAAATTTGGAACAGAGGGTACGGAACCAAAAGGAAAATAAATGAAGGGTTCGAGCATATAAAATTATAAAAACAAGTCATACTTATAAAAGGCATTATCACACAAAGTTCAAATACAAATAAATCTAGAGAAATAATCCAATAAAAAGACAATATGACGACAAGGAAAATGGAATGGATGTGTATCTCCTGTTTGTGCTCCCTTATCCACTCCTGCTCTTTTTACGGCTCTATATCCAGGTATGTTTATCCGTGTGGATTAACGTCAATGGTTTCCATTGCCCCTAGCTTCTGGTGGGGTTTGGCACACAGAGGCACTCGAAGTGATGCAGGTCAGAACAAAATGAGAGAGGCTGATTTTCCTCCCAAGATGTCTCCTTGCCAGGTTACTATGGGTCGGCTACATCCCTCTATGAAAGATCACAGGTCCTGTTGAGCACTCCTCCCTACAGCCTAGGCCACTCTTACATGTTAAGTCCTCCTTGTGGTTGAGAGCTCTCTGTTGTTACTACCCTCCGGGGTACTGCATTATCCCTGGTTTCCTTAAACTAGATACACTCAAAATGTAGTTCAAAGAACCCCTGGGACCCTACAACATGTTAAGAGACTATATGAAGCCAAATTTATATTCATAAGGATGTTGTTACTTACCTTTCCCACAACAGACTGAATGCATGAGTAAATATGCAGCTATACCCTCTTAAACCACACATTAAAAAGATCCGTAAAGCTGTAAAACAATACAACTCTTCTCAGTAATCATGGTTTGCAAAATGTAGTTGTTTTTCATAAATCATATTTATATATTAACATATAATGGGTTTCTGAAGGCTTAGATGAAACAAGGATCATGCAAATACTTGATTTTAAAGTCTAATATGTTAAATATGGATAGATAATGGACACAGATAAAAGTTCATTGAGGTCCTCAAAAGTTTTTAGAATATAAAGTGGTCTGGGGTCTAAAAACTTTGATAAACACTACCTAAGACACAGTACTCACCTTTATAAATAGACCCTTTTAAAAAAAAAAAGTTTATTTTGAGAGAGAGAGAGAGAGAGAGAGAGAGAGAGACAGAGGGAGGGAGGGAGACCAAGGGAAGGGCAGAGAGAGAGGGAGAGAGAGAATCTCAAGCAGGCTCCACACTGTCAGTGCAGAGCCCAACGCAAGGCTGGATCTCGCGAAACAGGAGATCATGACCTGAGCCAAAATCAAGAGTCAGATACTCAGCTGACTGAGCCACCCCAGGCACCGCTATAAACAGACCCTTTTATTTAACCCTCCGACCTTTGGCTCAGTGGAGTATGACATGTTCCTAGCCAGGACACTGAGTGAGATATAAATTGCCAGTAAACTTCACTAACAGTTAATGAAAAAAGTTATACAAGGAAAAGCTATCATTTTACACCCCACAAACTTTTCCTGAAAGGTTTAAAACATCCAATATTGTCAGAGTGTAAGGAAACAAGCATTTTCACTTTTGTTGGGGGGGGGTGGAGGAGTGTAAATTGGTACAAATTTGTGGAAAGCAATTTTTCAGCATCTCTTAAAAGTAGAACTGTGAATACTTTATGACTTAATATTTCAAATTCTAGGAATTTTTCCCTCAGAAATTAAATTGGGAGGATTAAAAATATCATTACAGTAATACCCACTATAGCAGCTTGTAAGAGCAAAAAAGGAAATAAAAATACAAAGGAAAGATATGAATGTTCGTTAAAAAATTAGGTAAACTATTGTATAACCACATAATACCATGGAAGTGCTTTAAAGCAAACACAAGTTAGATTTATATGTACTTAGTTTACAATTATAACTATGATATATTCAGAAGCCAAACACTGCCTATAGCATAGATCATTTTCATGTACAGATGTATAAATATGCACACGTGCTTATCTTTCTGTGTAAATATGACAGTATCTAGAACAAATTATTTAATACCCAACACAGGAGGACTAGAGGTGGAGATTTTCATAAAAGGCTTTTGTTTTTAATGAAAATACAAGAACTTGGGAGTGGGCGGGGGAAGCAGTCCGAGGTTATTATTTTTTTTTAATGTTAATTACGATTTATTTTGAGAGGGAGAGCATGCACGCACGCCAGCAGGGGGGAGGCAAAGAGAGAGAGAGGACAGAGGGAGAGAATCCCAAGCAGGCTCCATGCTGCCAGCACAGAGCCTGAGGCAAGGCTCGGTTCCAGGAAATGAACCCTGAGATCATGATCCGATTCAAGATCAAGAGTCAGACACTTAACCTAGTGAGCCATCCAGGTACCCCTTAGGTTATTTAACATATGAACAAATAACCCACCAAAAATCAGTCTGAGGATATTGATATATTATTGATTTTATTGAGACTCGGATGATTATGGCTTAAAAATAATTTTATGCTCCTTTACCTTTCTACAGATTTATAATTATGCTAGTATACAACAAACACACACACATTTTATTTACTTAGACCACAAAGACGAAGGAAATACCGAAAGAAGTTAATGATATTCAGGGTTCTGCTGAGGACTAGGAGTTTCAGAGGGCACAACAGAACATCTTGGAAGGTCAGGGAAGGACGTGCAGTTGGGTCGGATTACATTACGTACAAAAAGCCACGCACAGATAGCGTCGGGACAATTTGGGCATGTGCTGGTGAGGTAAACGGGAATTAGGGGCAAGTTGAGATTAGTCCAGATGGCCTCTCACAGGAAGTCACCTCTCAGCCATCACAGGAAAGTTAAGATGTGTCTGTTGTACGCTCTTAAGGACGGTTAAGAAACATGTTCTGGTCTCTACGGGTACACATAGAGATATGAGGTCTATGAGGGATGGTGTAGTGCAGAACACCTAGACTCCAGATTCAACTTTGCCACCTGGACCAGCAGCTGGACAAGAGACAGTGGGCAAGAGATCTGTAACGCTCTGGGCTTCAGGTTCCTTAGTCATCATCTGGGGACCGTGATATTACCGACCTCACGGGTCTGGTACAAGGATTAAATAAGTCCATGTATGTAAGGTTTTCACCACCACGGTACCTCAAACAGAGTAAGGCATCAAAATGCGAACGTTGTTACTGTTATCAAAACACAATTTTCACTTTTAGGGCAAATGAAAGCGTAGGCTCGTTCTTATCCCCTAAATTCTGCACAGATGAAGCGCTCTCCCTCATTTGTGCATCCCAAACAACCCGAAGCAGGGCTAACTCCCATAACAAGCCATGTCTATCCCTCTGTACTCTTCCATGTTTTCTCCTCTTCCTCTGCAGATCATTTAGTCGTACAAAAGGGAATTCGTTTCGCCTTCTATTAGCATTTAAATGTTTGCTTTTTTCATTCCGGTAACTTTCTCGGAAGTGACCTGTCTGTATTAGCTTATCGTACTGAGGGACACTAGGGTACTAAAACCTGGTACCCAGAAAGCTGAGGGGGACAAAGTGTCATAGGAGGGCAGTTTGGTAATTCTATTTTGGTCAATAAAAACAGTTTCTTCAACCTTAATAAATCTAGTCAAATATTCTTCCAAGACTAAGAGGATTTTTAAATCTTTAGAATTTACTCTGAAGCATTTTAATAAAATATGGTGTTTTATTAACAGTTTATAGGGCTCTTAATTATTTAACAGACTTACGCTATTTGGTTCTATGCGTTTTCTCCATCATTATATAACGCTTAGAACACTGGAAGATCGATACATAGATTCATGCCCCCACGTCCCAGCCCCTATTCGGACAGTGTCTCCAACAGGTGACAATTACGTAACTCTCAATAAAATAGAAACTTTGGTGTTCTAGAAGACAATGGAAGAAATTAGATGGAGAAAACACAGTCATTCCCAGATTTCAATGCATGTTTTAAATCATTTCCATGGGAACCAACATTTGGCACAAAGGCCACTGTTATGAAAAACAGTTAGAAGGCAGCTTCTACCAAGCCAGATGGTTAATTTTTAACAGGGGACTATAACAAGGAGGAGCTGGATTATATAACCCCTAAAAACCCTTGATAAGGGATTCAAGTGGACCAAATCACTGGGCTCTCTTCCAGTTCTCTGCCAATGTTACTCTCCGTGGCAACAACATCATCAACCACAGGAGAAAGCACTACTAATTGCAAGGTGTTTAAAAAGTTAAATGCCACAGGTAAAGAAACAGGACTAAATATTTCTAGACCAACCAGGGAAGTTAAGGTCAAGAACCCTGAAGTTCCCTAAATGAAGTTATGGGAGCAGAAGCAGCAAGGCAGAGGGAGAAAGTGTGTTGGCTTAAATTCCCACTGCAATTAGAATAAAACTCATTATCCAGGTTAACTGTCAGTATACCTTCATCGTGACATCGTGTAATGTCACTTTGTATTGTATAGAACTGAGCATTCTCTGATTTTAGCACTAAAAGCAACCCTAGATATTCAGCAAGTTACTCAAAATCACACAGCAAGTTATTAACACAGCTGGGACACGAGCCTCGGGACAAAGACGTATAGATAATCCATCCAATGAGATTTATCTGGACACACTGCTCTGCTGAGGAAAAGCTGAACTCTGTCCTTAAGATAATTCTTGGAACAACTATTTCCCAGGGTCTTTTACCAGATTCTCATGAGACTACCTAAACTTACATCACCTGTAGCCACATTGCCAGTCCCAGACTTTAAATTGAGGTGGGACATTATTTTTCCCGTCCTCGGAGGTTATCTTTGGTTACAAGGGTTACATAATATGAGGAAATAACTCAAGATATACATACATACATACGCGCGCGCGCGCACACACACACACACACACACACACACACACACACACACCTCATTCAAATAAACACATACCATAGTATATTACTTTTCGGGAGCAAGACATCAATACCTTGAGGTTCAATTCTTGAAGCTACGACTTTAAATTTGTTGTGATGTTGAGAAAAATCAGTTTCTGTATCCTCAATTCTCCTAGGTACACAATTCATTTACTGATGACTATCTCAAAAGGGTATTATTATGAATCTAATAAATCCCTTAATTACGAGAAAACATATTACAAAATGTCTAACTTGACAAGAAACACATTGTTCGTATGGCTTCATTAACTGGTATACGATATTTTTTTCTCATTATTTCTTTCTTATAATTTATTGAGTTTATAAAACTAGTATAACAATAACCATATCTTAGTATAAAAGTGAACATAAAGAAGGTGATGTTTAACATGGAAATGAAATATGCGTGTTGGACAGTAAAAGTATTTCTCTGCAAATTCTTTATCATGTAAGAAATATTTTTAGAAATATGATAAATATGAGCACTCTAACATTTGTGACTCATATTTGTTTACTTCTACAGTAATTTGAAGAACAGACATTTCTTTTTATTTTTCTTCTCATTCCTGAACGACTTATCTGTAAATGTCATTGAAAGCCTCATTATCTTACTTTGGATGACTAATCTATAATAGCAAAGAAAAGGCCCGTTTTGATTACTTTGCCTATTAGAGAAGATACTTAAATCGATAACCAGTTTTGTGAATATTAATTATAAGAAAATACTTTGACTTACTCCCTAAGCTCACTCAAAACGCCAACAAGACAACTTTATCCCCGTGACTGTCTACCGATGCAACTAAATTGGCCCAAATATCATTGCTTGTTCATTCCTAGTGTTCTCAGTGGGCTCTCCTGGAACATTCCAGCACAGCAGGCATTGTTCTGTGCCTCTGGCCATAAGTTAATGGAGAAAGCTGTCAAGATAGACCCTACTTGGGAAAAAGCATCAATGGAGCATCCAAAGGTGGTTCCTAACTCCTGTGAAAACATGTCTTGGGAGCCAGACCTATCTGCTCCATGGGACTCATCAAGATATGCGGGGCCACATTCGGTCTCAGCATCCTCACACTCACAAATGTGGCCATCACGAGTGCTACAGGCATGATTCTGAAAAGAGACAGCAGTCTAGGGGAAAGAAACTACTCTCCAATCCACTGAACCCCCTTCCCTCGGTCTTGGTGTCCTCTCAGGAGATGTGCAGATATTGACAGGGTTTCGGAGTGTGATCCTAGTGGCCAGCTGCAAAGATGGATGCAACCAACCTCCAAGGGAAACGGACTCCAGAGCCGCCTCTAAACTACTCCCTTTTCTTGCCACCGCATTCCTTGCACTCTGATTCACACGGGGCAGATTCTTTACTCCTGCCTTGCCAGCTTCCTAAGTCGCCATCGAAGCCTCCTACTCCTCCTGTCTGCACATGAATTCCTGGGGCTCGGAGGGGGTGCCTCTCCATCACGCATGCTCCCGCCCCCCCCCGCCCCCGCCCCGAACAGGGCGCCTCTCAAACCCCACCCTTTTCACTTCTCTTGGCTCTAAGCCATTCTCAAACCCTATCACTAGGCCATCGGAATCCCCTGCCTGAATCCATCAGAGGCTATATGTGTGCAACGCATTTATGAGTATGTTCAAGCAGCAGCCTTTACCGTAGCAGTCCATACCCTGACCGCACAATCCACACCTCCAACACAGTGTTCTCTAAATAGGATTTTACTCAAATGCAATCTCACATTCCAAGACTGACTTACCCTAACTTACAGCCGGGGCTTAAGGCCAGAAGAGGTGCTCCCCTCACCGACTCTAGAATAATATTGTCACAAGCAGTTAGAAGGCAGTGGTTTCGTGGAGAGGTAATAGTTGCTTTGATCAGGGAAGTAACAGTGGAGACGGCGGGAAGTGGTAGAATTTTTGATATATATGAAGGTAGAGGCAGTTAAGACATACTAACGGACTGGATGTGGGTCATTAAAGAAAGAGAGGAGTCAAGGATGATCCCCCATGTATGGGAAGAACGGGCTTGCCATTTGTTGAAATATAAAAGAAAATGGGAGTAGCAATTTGGATGGCGGAAAAGAACATTTTGGTCCCGAGAGGTGCGAAGTTTAAGCGGCCTAGGAGATACCTGATTTATCCACAAAACTGGATGAGATCACCGAGCAGGTGAATGGGAATCAAAGACCAAGGAAGGGGACCACGGTCATTACGTTTAAAAGCCACAGACGCATTGTTTGCAATAGCCAAGACTTGATGACAACCTAAGTGTCCACGGATGGACGAACAGATAAAGAAAATGTGATGTATACGCACGACGTAATTATGCAGTCATAAAAAAAAGTGAGGCAATCCTACCACTTGTGACAACATGGCTGACCGTGAAGGCATTATAGTAAGTGAAATAAAGTTACAGAAAAACAAAGACTGTAAGATATCACGTGCGTGTGAAAACAGAGGAAAAGAGATCAGACTTGTGGTTACCAGGGCTGGGTGGGAGGAGGGGGCGAGGGTAAGGGGGAACTGGAGGAAGGTGAGCAAAAGTTAGAAACTAGGAGATAAATAAGTACTAGGGATTTACTGTACAGCGTGATAACTATAGTCAACATTGCTGTATGATATATAGGGAAATCGCTGACGGTAGATCCTAATAGTTTTCGTCACAAGGACATTTTTTGTCCTTTTTTATTGCATCTACAGAAAATGGATGTCAGCTAAACCTACTGCAGTAATCATTTCACGATATATGTAAATCAAACCATCATGCGGTATGCCTTAACCTTATACAGTGATGTCCATCAATTATTTTTCAGTAAAACTGGGGGAGGGGAAGCTAAAGATAAGTGGAAGCCCCAACATAAGGGACTAAGAACGAGCATCCACTGATGTAAGACAAAAATGAAACGTAGCTGGCATCCTGGAACCCATGTGGATATAGTGTATCAAAAAAAAAAAAAAAACAAAAAGAGGGAGTGGTCCACGGAGTCAAATGCTGGGCTCAACGACATGAAATTGAGAAACGAGTAATGATTTCACAAATGCCGACATCATTGGTAAATTTGGTAAGGGCAGTTCTGGTAGAGTGGTGGGGGCAAGGACCTGACTGCAGGGGGCTGAAGAGTAGGAGACGAAAAACTGGAGACCATGAATATGGATGCTTCTCACACAAGAAGTTTTGCCACAAAGGATAAAAAAGAAATAAGGCAGTGACTACAAGGGGATCCAAGAAGTGTCGTATTTGTTCACTTGTGAACTGTGATGGAAGAAATTAAAAAAAAAAAAAAATACGTGTCCCAGGGCTGCAAATCAATCTGCAGCTAGAGAAATATCCATGGCGTACTGAAATGAAATATTTGGCATCTAGTCAAAAGGCCAGAAGACAGAGTATTTGATTGCAGATGGGTAGATAGGGTAGAGCGTGTCTACAGAAACTCTCTTCCGACTGCTTTCGTTTTCTCACTGAGGAATGAAGTAAAGTCATCAGCAGAGCATGACAGGAGAGGAGGAGGAAGTTTTAGAACTAGGAGTAGAGAGGAAAAGGTATGAAACAGAGACATAGAAAAGAGGTAAAGTGACTTGCCTAGGGAAGCACAGTGGGACTGCTGTCCTGAAAGAGACAGGTGGGAAGTGAGAGCTAACTGGCCAGAATCACATATAACCCGGGGTATGCCTGTGCATGGGGAAACGTGCAGCACGGTATTGCTTATGTGGGTACAAAAAAAAAAAAAGACAATTGGGAAAACAGACTGTGGAAATGGAAATCCAATAAAATGTTTATAAACCATTCATAGTTACAAGGAAAACGTTAATCTAAAGGTGAGTGAAAAGGGACACAAAAGTCACCTAAGCTATATGAGCTTAAGTATGGGGAGAAAATAGAAAAACAAAAGCCTGCAAGGGAATATGCCCAGATGTCATCAGTGACCATTTTGATGGGCAGATTTAGAACTATTTTTTCCTAACGCTTTTCTACACTAAGCTTGCTTACTTGGACAATGAAAAAAATGACCAGACGTATTTGAAGGAAACCAGTCAAAATTCTCAAAGAATTGCTACAATTACTTGAAAGTGTGAAAGTAATGTCTAGACAGCAAGCATTTTTGTCTAAACTTGCAGGTCAAGCTTTCTCAAGGGTCATCCTCGAACCACTGGTATCTGAAATACTCTGGACAGTTTTTAAATTGCAGATTCCTGGGCTAGAGCCAAATGCTACTGAATCAAAATCTCTAGACGTGAAGCTCAGGAATCTGGACCTGAACTAAACGTTCAACGAGGGATCTTTTTTGCCCTTGTCAGGGCTAATCCCTCCAACTGTGCTCTGAACCTCTTCCCCCTTTACAGGAACCTGTCACTATCAACTATCCCCAAGGTCTCTGGAAACATGAATCTGTTCCTCTCAACTAGATTTTTTTTTTTCGTGAGGACTTAAATTTAATTAAGAATCTAAAAAAAAAAAAAAAAGTGTTTGATTCCACGTTAGAGTTACAGACTAATCTCATTCCTTCTTTGCGGTAATTATCAAAATAAACCCAACGTTTCTATTTCCTCATCTGCTACTCCCAAATCACTACAATTTGGTATCTTCCTCCATTATTCAACTGAAAAGCTAATGCTATTAATGTTGCCTAAGCCAATGGACATTCTCCATCCCCATCCTGCTTGACCTCCTGGTAACATATGACACTACTGAATGCTCTTTATAACATTCTCTTCCCCAGGGCGCCCGGGTGGCTCAGTCGGTTAAGCATCCAACTCTTGATTTCGGCTCAGGTCATGATCGCATGGTTCACGGGATCAAGCCTGCATGGGGTTCTGTGCTAACTGCACAGAGCCTGCTTGGGATTCTCTCTCTCTGCCCCTCCCGGGCTCGTGTGCGTGTATGCGTGTTTCATTCTCTCTCTCTCTCTCTCTCTCAAAAATAGATAAACTTTAAAATAAAACAAAAAACATTCTCTCCCCTGGGTTTTCTCACGTTACCATAAGTCCTTGGTTTTTGTTTTACCTCTCTGGTCCCGGTTGTTCTCATTCGTAGGCCTACTGTCATCTATTCAGCCTTTGATTTTGGAATGTCTTAAGACTTGATATTCTTTTCACCCTGTACTTTCTCCTCAGGCAATCACATATTCACTCTGGACTTCAGTTACCTCCTATGAGCAGGTGACTCTCAAATTTACATCTTCACATACCCTAGTACATTGATAGGTCAGGTAACAGATCTGTAATTTGCTTCAGAATGATCCAAGATAGGAGCATAGTGTATAGATGAAAGGTATAAATGAAACAAGATTGATCATGAACTGATTATTCTCGAGGCTACAGCTTCCATACATGGGATTCTACAGCTCTATTTTTATAGATTCGGGGGAGTTTCATAAGAAAAAAATATACCTCTAGCTTTGATGCTGTTCTCAGCTCAACAGCCCTATATCCAACTGCTTAATTCGCATCTCCTCAGATAATATTAGTAAACGTAAATAAAATTTTCTATTTATTTCTCACAAGAACTACACAAGGTGGTTACTATTATTCATGTGTTACAGATGAGGAACTGATGACACAACAATACTAGATAATTTTCCCCGGGTCCCCCAAATGGAGGTTCCAGGATTCAGATTCAGGCAGTCAGCCGCAGAGCCCTACTGAAGTAGTTCAAAGGTACTTAAAAATTTTTTTTAATGTTTTTATTTATTTTTGAAGGAGAGAGAGAGAGCATGAGCAGGGGAGGGTCAGAGAGAGAGGGAGACATGGAATCTGAAGCAGGTTCCAGGCTCCGAGCTGTCAGCACAGAGCCCGATGCGGGGCTCAAACTCACCAACGATGAGATCATGACCTGAGCCGAAGTCGGACACTTAACCGACTGAGCCACCCAGGCACCCCAGAGGTACTTTAAACTCAACCTGTCAAAAATGACACATGATCTCCCCTTCCCCCCTCCTGTCCTTTTCCACGGTTCTTTATCTTTGTGAAGGTTACCTCCATTTATCCAGTTATGAAAAATCGGAAACGTAACTGTCAATTTGATGTTTTCACTCTCAGTTATACCTATGAAACAGCTACAGAATCTTCTACCACAGCACAATTTCAGACCAAGCTGCTGTTGCCTCTTTTCTCCACTGCTGCAGATCGGACTTTTCAAAAGGAAAATCTGATCATGTGACCCCCCGCTTAAAACACTGCAGGGCTATAAAACGAAGTTAAGATTTAGACTAAACTCCTGAACGTGGCCTTTAGTTATCTGTAGGACCTGACCCCCTCCATCCTTCACTTTCACTCTGCACTTAGGCAAACTGGATTTATTTAAGCTCCTTTAACGCACAATGGTCCCCTGATAAAGTTCTTTGTCCATGCTCTCACCCCTCATCTAGAAGGCTCCATCCAACCTTTGCTGATAACTCTGCCTTATCCTTCACTTCTCAGCTGTAGCCGCTTCCCTCACCCTTCCCAGTATCAGTTGGCCTCTCTTATGCGCTTTTATAGAAGCACATTCCTTCCAGCCCTTATCATCAGCTTTTTTATTTCACCGTCTGTCTCCCCATCAAGGTTCTCAGCTCTATGAAAGCTGGCATCGTAGGTGCCACAAAGCAGGTGCTCAATTTGTTGATCGCATGAATGAATGAATACACGATGACATCACTAGATGCACACAAAGTTTGAGAATCCCTGTTGTACAAATGCTGTTCCTCTCCCTTACTCCCATATTCCTTAAGACTGCTTACAGGAGTAACAGCTCTCCTTGATTCAGGCCCGTCCTAGTCCATAAAATGAACATCTAGAAAAGCAAAATCTATATGAAGGCATCTGTCAATATCCAATGTTGAAGAGAGTGGAGAGCAACAGAAACTGTTGCTCGTAGATTGCTGAATGGAGGAGAAGTTGCTACAACTATTTTCAAAACTGTAGGACAGTTTTGGGATCCGATGAGCAGGCCACTCCGTGGGTGCCCAATGACTCCAGGTTAAGAATTCCTACTCTAGAAAAATGTGTACATATGCATGCCACAAATGCACGCAGGTATATGAAAAGCAGCATTGCTCCAGAATCAAACATTTGAAAAAAATCAAACGTCAGTCAACAAGATAAACTGTAGGATACACACATCACGGAATGTCACTTAATCAAAATGAACAACGCAAAGCTATATAATGGCCCCACAACACAATTTCAGACTCTCATTTCTATCAGCAGATACTCCATCTGGAATTGGTTTTGTTTTTTGTTTTTTTACAGCTTTGAGATACAATTCACAGCACATACAATGTGTCCGTTTAAAGTGGATGGTGCGGTGGGTTTTAGGATATTCAGAGTTGTGCGATCATCACCACAATCGATTTTAGAACATTTTCCTCACGTCGCCAAAATAGGATTGTGCCCATTAGCGGCTATTTCTTATTTCCACCAATGTCCCTGGACCTTGGCAACCAGTGATCTGCTTTCCGTATCTATAGATTCATCAGCTCCGGACATTTCCAAATAAATAGAACACCTACTCAGGTCAATAGGTCGCTTATCGCGGCTAGCTTCTTTTACTTCGTGCAAGAACGATTTAATTCCTGAAGCCCAAAAGCAGGAGACACTCAGTTTGGGCATTTAAGGATACATGCATAGGTAGTAGAACAGGAAAAGAAAACATCACAGAAGTCCCAATAAAATCATCTGTAAGATTTAGAATTTTAAGGGTTAACGGAAATTTGTGATCCGGTAGGGAAACATGAGAGACCTCTGAGCTGCTGTCAGTGTTATTTTTCTTGTCTTCAGTTAAGACTACATGGAGTGTTTAATTTAATAGCTATTTATTAAAGTAGACATTTATGTTTATGCATGTTTCTGAATGATGGATATTGTATCATTAAAGATTTAAACAGTAAATATTTAATCAGAAAAAACTATGCCCAGAGCCTCATGATCTGCTCATTTTCAGTGTAATTGAGTCAGAGTCCCACAGCGTCAGTCTAGCGACCTTGTTGAGCCTACTGGATTATTATGAAGATCCCTAAGCCACTATACTGTCACTTATTGATTCATCTGGCCATTCATTCATTTATTCTCAGGCTGTTAGAAATGGGAGGGCTGCTGAACATCTTCTAGTACAATTCCTTCCCTTCGCAACAGGGAAATTAAGATCCCAAGATAAAAGTGCCCAAGGTCAAATGTTAACTTTGTGGGAGAAGCCAGCAGCGACTTGCAAAGAGCTACTATTCATTCTCCCCTGATATCCGTTCTCTCTTTTTCGATAGTCATCGGATTTTTGTCTGAGAACGTGGTCACGCAGATAGAGACTAAATTTTCTAGCCTCCCTTAAAGTTACATGGGACCAGGTGATGAAGTTCTGGCAAAATAAAGCGTGTGGGAATGCTGTACCTTGCGACGGCTTCTAAGAAGTTCCTGTAAGACAGCTGGGAGAGCCACCTTGTCTTCTATCCTGCGGCCTGAAATGTAAATGCCATCATCTTAACCCGCAAAGATGCACAAACCGAGCACGCGGCCGGAGGACGGTGACGTTCCCGAGGACCTCTTGGAGGACAGATGCCACATCAAGCCAGGGTCTGCTTCCAATGGAACGTTATGTGGAAAGAAATTACGCTCCCTAGCATTTAGCCCACTGGCTCCCTGGTTTTCCTATTACTTACATTCCCAATAATCCTTATTAATGCAGAGACGCCAGATACATACTGAATAAATTAAATTGGCCGATTCTGTGACGTACGCGACCCTGTTCTTTCTACCACACCATGCTCGTCATCCTTGTCCTACCCTATCTCCTTAAAAAATCACAAAAATGAAACTCCCTATGCTAGGTCACCTCTCGGTTTTGAACATGCGTTCTGGTTCTGTTATCAAAATCGGATATACGAGGGATAAGATACTTTAATTTAAAAAGACGGTCCAAACCAAGCTCCAAACTCATAAGTAACTTCACTGTGGACGTGGAAGGTGTGTGGATGATGCAGAGATAGGGGCCAAGCTACTGTAAATAAGTCCACAAAGTCCAGCTGATGGCTCCTCAGATATTGTTTTCAATAAAAGTTGTTCCAAGTGAAAGTGCATCTTTGAGGCTGTGGCAGTTACGTCTCACAAGTCTATCTTCCAAGAATGCTGTGGGGGCTGTTAAATAGTTTCCTGCTAAGTGCTTTAAGCTTTTGGGGGGGGGGGGAATGTGCCAGAAATGTAAAGTGTTATTAGGATCACTGCAAAGTGAGACACGAAAAATAAATGCACATAAACATCTCTCCTGGCCACCGTTCAGTAAATCCAGGCTGCCAATTAGAAATCAGTTGTATGTACCATACAGGTACCCGAGGTTCACGATGCAAGAAAAGGAGCTTGAGAGACGTGATGTCAACAAATAGGGGGAAACGACAACTTGGAAACGCAGGACGCGCTCACACTTTCAGACTCTTGGTTTGTGTGGACTCCTCTGCAGGACTGTCGTAGGTCCCATTTGAGACTGAACTCCCACAGAGACCCAGAAATGTGGAGAAGGCGTAGGTGCGTCTCAGGTCACTCTGGCCTCAGCTGTTGGAGAAGGACTGAGCGGTTGGGAAGCAGCAGGAGCTCTGGATTTTGCAGAAAACCTACACTTAGAGAAGGATGTGCAGCAGGTGCTCCAAGGAGCTGCCTAATGACTGTCAAAGTTAGGTTCCCGAAGCAGTGGGGTTTCATTTGTTTTTAATGTTTATTCATTTTGGAGACACAGAGAGTAAACAGGGGAGGAACAGAGAGAGACAGAGGGAGACACACAATCTGAAGCGGGCTCTAGGCTCTGAGCCGTCAGCGCAGAGCCCGACGTGGGGCTCGAACCCCCGGAACCGTGAGATCATGACCTGAGCCGAAGTTGGACACTTCACCCACTGAGCCACCCGGGTGTCCCAGAAGCAGTGGGCTTTAGGAGACCCTACGGTATTAGCCTAGCCTTCGTGTTTCAAGCTGAAAGGGGAGGCTAACGGGAGGAAACAGGGATGGCACAGGGTGGCAGTGGGCCAACATCAACGGACCCCCTAACGTCTACACAGCTTCTGATCCACATGCACACAGTCCCCTTGAGAACCTTAAAGCTAACTAAACGCAGGCCGCTCCTCTTTGCCATCCATAACATGCTCAAAAGGCAAGTCCCATCCCGTGACCCTGACCTATCCTGTCTTCTCCCAATCCTGCTGTGCCCTTCTGGCCTCTCCTGACTGACCTTAGTCCTTCCTTTGTGCTCTCGACACTTAGAATGCTCTAGAATAACTTAATTGTGGATTTCCTTCATCTTCCACCTAAATTAAAACTCAGCTCTCCGCTCAATCCACCTTCACGTCCTGCAGTAGCAAGTGCCACTGGGACAAGAGGACTGATCTGCGTCTACCTCGATCTCTAACACCATTTCGACCGCTGTAAAAATCGCATGCCAGCTATATGCACACCACTTTCTGTTCTTCTGTGTTGCTTTCATCTGTAGTTGCCACGGTCAGTCCTGTAGGTTAAGACTTGGCTACCTAGCTCCCTCCCTACCCCAAATCCTGTCGGTATCTTGGGTGACTCCACACTTAAGGCCACAACATATCTAATGCCCTGGCCTCAAAGTTCCTTACCGATTACATCCCCGGTGACTTCTGGGCTCCTCTATACGTCCATCACCACAACAGGACTTTGTCATCAACCCAAACTCCTACACCTTTCAATCTCTTCTCCACCTGCTAATTCCAACCCCCCATCCTCTAGCCCTTTCACTCCCTAATTGTCCCTAGATGTGCACCTTGATTTCAGAGAAACCGCCTGTCATCTTTCATTCCCTTTGTCTCTCAGCCTATAGATAATGCCTGAACATGCTCGTTTCTCTACCCAACTCAGGATCCATCACCAATCACATAAAAGAGTCTCTAACCACGGTCTTCAACTTCCAGAAATACTCAGTTTCTTGGAGACACCAGGTTTTCCTTTGCCTCATTGCCTTTGTGTTTGCGATTTTCACTGTTGATACTTTCCCAAATTCTCTGCCTGATTAATTCATACTCATTCTTTAAGACTCAATGGTCTCCTAGGGATGTTTTCTCAGTCATCCTACCCTCTCCCTTATCCTCAACCACGCTGGGATAAACATCCTCCTTCTGTGTTCCCTCTGTGCTGTTCTGTTATTGCCCCTTTCAGAGTGCTTATCACACTCTATTAAATTTCCATTTAGGTGTCTGTCTCTCTCGAAAGACTGCAACATGCATGAGGTTAAAGATCTTGCCTGTCTCAACCATAACTGTATCTCCAAAACCTAGATCCACGACGGGCACAAATATTCACTGAATGAATCCCAAAACACCAAGATTCCTCACATTTCCACGTCTTTGGACTTTTCTCTCAGCCTAGATGTATCATGCTTTGCCTCCATCCACTTCTTCACCTGATTCTTGCTTTCTCTTCAGTCATCAGCCCTGGTCCCATCTCTTCCAACAAGTCTCCTCTGATTTCTCCATCCTTCTCTGGTCCCCACAACAACCTGTATGTATTTATTATTATCATGTCCACCTATTGTTGATGATCGACTCTTCTGTCTCCTTAAAAGTTAGTGAATTACTGAAGAAGGTCCATGACTTCTTCCTATCTTTCCCCATCAACTAGAATGAGACCTACCCAGAAGAAGGGCTCAATAAATTCCAATTTAGACATAGGAGCAAATTGTACTTTCAAGTTCTTCCATCTAAAGCATAACTTTTAACACCAATCAAAAGCTCTCTATTACCAGCCTTCTCTCTGCAGGGTCTGGGTAATCCACAGGGGAATGGATTTCTTCCAAACTGAGAACCATATCAATGATCTTTATCTGAGCATTTGGTTGTTTCTTAATGCCCAAGTTAGTCTGCAGGCGTTTTCTCCCCATTCCTGAGTATTTGCCTGGATAGTTAAATCCCCACGGTTCTCTCTTCAGCTCCTGCGGATGTTAACATTCAGGCTTGCCTACAGGTTTGACTTCTCACTTTCTCTTGTCCTCTTATCTGTCCGCCTGATTTCTGATACATCATCGCTAGACCTATAAGCTTAAAATGAAATCCCTAAGCTCTTGAACTTGAATCCAGTTTGCAACTGAATTTGCTTTGACTCAAACATCTGCAACACTGATCTGCATTTTAGTAGACACAGCATTATGTGAAGCTTGATGCCATTAAATATGTTTTTCAAGAACACATCCCATAACAGATCTCTTCAGGAAGACCTCACATCAAGTCTCAACGGAAAGAACAATTACCAAAGTCTCTGATGCCAGAACCCATGTTTGCTCCAATAAGGAAGAACCTCAAAACCTGCCAAATTGACCGAGGTTACACAAGATCTCATCTGGGAACCAGATGGAAGACATGAGCCTATGGTCACAGTCCCCAAGGTTTTTAATAGGTGTCCTCTTCCGGTGCCAGCGGTCAGCACCAGTCCTGGCACGGCCTTTGGGTCGTGAGTTCCTGTGCAGCCAGCAATATCAGGCACCTACTTTAACCATGAATGCTCTCTAGGGACTTGCTAAAGATCTTGAAGTCCTTCTGTTCCGCTTGATTCTGTCTCTATCATGAGGAGAAGGGAGGGTGTTCTGTGCATCGTAGGACGTTTGGTATACCACCCCTCACTTTTATTTCTCCAGATGTTACCAAATGGCCCCCGGAAGGCAAACCGCCCAACTGAGAAACACCACCCTAGCAGAAGGTGTCTGTCCGCCAGGGTGAAAGCAGGTAGCCACCATTCTGTAGTCTGGCCCCAGGAAAAGGGGAAAAAAAGGGAATCCAGGCAAATATACACCTAGCTTCAAGGGAGGCTGGGAAAGGCTGCTACTAGATGGGACATTACACACTGAGAGAGAGAGAGAGAAAGAGAAGGGAAGAATAAATATTAGGGGGTAAAAGGAGTACTTAGCAGAATGCTACATGTGTATAGTAAAACAAACAGTATTGTGCTCCCCTCTGCTCCTAAGAGTTATAATGCCTTACAAGGGAGCAACGACTTAAATTACATTCACATACCAGGGTTTTCCTCTTCAGGTGGTTACTCAAAGATCACAGAAACATATGGGAGAGCTGTGACTAGATAAGGCACCGACTTTCATTCACTCTTGTTCTTTTTTGTTTTTATTTTTATTTATTTTGAGAGAGACAGAGAGCATGCACGCCCAAGCAGGGAAGGAGCAGAGAGAGGGAGGCACAGAATCCCAAGCAGGGTCTGGGCCCCACATGGGGCTCAATCTCACAAACCGGGAGATCGTGACCTGAGCCGAAGTCAAGAGTTGGACACTCAACTGACTGAACCACCCAGGTGCCCCTCATTTCACTTGTTGTTTAGGAAAACGACAAAAGTATAATTGTAAATGTAATGAATAAAAAAGAACATAGGAGGGAAAGAGCAGGGATAGCCAACAAGGAACCACAGTATAATTCAAGTTTGAGAATACTTTTTATGATTACGTTGGACTTTTCCTTAGATTATTCTCTTCGGTGTCAGGTTACATAGAAGTATTTAAAGCACACCATGTTTTAGCTTTGTTGAATATTAAAATATTGACGGGCCATATTTTAGCACGCTGCTCTGACAACATTTAGCCTTTCCCCTGCATATTCTATTGAAAATTGTTGATCAAATTACCAATCTGCACTATTAAACCGCGTTTACTTAAAATATATACCAACACACAGCTCATTATTCCCTGATTAAGTCTGCAGGAACTACTGTTACTTGCATCTAAACTCTCCAAAGTCAGTTGAGCTCATTTTCCAATAAATGCAGAGTATACTTGAAATACCTGCATGGAAAAACAGCAAGTCCACAGACCACATATTCATGCAGGCTCTTGGAAACCTTTCTCCACATTTCTATGTCATGCCCATCCTCCCTGTGTCCACCCCCCATGACTGGAACCTTCCTAGAGAGCAAGGTAATTCTAATTAGCACTCTTTCTAGAAGATGAACAGATGTACCTCATGACTTTCTAGTCTAATAAGTACCAGAGAGTCTCTACACCGACTGTGACTTTAGATGATTTTGAAAACCAGCAAAATGATAGCTTTTTATTACCACCGTTTCCTGGTTAAGAAATGGAGTCACGTAGACCAGACTGGTCACAAGGACGTGATGCAATGAACTGAGGAATGGTGAAATGATCTGGGGGATCTGTGGAAAGCTTTCAGAAGGATAAAGAATCCTACGTACTAGTCTGCTGACCCCACAGAAGATGGACCATGTTTCCCATGCTGACTACAGTATCGCTTCATATAGTAGCCATCAATAAATACGTTGTTGATATGTGACAAGGAAGGCAGGCAGGGAGATGGATGTGAGCCAAGTATTAAAGGATGGCTCACCAGACAAAGCAAGAAGGCACTCCAGCCCCTGGAACTGGCACAATGACAGTGGCACTGAGGCCCACAATTTGCACATCATAAAAATGGTACCCAGCTGATAGAAGGAAGGGAAGCCCATATCCAGCCATTGCTCTGCTTACCGTGGACTCTCCTTGGGGGCTGTAATAACTGCCCAGCATGTTACAGCTTTTTCCCAGTTTGTCAGACGAGAGGGCGTGCGTTTTTCTTATTTACGCAAAAGGATCGTGTAGGCTTCTGTATGATGTGTTACATATAATGCAGAATGCTGCTCCAGTGGGATTTAAAAGTACAACGCATTCCAGGAAGAGCTTTTAGTATAGCAGAACAAGGCACGTGAGGAAGGAAGAAAACAAAGCTGGAAAAGTAGGTTTGGGATCACTTTCAAACCATAAATTTTATCATATAGGTAAGTGATAAGAGACAGAGTGCTAGAATGACCAGCTTTTCATCGTGGCTTCACTACTTTCTACGGCTTAACACTCATCGTCTTCAAGATAGGGTGAGTAACAGTACATCCCCCATATGGCTATTGGGATCATTGCAAGGGACCGTATGGACGACTGCTACAAGCAGTGTCTAGAATTTAATGCTCACCAGAATCATAGCTACATAAACGTCAGCATTTTTCAAAGACTTGTCTGACTGCAGTATAAGGTGTTCAAGAGAAGATCAGAGGCTTGAAGACCACTGAGGGGATGAGGATAACGGTCTAGGACAGAGATGGTGACGACCGAATGAAGGAAGCAGTTGGGAGGAAGGGAAGAGGTGGTGGAGGGGAGAGAGGTGAGAAAGCCTATTCACAAATTGCGTCCAAATGCCAAAAAACGATCCTCTCCAAATTCTAAATGCCAACTCCACAAAATCCAGTATCCATTAAAGATTTCAAAATACCCTTGCATAATTGGTATGTGGAGCCGAACTAAGCAGGGCCTTGAAAGCCAGATTAAGGAGTTGGGCATTCATCCTGAAGATCAGTATTTTCAAAAGTGTCATTTTTTAAACCACCACCATCAAAAATCACCAGGGGACTTATTAAACATGCAGATTCCTGGGTTTCACTCCAGGTCTCGGGGATCAGAGTCTTTGTGGTGCGTCTGCTTTATTATAAAGGACCCAAAGGGATGTTAAAGGGCACAAAAGCTTGAGAACAACCAGGGGAGGCTCTGATGCTCTCTATGCTAGTAGGTAATATTCTAATTTGTGTTTTAGAAAGGTTACCATGGTGACGAGGAGTGGGGAGGGAACAGGGTAAAAGGTGGGTGGAATGGTGAAAAAATTAAGGGCAGGGGCCACTGTTATTTCCCGCATGCTGCATTTCTCAGGACAGACTCCCATAATGGCACTGGCATTTACAAGTAAGCTTTATAGTTATGATGATTCTAATGACGGAATTTAAATTCACAAAAACCCACTACGAACCCTGGTGGGGTTTTCAGCGCCCTTTCCTTAGGACATCTGGGAGTGGAAAGATGAAAGCTCTACACACAGAACGCCTCGGCACGTTTTATTTTTTCTGGAAATATAATCTTTCATTTCAAAAAGAACAGGCACTCGAGGCCGAACTAGGAAGCTAACCGCAACAGCCAATTTGGCTTCTAACACCTCCCTGACTCGTACACTTTTGGAGTTGGACGTGCTGAGGTGCATAAATATTTGTACGTTTTGAAAGAGCTAACCCAACTGCTCTTAGTCGAGGGGGCCAGGAGGAGAAGAGGATCTCCGGGGGGCGGGGATGTCCCGATTGCTCAGCCGGAATACTGGAGTGAAGAGCCTTTGCAGTCAGTGAGACCGAGTTTTAGCTCCATGCCATGACCTAAATGGTTCAAAATCCTCAAGCCTCTGTTTCCTACTTGGAAACTGTAATGTTACAACAGCAAGAAAATGTTGTCAACGTGCAAAACGGAATACCAAGGACACCTGCCCTTTGTGGATTCAAGGACATAATCCTGGCACCATGTAAGTACTCCAAAAGGCCACTTATTATGGAAGATTAAAATCCATGTCTATGTAGTATCCAGTGGATGAGTGGCATGAGGGAAGCGTTTACTAATTCGGTTACTACCAACAGTTATATTACAGCCAAGGTTAATAATAAACACTAGATAGGGCTTGGCTTTCCTTAGAGCATTCTATTTCTGTAGACTTACCTTCCTGCATTGAAGAGCGCACTATCCTTTTCCTTTGGTGGCTAACTCCATTAACAGGAGCCCTGAGCTGAGATTTACAGGGAAGGGAGAGAATACACTTCATTTATACATGGAACTTACCGAACCCCTCCCGTGTGCCAGGCCCCGTGGTAGGTACAAAAGACAAAGAGCTAAGTCACGTTTCCTTTCCCGAAGGCACTCAGCCTAAAGAAGAGAAACGTAAGGGGGATCATGGACACACACGCTCTGCAATCTACCAACACTCCGAAATCATAGCCAAGTCACCGTTCTTGTGTATTCGTCCACGCTTACTACAGGGCAGGCCCTGTTCTAAGTGTTGACTATATATGAACTCATCTCACATCGACAAAAACATTACTGAACACGTACTATTACCATCATGCACATGTTGCAGATGAGGGAACTGAGGCCCACAGATGGTAAGCAACATTCCCAAGGTCACACATTCGGGTGGCAGAGCTGTGATTCAAACCTGGGCAGGGTGTCTCCAGAGTCTATATGCATAAGCCATTGCTGTACACTCTACAGTTCATGTGGCTCGAATCCAGAACTTCAACTGGATTTTTACAGGTTTATGTGACACAAAATATGATTATAAACTCAGTCTTGGGGAAGAAAACATAGAAACTAATAAGTACAGCAATGTGACGTGTGCTATAATCAAGATTTATGGCAGGTGCTACATGAGAGAACACAAGGGAGAAAAGACCCAAATGTCACTGAATGAGTAGAAAAAGGAGAAAGTGGGAAAAGAGTATTCCAAACAACGTGCAATGTTAAGCATGCCATTTTAGCAAGTTTCTCGTAATTTTGTTCTCGTAATTTAGACAGCAGGACGACACAAACACAGGCATGCCATTTTATCCTGATTTTCCAAACATTATTGATATCCATAGACTTCGGTGATGCTACTGTAGTTTAACTTTGGAAGCAATGGAGTCAGGGGGTCTGTGGGATGAGAGTCTGGACTGGGCTATGAGACCACGTGATCACCCTTGGTAGCAGGTTTAACCTTGGCAGGAGTCCCAGAAGGCTCTCATAATCCAGCGTCTCAGCATATGTCAGTCCTTTACTATTTAGGGTTGTTGCTGCATCAGATGTTTTTGGTCATTATTTATGTTGCTCTTGTGTTCTACATAATTGCTTCAAATTTCCACGTTTTGTACATAAAGAATTCCCAAATGCAGAAATGAGGTAAATGCAAGGATGTCGTCAGTTCATCGTAAGGTATACCCAAGAAGCAAGCTACGGTTTAGGGGTGCCTGGGTGGCTCAGCGGGTTAAGCATCCAATTTTGGCTCAGGTCATGATCTCACGGTTCGTGAGTTCAAGCCCCACACTGAGCTCTCTGCTGTCAGCACAGAGCCTGCTTCGGATCCTCCGTCCTCCTCTCTGCCCCTCCCCCACTTGTGCTTGCTCTCTCTCAAAAAAACACCAAATAAACATTAAAAAAAAAAAAAGATATGGTTTAGATTCTTTAGCCTTTGTTATTTATGAATCTGTAAGCTTATATGGCTATAGTCCCCTATCAAATAATAAGGAGCCCACATCTCCTCAAACTTGGTAGTCTGCATAGTTTGCAACTATGTATCCATACAGGGAATATCCTTCTTTCCATCTGATATCAATCAATGAGTTGGCATCAATATGGATTTGTAGCTTCTTCATCAATATGCCATTCTAAGGCCCTACTTGGAAAATATTTTCAAAGGTTATCTTAAAAAGTACAGTAGGGGCGCCTGGGTGGCGCAGTCAGTTAAGCGTCCGACTTCAGCCAGGTCACGATCTCGCGGTCCGTGAGTTCGAGCCCCACGTCAGGCTCCGGGCTGATGGCTCGGAGCCTGGAGCCTGTTTCTGATTCTGTGTCTCCCCCTCTCTCTGCCCCTCCCCCATTCATGCTCTGTCTCTCTCTGTCCCAAAAATAAATAAAAAACGTTGAAAAAAAAATTAAAAAAAAAAAAAGTACAGAAAGTTCAACAAATTCCCCCATCTGGAAATACTTTCTTAAACACAAAGTTTGGGATTACTCAAGTCCTTATATTCTGACGGTCCACTCCTTCAAATGCGTACGCATTACAAACAGAAGACCGCCCCAGACTTTTACAATCCAGATGCGTTGTCCAGACACACTGACGCTAAAACAATTAAAATCTCAGGTGACATAGCAGGTGATTAAATGGAAGCCTAAGTAAGGAGCCACAGGGAGTGACCTGGGTTTTCAGAGAGTGCAAAGGTATTCAATGAGCACGCAGTTGAAAGAGGTAGAATGTGACTTGTCATTTGGGACACGTGGGATTCGGACATGGAGAGAGGAAAATTTTGCAAGGGCGGGGTCGAGGGCCAGAGCTGCTTCCGTGCCCTTAGCTGACCCTCCTACCCTCAACAGAGACTAAAGCTTGGGCATCCGACAAAAATAACTCCTAAATCTTACATAGTAACTGTCCTGTGCAAAGCATCATTCTAGCTGCTTTATTCTTGCGTGAACTCATCGAATCCTCATGGTCTTGTGAAGATCTCCCCATTTTACAGATGAAGGAACTGATAGATGTGGATGCTTGGCATTTGCCCAACTCACAGCTACAACGTGCTAGAGCGAGAACTCAAGCCCGTGCAGTCTCGCTTCACATTCTGTGCTCCTAACCATGACACCTTGGTATTTCTCAAACCCTTTGGTCTTAGGGTCTCTCTACACTCTTAAAAATTACTGAGCGTTCCAAAGCTGTTTTGTTACTTTGAGTTATACCTGGCCCTATTTTCTACAGGGGGAATCGACACGGGTAAGCATCAAATGCTTACGTATTAATTCATTTAAACGACGAAATTACAGACATTGAGAACACATCAGTGCTTGCCAGGGGCTCTCTTGCCGAGAGCAAAGCAGCGGTGGCTAATAACGGGCAATGCCCATGTGATGATGAACCTGTTCTATATATTCTAGATCTTGAATCGATGCCACTAGCCTGGCTGTGCTAGGATACTATGGTTTTGCAAGACGTTGCCACCGCAGTAACCTGGGTACAGAATACACATGATCTCTACTATTTCTTACGATTGAATGGGAATCTGTTTATCATTTACAGGTAAAAAGCTTAATTAAAAAGGCAATAAAACCATCGCATTCAAACATGAAATAACCACACTTCCAAAAACAGATTAGCGAGAGGATAGCATGGCTTCACGTTATTACAAATCTCTTCAATGCTTCCTTTAAAAGCAGGTTCGACTCTCTTCCCTGCTTCTGCCTTCAGCCTATTGCAATATCACACCTCAAGTAGCCTTTCGAATCGTCTATTTTTTTTTTTAATTGAAATCCAAGTCAATTCACATACAGTGTAGTATTGGTCTCCGGAGGAGAATTTGGTGGCCCATCACTTACATATGACACCCAGCGCTCATCCCAACAAGTGCCCTCCCTAATGCCCATCGCCCCCCAGTATCCCTCCAGCAACCCTCAGTTTGTTCTGTGCGGACTACTCTATACTCGCGAGAGAAGGAGAAAGCAAAAGGAAAAAAAATGATTTTGAAGTGTTCGTGGACACCCTAAAAATATCTCCGGGCCCCCAGTGGTCTCTAGACCACAAAGTGCAAATCAATGCCTTAGAATATACTGCCTCCTGACATGAATGTTCGATGCTGGCATAATATCAATTGTGCTAAGAGTTCGGTTTCGGCTCCAAGGCGATAGTACGAACTTACTCCCCAAGTCAGTGGCCGGGTGTTTGAATGCACAACTTCTTTTGCAGCCTAGGAGATCTAAAAGCTCCCAAATGAGCACACAGTAAGCAAAACAAACTGTTCGAACTGCCGCAATTTGCCGGCTCCCTCTCCGCCGAAGATTCCCGACTGCCTGACTTCAAAGGGAACACTGTGTGAGGAGAGCATCTGTGGGGAGAAGATAGCAAGGCAAACGTGGCAACGAAAGAACCATCGGCTTGAAACGTTTTTGTAAAATGCCAAGACGCTTATGCGTGGGGACACGGTGTCACTGGAAAGCATAAAAGAACGCTGGAGCACGACAGTTAGCCGTGACTTCAGAAGGAACCCCTTAACCCTTCGGAGGTCTCTTCCACCAGCCTCTGCTTCAACTGCCGCTGCCGTGGGACGAAGCTGGAAGAGAAGGCGCTGACATTTAAAAATCAGAGTGCAAATCTGTATTAATACCCACTTTGGCTTGGCGGTAGATTCGCTCTCACGCTGGGCAAGAGATGCCCGGCGCTAAAGCTGGAGGAATTTACCGTCAACTTGGGCTAATGCCAAAGCTCGGGAGCCCACGATCCGCTCCAAGTGGCCGGCTGAATACACCAGAGCTCGAACAGTCCGGATACAGCGAACATAAAGCTTCCTACATTCAACATTGAGAAGACAGAGGAACTGATATCCAAATTCCAAGCCACGTCTCTTACCTCCAAAGCCAGGATATCCTATTGCTTCCTCCTTATTTCTGTGCATTTAAGAGGATTTCCAGGTGGGCTTTACGTAATTGCCTTAGTTTATACTAAAATTCCTAGCCCTTCTGGACTCTGAAGGTATAAATGATGAGAGGCAAAAATAAAGTTCTTAATGTGCTTTAATGCCTCAGGCTATAAGACTTGACCTAGGCTTCGGAGAACTCCCCAACTCTTAGCCACGGAAGTTCCTTCAATTCAATTGGTCAAAATCACTTGAACATGCTAATGAGAGCCTCTCTCCCACATTTTCTAAGCCACGGGTCTGCTTGGTAATTAGCATGACAACTGAAGTCGATCCTTCAAAGGAAGACCCTACCTAAGCTGCGGCAGGATAGTAATTGTCCCAGGGCTGACTTAACAAAGTGCCACAATGGAGGTGGTTGAAAACAAGAGAAAATCCATCTCTCACAATCGATATTTGACTTCCAGTCTTTATAAGCTGTGGGTAGGGTCAAACTTCCTCCAAAGGCTCTAGGAGAGAATTATTGTGGCTTCTTCCTAGTTCTCTCAAATGCCACCAATCCCTGCGAGAATCCCTCATGTCCTTGGCTGACGCAGGTGCATCACTCCAATCTCTGCCTTAGTTGTCCTGTAGCCTTCCTCCTGAGGGTCTGTGTGTCTTCATTTGGAGATCTCTCCTGCGTGTGTCTATGTCCTAATTTCCCTCTTCTTTTAAAGGACAGTCATTGGATTAGAGCCCATCCTAATCCACTATGACCTCACTTAATTTAAGGAATTACTTCTGCCAACACCTAATTACGTCACATGCTGAGGTTCCAGGTGAAAGATTTTGTTTTTTTTTTTTTTTTGAGAGAGAGAGAAGCGTGCACACGGGACAGGAGCAGAGGGAGAGAGTCAGTCCCAAGCAGGCTCCACGCTCAGGGCAGAACCCAACGTGAGGCTCTATCCCACAACCCTGGGATCGTACCTGAGCCAAAACCAAGAGTCTGACGCTCAGCCAACTGAACTAACCAGGCACCCGCCAGGGGAAGGGATTTTTGAAGGTAGCTATTCGACCCACTACAAGCAATTAGCAGAAAAGAGCAGAGAGGGGAGTCCCATTTTAAGGATTTGTACAACACTTGGCTTTCGTAAGGCCAAGGAGTGGGCTCAAACCTTTTGTGTCATTTCACTCCTACCCTCGTTTGCAAAAGAAACTGGTTGGTGAGTAGACCTCATGTCAGTATCTCTCACATTAACATAATTACCCTATTTCCTTCTTGGGCACATGCCTTTGTGTGAAAACATTTTCTTGGAATGCTGGCTTACTGTTTCACCACTCTCCGTTAGAATGTAAGCCCTCCGATGCAGGAAACTTACCACTCTTAGTTGCCGCTATAACCCCAATACCCCAAGAAGAGTGCCTGGCATGTAGACCTGCAGTAAATGCTCAGCGAATGATTGGATGGATGTGTAGGTGACTTCTGGCTCTTAACAGCTGACTGATTAGGGTTTTCACAGTGCCGTTCCCTCACTCGTTCGCTGAACATTTAGGGACTGCTTTACTATTTTGCCAAGCACTGTATTCAGCACCGGGTATATAACAATACAACCGCAAGCCTAGGCAGGCTTATATTCCCAGATCTCCTAGAACATTAAAGAAAGAAGCTTCAGGGCACCTAAAAGGTATCAAGAACTGTACTTGGTCCCATGGGTACATATACTACCATAGACTTAGCCCTCGTCCACAGACAACCATTGTATGTAAGATTAAAGAGTTAAGAGAGTGTATGAAATTATGCCTATATTCAGAGTACATAAAGAAAAATAAGAATAGTCTTTTATAAGTTGGTGAAAACAGAACTACAAGTAAATGTTTTGACTAGGCAGAGGGGGAAAAAGGTAGAGATTCCAGGCCTACAAGTCTGATTTGCGCAATGGGATAAAATACACTAAGAAATGAAGCTGAGTCAGATACAATGAATTTCCATATCTTGACGGAATGATATTAAAAAAGGTACTTATTTTTCCACAGATGATTAAATAATATTTTACAGGATAGAGTGATGACAAAATCAAGTTCCCTGGTGATCCTCCTGGACCACTAGGCTGAATAAAGTCAACATGATAGATTCTAAAGAAGATACATGAGGGGTACCTGGGTTGCTCAGTTGGTTGAGTGTCTGACTCTTGATTTCCACACAGGTCATGATCTCACAGTTCGTGAGATCGAGCCCCACGTCCGGCCCTGCGCTGATGGCCCAGAGCCTACTTGAGATTCCCTCTCTCCTTCTCCCTCTCTGCTCCACCCATGTTCATGCATGCTCCCTAAATAAACATACAAAATAAAATTAAAATGATACATGAAAGTTTCACCTTTAGCTTGCTTGCATGGAATAGATTTTTGATCAATTACAGTAGACCAAATGGAGGAAACTTCTTGTCAGACAGAAGCTCCTTTGAAAAATCACAAAGTCAACCACAATGTCCAATAGTGTTCTCGGCTGTCTCTCTAAATCCAGTGCAAGCATCCATAACAATAGCAGAAAACCAGGCCCCGGATCACCAAACTAGTAATCTCACTGTGCTTGGGACCAGTCAGATCACAGCTAGAACATGGTTTAAATCAGAGCTCTCCCTTTTACGATGTACATACACATACTGGACTGCATTTAGACAAAAACAACCATGATGCTACCTGGTTGGAAAATTGTAACAGAAAAAGTTAAAGAAAACGGACAAATATACTAAGTGGAAATAACACAATGGCCAATTATTAATTTTATGAATTAGAGGGCTATTATGTGGAAAAGAAATAGACCTGTTTACAGTTGCTCAAGAAGTATGCGGTACTGTAATCAAAAGGAAAGCGCTATTAGAGCCACTAAGATCTGAATTTCTGCCATGAAGAAACAAACCACGGGTGAAGGCCTCCGTGGCAGAACATTTTATATCGCGGGGTCAGCAAAGGCTTCTGAGGAGGTACGATTCCAGCAGATTCCCACATGACACAGTGTGAGAAAATACCCGAGGGAAGCGCTTTACTGGGAGACACGCTGGCAAGGGTATCAAGCTCGGAGATGGAAACAAGCTTGGTTGTGTTAGAGCAACAACAAGGCCAGCATGGTTGGAGCAGAGTCAGTGAGCGCAGAATGGTAAAAGCAAAGGGAAGGAAGTGTGCCGAGGGCCACATCATGCAGGACTTTGCAGGCTGGTGAGGAGTGCGGATTGTGTCTGAGTAGTCGAAGTGTTGAGGAAGCCACCGGGGAATTCTGAGCTAAGGGGAGATATGATCCGATTTAATATTTTAAATTCTCAAGTGGCATGGTTGGATGAGGGTAATAAAGATCCCGAAAAGGGGCGCCTGGGTGGCGCAGTCGGTTAAGCATCCGACTTCAGCCAGGTCACGATCTCGCGGTCCGTGAGTTCGAGCCCCGCGTCAGGCTCTGGGCTGATGGCTCGGAGCCTGGAGCCTGTTTCCGATTCTGTGTCTCCCTCTCTCTCTGCCCCTCCCCCGTTCATGCTCTGTCTCTCTCTGTCCCAAAAATAAATAAAAAACGTTGAAAAAAAAAATTTAAAGATCCCGAATAACATCTATGGCTTTATCTTCCTCAAGTGAGTGTGTTCACTGGCATACAAGCTCTGCTCCTTGCAGTTGTCAGAGCCGGTGTGAAGGTGTGGTACTCTGTAGTGGCCAGGATCCAGACTACGTGTGGCTCCTGTGGCTCGCACATTCTTAGCTCGTTGCCCTCATCTCCATGATTGGGAGCATCATGTACAAAATGTTATGAAAACAAAGAAGCCAGGGAATTAACTCTTCCTGAGAAGTTGGGGGTTGTTTCACAGCGTTGATTTAGATTGGATCTCCTAAACAGAATTTCATCAGGTAGGACATACAAAGGAAGACAGTGATAATCCTAAGTATGCCGGTACATAATGGGTATGGAGAAAATAGCGTATTTTGGCCACAATAAAAGGCATACTGGGAAGGCACAGCAGGTAGTAAGCAAGGCAATATCCATTTATTGAATTTCTATTGTGTTAAAGGTTGCATGATGGGAAAAACTACATGCAAAATTAAGGCGTGGTCTATCTCAAGACCTTTAAAACTTAAGTGAGGAGACACGCACGCACACATCTTACCATATAAGACAGAAATTGGAGCAATGAGAGAAATTTTATCGCATTTTCAGGATGCAGACTTCCTACATGGGATGATGATTTTTTTATTCCTTTAATCAAGTCACATTTTTATTCTCAAGAAGTAGTTCTAGCTTATTCATGTAGATCCTGAACAACAAACTTATTCCTAGGTGTTCCTATAGACTTTATATATGTTTTTCCTTCACGTTGGGCTCTCTGAACCCGACTGCCTCTTGAAAATTATGTAAATACGCAGTCAGTGACCGTTTTGTGCCAGATAATATTCTGGGTGGTAGAGATGTAGCAGTAAGCACAATAAAGGAAAAAAAAAAAACTCACCTTCATGGAGCTTATATTCTAGCAAGGGTTCTCAGAGAAATGAACGTAATGGATAGGTTAAAATATGTAGTATGTGAATAGCGATAAATTTTAAGGAGAGAGATAAAGGAGGGAAATGGGAAGAGATGTCAGGGGTGTGTGTGTGTCTGTCTGTCTGTGTGTCTATTTTTCAACGTTGATCAGGCAATGCCTTCTTGAGTAGAAAATATCCCAGTATTGACTTAAAGGACATGAGGGATTTAACACTGTGGATAATATCTGTTTTGAACAGTGTATTTGAAACAGTGCTTTTAATAAGACAGGTACAAAATCCCTGAGACAAAAGTTCAACTGTGCAGTTCAATGAAGACCAAGGATGCCAGTGGACTTAATGCCAAGTGCGTTGGGATGGAGGAGCAAGCATCAGGACGTAGGGACAGAGTAAAATTGTGACAAGACTCCAAGGCCCTCAAAAACTATTATAAAGACTTGGCTTATTACTTTGAGATGGGGAACCAGAGGATTTTCAGCAGAGGAATGACAGGGCCTCAGGTACGTTTGTAAAGGATCAACCTGGCTGCCGTTCTGAGAATAGGCTTTGAAGAGACGTAAGAGTGAAAGCAGGGTGACATTAGAGACGGTGCTGCGATGAAACAGGAGACGTGATGGTCACGTGATCTAGGCTGGCAGGCGTGGAGATAATGAGAGGCGGTGGGATTATGCACATGAGTTTTGAAGCTAGAGCGCAAGAAGATTCGCTGATGGACGGATTCGATGTGGGAAGATAGGGAAAGAGTGAAGTATGGAAGACACCCAGGTGGTTGGCCTACAGTGCCAGAAGGACGGTGCTGCAATTCGGGGCAGTGGGCAAGGCTGAGGGAGGAGCAAGCTTAGAAGAAATTTCTGGAGTACGAGTCAAGGTCGTATTTGGGTGCTCTCATCATTACCCTTACTGTGTACTGGCAGACAGTCATTAGATGCTTGTAGAATGAAAACAGACGTTCGTGAATGGATGAGTGCGTTACAGAGTGAATGAATTAGCAAACATATTAAGAGGAGATGCCCTAGTTTTGGCAGTAATTCATGAGCATTGACTGGTCCGCAGCAGGAGTCAGAGTCAGGTGATATGCATCTGGGTATGACAAACCTAATACAGGGATTAGATAAAAGGTGGAGACCGTAACCAAGCCCAGAAGAGACTGTCCTCGCCAATATATCAAGTCAGAAGACAGTTAAAAGAGAGGACCAAGAGCGCACAGAAATGCTGCGAATGATTGGATGAGTAGTGAAGCAATAAAAATAAAGGCACATAAAAGAGTGAGGCTGAACTAGAGTCCCTCCGATGTGGTTTTGACCTCGAAAAATACTTTTGATGCGGCACAACATATCATCTAAATTATTACACGCCAGTCTTAAAACAGCTAAAACGGAGGCAAATTTTGGACTTGAAAAAAGAAAACAATACAGGGACGTTGCTCTCTCTTCCTGCTTAGCAGGTCTACCCTCTTTTAAAGGCATGTCTGTCTCTTGCAGGTAGTAGGCCAAGGTAGTGAGGATCTGCAACCTGGGAAGAGCTCCAGATCCATGTATTATTGGGAGAAAAATCAACTATCCAAAATCCTTTAGCTTCTAATTGACATTTCAAGGACAATTTTAAGAACTGATCCATGAGGACGAAGGACTGGAGACCACCCTATAATGTGCAGAAGATAACCCTTCTACCTACCATGTTTGTTAATGAGATGTATCGACCCATAGCGTAACAATTATATGACCTAGAAAGATGAAGTAAAAGAAAGCCCATTCTTTCTAGCCCAAGAGCGTAAAGAGAAGAACAGAGACATGCGTGTCTCAGACTCTACTCTCCAGTCCTCAACACTGAAGGAAGAAATATAAATAAGTTGAGGTAAACACGGAGGGCAGATTTTTCCAACCTACTTGGGATAATGAACGGAGACAGATGTGCTACACGGTTGGCCTTTTGCTACTGGTTAACAGTGTGGAGTGGTGTGGTTAGGCCGAGAGAGGTTCTAACGTCAACGAAAAAAAAATTTAAGAGGGGAGAAAACAATAAAGACACGAAAGTATGTTTTTCATTGATTTTTGTCTTCTTTCTCTAGAAACAGATATAAATTCTCCTTTGAGAGAGCTCCTTTGTTCTGGGATTCGGGGAAACCAATGACGACCCTTTTAGTTTCGCTGAAGTAAAACTAGATTCCATTCTAAAATGGAAAGCTTCAAACAAGAAAAAGCTGAAGTGTTCGGATAATACAGTAATAGCAGAGCAGTATCTCTGCGGATAATATAAATTTAGTTTTACTATCTAAATCTTAGGATTTGAGTCCAGCATACTAGAACAGATAAGGCCTTATATTAGAGCAACCAGAAAATGCTGGCAGGCCAGGGACTAAAATGAGAAGAGGAATGTACGAGAACCTGGACTATGTGTGCAAATATGTCTGACTTACACTTTTAGGACTCTCATGCATTTTGGCTCATTTGTATTCTATATAAGTCTGGAGTAAATATAATTAAGTATTATAATCTGACCCCATCTGAAAGAAGGGAAAATTAAGACAACGATTTGTATCCGCACAAATGTCACATCGGTAAAGGTGACAACAATCGATACCAGAAGGAATATTGTCATCAGATGGCTGCAAGTGATAATGCAAATTAAAATCAGGTAAATCACAACAAAGAAAATCCCAGGCCCAGGAGGGGTCGGTGGTAAATTCTAGCAAACATTAACAGAAGAATTAATACCAATCCTTCAAAAGTTTTTCCAAGATCTAAAGGAGTAAGGAACCCTTCTTCACTCTGCCAGATCTGGCTGCTATGACAAAAATACCATAGTATAAAAAACAAAAATTGGTTTCTCACATTCTGAGGGCTTAAAGTCCAAGATCAGGATGCCAGCCCAGTTGGGTTCTGGTGAGATCCCTCTTCAGACTTACAGACCAGCAACTTTTCACTGTAACCTCACACGGCAGAGAGAGGAAGCAGGCTCTCTAGGAGTTGCTAAAAGGGAACTAATACCTTTCATAAGGGCTCCACTCTCATGACTTCATCTAATTCTGATGATCTCCCAAAGATTTCAGCTCCTAGTACCATCACAAGAGGGGGTCGTGTTTCCACATAGGAGTTTCGGGGGCAACATTTAATCCATCACACCCTCCTACAAAATTCAAACATATCACGAGCAAAGTATGAAAAAAATTCCTGTTTTAATATATGCAAAAAAATAAAAAAATCAACTAGTACCAAACCAAATTCAGCAACAATTACAAAGAATTATATACAGTCGACCAAGTGAGATTTAACCCAGGAATCCAAGTTTGTTTTCATACCCCAAAAATCAAGCAGTATCGTAACAAACACCAAACAAAATAGAAATATGGTAAGAACTTCCTCAACCCAATAAAGGTCATCTACAAAAAACCCAAACATAACATCATGCTTAACTGTGAAGATCTGCAATATGATCGCACATCGAAAATACGGAGGCCTGTAGAGGAAAAAACATGCCCACACCTACTTTCTTTTACATGGACAACAAAACATCACCCTGGGTATAAAAGATTAGGAGATGCCCAAGTGATTTCTTTGGGATCAGTGTACAAGCATGAAAATCAGGTGGTACACCCCAGGAACCTCCACACAGAAATCCCCGAAAGGAGGCCTTCTGACCCACGGCGAACAGGCTATTTACCCCCTCGAGAGTAGTGAGGGCTGTAGAATTTCAATAATTGAACTCACTGGCTAAACCAGCATTACCACACAGCTGCAAAACCCTACAGAAATTGCAGACAGGCTATTAAACTAGGATTTATGAAGTCAGCTTTTGTCCAACCAAGTGATTACAATTTAATAAGTTCGCCTACTTAGCTCTGAATTGGACACAACCGGTCAGAAGAATGTGTGAAAAATAAGCTTATGAGAAGACTCGTGTCTCGTATCCGAATAGGCCATTTACTCAATTATCAAACAATTCTTTAAAGTCCAGTTATAGGCACTTCGGGGAATATAAAATGGTGTTAAATGTGGGCTCTGCCCTCTGGAGGCTTATTGCAACCTAATACGTGAACCAAATTCGTACACAGATACCTATATCCAAGCATCATGGAGGCACAAATATAATACCGTGCAGGTCAGATTTGGGGAAAAGTACTTACTACTAGCTAGGGAGAAGGCATTAAAAAAAAAAAAAAAGTAGCACTTAGGCAGACTTTGCAGTCTGGACAGAAAGGAGGGCAGAAATGCACAAAAAATGTACATGGAATAGAATGTACATCACTTTGATTAAAGTGTGTTAAAAGCGAGGTAAAGAGGCTGAATGTAAGAAATATATAGGTCAGATAACGAATAGCAAAATACCTCTGAGCTGGGATTATGACAATATGTGGAGACTAGCTTTAATTGGATTCAATTAGCCAAATACTTCCTGTGTGCCGGACATGGAGAACTGGGGGACACAGATACAAGAGAGGAGGGCAGATATTAGACAACTGTAATACTCCAATGTCAGTTAACGAGGGCCAGAACGAGGATAAAGATTAGAGAAGTCAAAAGTACCCAAGGCAGGTACTTCATCTGTCCTGTGCAATTGTCCCCCCTGCACCTCAATAGCGAATTTGAGAAATCTGAAGTCTCTTTGTGTATTTTAACCAGGTCAAAATAAATTTTAGAATCCGTTCCTAAGATTTCCAAGAGAATAGATAATGAGTACCATCCTTTTGTTCCCTTCAGATTGGAAGAAGAATGCTAAATTAAGGGTAGCACAACTCCTCGTACAACAAACCCTAGCCTTCCGGGAGCCTAAATCATTCATTTCATCTTCTGGAAGTTTTGAGGATAATAGAGTAGACACAGTTTACAAATCCACCCGTTCATTCCATCATTCATTCAGTCAGTATTTATCTTCAAAGTACTGCATGACTCCAAATGTTCTATGCGGTGGGATAGGAGGAAAACAACCCAGATACCTTTCCGTCATAGAGATAAATAGTCTAGAGAAACAAACCGAAAATGAATGAAGATTACATCAGTTTGTATAAATGCTACAAAGCAAAATAAGTCAAGATGCAGGCAGAGAGAATGATGGCGGCGCTACAGATAATTCAGATATTCTTTTCATGATTGATTTTAATGTAGGATTTTTCACCTTTTGAGATGTACAGGTAAAGTTTTCATGAAAAATTACAAATAGAATGCATGCACACCGTACTGGTTCAGTTACCTAAACTTATTTGATGATTATCATTCCACTAAGTGATTTGTTGTGTGACCAAGTCATTCACATCAGTAAGTTATTTTAAACATTTTATAGGCACAATCAACATGAATGGTTTGGAGAAGTCACATTCTTTACTCTCTATACTAACAGATAATGTTCTCATACAGGATAGCATCTTTCCCGGGCTACATTGCACACTGCATTCTCTGTTCACTAAAGAATCCCCTGTTCTTAGTCACTTTGTCTAAGATGTCGAAAAGAGATGTAGCTAGACTAATCCAACAACATAAAAAAGAAAAAAACCTTCACATATTCCCTGCCCTGTATCCAAATTTCTTGTAAATTTCCCCACCTATCTTTCCATAGTTAGTACTGCCACACTCATTATCTCCCTCCTTAAATAATTATTTCTCTCCTTGTTGATTCACCTTTCCCAAAAGGACTAGATTAATATTCCCAAAATATGACTCTAATCATGTTTCTTACCTCTCGAAATCCATGATGCCTCCTCATTGCTCATGGAGTTACCGACATGTCTCCAACAGCAATTACGTAGTGTATTGCTAAACCTCCAGTACCATTCATCCAATGCAGGTTGGCTGTCACACTATGTTTACTCTCAACTCAAGTGACAATTGATAATCTGTGTTTTTATTGTAGTGGTTCATCTCTCAACTCTTCTAAACACAGTACCAGGAAAGAAGAAAGGCTTAAACTGATAAGTATCAATCTCAAGATAAAGAAGAGGAAAACAAAACCAAACAAAGATGAAAAAGAAAAATCAATGAGATAGGAAAAAAAATGTACAAAAAAAGAATTAGCAAAACCCAAAGTTGATTCTTAGAAAAGACTAACACAAATGATAAATCCTTAATAAGATCACTCAAGAAAAATAAATAGGCAGGAATCACCCATGTCAGTAATGAAAAGAAAAGTCTATACAGGTTCTATAGACAGCAAAATAAAAATATATCAGGAAAATCTTTATGAAGATATAAAAATTTATTAAAAATATTAAAAGAATACATTCCTAGAAAAGCTCAATAAACCAAAACTAACAAAAGAGAGAAAATGCCAGGCTAAGATGGCTTTACCAGTTCATTCTCCAGAGAATAGAAAAGATATTTCCCACTTCATTTAATGAAGTCACCATTACTCTGATAGAAAATTTTACAATAACACCAAAAAAAATTATGGGCAGTCTCTCTCATAAACATAGATGCAAAAATCCTAAATAAAATATAAGAAATGCAGTATGATATGAAAGGGATAAAATACAAGCAGACTAACTAGGAATGAAATATTACTAACATTTTAAAAGATCCCCATATATATATATACACACACACACACATATATACATAGCGTGCTTATAGGCTGTGACAATGTCCTTTATCCGCAAGTTGATCTACAGATTCAATGCAATTTGAATAAAAATCCCCTTGAAAATATTTACAAAATTGACAAGCTGATTCTACAATTTATATGGAAATGCAAAGGGACAAGACAATCTTAAAAGAGGACTAATGGATGACTTACACTATTGTCTATAAAGACATTTTACAGCTACAATAATGAGAAGTACGCATTTGGCTTAAAGACAGATAGGCTAAAAAGGAGAAACCAGAAACACATTCGTACACACATAGTCATTTGATTTATGATACAGATATCACTGCAAGGCAGTATAAAAGGTATTGTTTCTTCAATCAATAGTTCTGGGTCAATTTACTATATACTTGGAAAAAATAAGCCTTTATCAGTACCTGAAACTATACATGAACGTCAATTCCATATGTTTTCCAGCATGAAAAGTGAAACAAGTCTTCATACACACACAAATATATACATATATTGGAAATTATCTTTGTGGACTTGAGGTATTCAAAGATTTAAAAAAAATTTTTTTAACGTTTATTTATTTTTGAGACAAAGAAAGACAGAGCATGAACGGGGGGAGGGTCAGAGAGAGAGAGGGAGACACAGAATCGGAAGCAGGCTCCAGGCTCTGAGCTGTCAGCACAGAGCCCGACGCGTGGCTCGAACTCGTGAACCACGAGATCATGACCTGAGCCGAAGTCGGACACTTAACCGACTGAGCCACCCAGGCACCCCGAGGTATTCAAAGATTCATGAAGGCTATAAAACAGTAGTGGTAAGAGATAATATTCATAAACTGAACTTTTATCAAAATTTATCAATGGGAATATGAAAAGGCAAGCTACAGCATTGAAAACAATATTTCTAACATATCTGGCAAGATTCATGTACAGGATATATAAATACTCTTACAAGTCAATAAAAAAAAATTAAACTCAATAGAGAAATGACCAAATGAATTGAACAGGCATTTCACAAAATATTCTGGTTGACAATAAACATGGAAAGCTGTTCAACATCTTTTGCCATGAAAATGCAATTCAAACTACAATGGGATACCATCATATACAGTCACCAGAATAGCTACAATTAAAAAGATAGCCGATATCAACTGATAGCAACAATATAGAGCAACTAACATTCTCATGCACTTCTGTAATGTGTTCATTGGCCTACTGCCTTTGGAAAACTTTTTGTTAGTGTCTACTGAAGAGATCCTACAGTCTGGCAATTGTAGTCCTAAATGGATAGCCAAGATAAATGTGTGCACGTGTGGATGAAGACACGTACAAGAGATTACATAGAAGCACTATTACTTTTAGCGTATGAAATCATTTGTTGGAAGACCATTGCAGTTTACCATAGGGAAAGACTTGACGGCAGATGAACAGAAGCATTATTGTAATAGCTCCAAACTGGATACAACCCTGATGGGGAAATAATTTTCATATAGTAATCAACAGAGTACTTACTATACATCAATGGAAAATAGATGAATCCATGCTACATGTAAACTATGGATGAAACTTGGAATAGAAGAATGAGCAAAGAAAGAAGTACAAAGTAGCAAATATTGTATGAAAATGTAATAATGTCCTTTTGACATTACACACACAAACGTAACGTCAAAAACAGACAAAAATAGTCAATGGTATTAACTACAAAGATAATGGTTATTTATGGGGAAGATAGGCGAATATTTACTAAGGGTAGGAAGGTATCTTATGACATTCTATTAATACTTTATTTCTTAATCTCAGTTATGCGGGGGAATGTAGAGGTGAACTTTGACAACTATGTTACGAGTGTGGATTCTTACAACGGCCTCAGTCATTCTTTCATGTGAGCTCATCTCTGGAAGAATTCATGAGCTCCATTGGGAGAATTTCCATTATTTGGAGGATTTTGTTTTTCCTTTTCTCATATGTCTATCTCTAGAGAACTCTGGAACATATTCTCACATTTCAAACATTTCTCTGATAAATGGCATTATTGTGATTGTTCTCCACGGAAGACTAAGACACTGGGGATCACAATACCTCCACTTTCCCACTGCATCTCATTACTCTAAACAGTACCCGTTCACTCTAGGTCATGGCATACATAAGTTACATACAAATGTTATCTTTTTAATTAAAATTTTTTTTGAATTGAATATTGTTTTTATTAAAAAACAGATGAAGGATGGTATAGCCATTATAGGAAACAGTATGGAAGTTCCTCCAAAAATTAAAAATAGAACTACCATATGTTCCAAAAATTCCATTTCTGGGTATATATGCAAAGGAAATGAAATCAGGATCCTGAAGAGGTAACTGCACACCCATGTTCACTGCAACATTATTCACAATAGCCAAGATACAGAAACAACTTGCATGGAATATATATTTTGTATCCTTATTATCAATCCCCATAACTTAAATCCTAAAATCAGGATTTTGGTTATTGTTTTGAATATTTATGATTGATAAGCAATTACATGTATAAGATAAACAGAAATGCATCCATTCTTCTGCACAATATTTGTTCAGTGCTTATTATGTGCGTTAATCTTCTCTAATTCCCACAACAACCCTGTGGGGTTTTCTTCTCACAAGGGTGTGAATGTGGAAATTGAGAGAAAGCTTAAGCGACTTGCTCAAGGTCTAACAGCTGCAGTGTAGATATAAAAATTGTAGACCCTGCATTCGTCTCTCTGCCTTCAGAGACTACTCTTTCCACTGTGATGCACACATTCTCTCTCTCTGTGCTAAGAGTGAATGGAACAGAGGAGTACCCCAGGAAGAGGTGATCAAGGAAAGCCTGGCAGAGTAGGTGGCTCAAGGGGAAAATTTAGAGAGTTAGAGCAAGCCAACTGAACAACTGACAAAAGAGAAATCCACCTACAGACAGACATTAACTTGTTCCGGAGTCGGCTACATTCATAAATACAAGCAGTAGGTTTCCTCCCCAAATTAATACAGTGAAACCCTACTCCTCGATGTGATAATATTAGAGAAGGGAGAGCCCTTAGGAGGTGATTAAGATTAGAGGAGGTCATAAAGGTAGAGCCCTCACGAACGGGTTTAGTACCCTTTTAAGAGTCAGGAGAGTTCTTGCTTCCTCCGCTCTCCCACCACGTAAAGATACAAGTCAGCAGCCCAGAGCTCAGAAGAGGGCCCTCACCAGAACCCAACTATGATCTTGGACTTCCAGCCTCCAGAACTGTGAGAAGTAGCTTTCTGTTGTTAATAAGCCCCCCTCCCCCAGCTATGGCATACTTGTTATATGCCTGAACAGACTAAGACAGGCATCATAGCTAAAGTTTAGTGTGGAAGGGAAGGCATCTGATTCAAGGTAGGGGTGACATCATAAAGAATACATCTATATTAAAGGCTCTGAATGTCACCCTGATGGTGAAAAGCCAAATTCAGATGGTCTTTTAAGTGATCACCACCACATTAAATGACTCCACACTATTTCAATAATCCGGTTGCTGAGTGCCTTTAAAAACTCAAATATACTACTACTATATCCAAATATTGACCAATTATTACAATTGTTCCAGAGTACCCACCACTCTTTAGCCCCTTATCCTCAATAATGATGGCCTACACTCGACGATCTGCATACTCCACGCCTACAATGAACATGGAAGATTACTAACAACTCCATGGGCAATTATCTCTCAAATTATGATCAATAATTTTAGATTGGGCCTTAATGCTTTCAAGTAATCCTAGTATTTTTTTCTTTTTTGCAGTCAGTTCTTTCTCCCACCTTTCTAGACTAGTATTCCAAACTTTTTTCCACCTTTTCAAACTTCCCACACCCCCTCTCCACTTCTCATTCTCAGCAGATAATTCTGCTTCCTGTTTCACCAGGGATGTTGAAGAATTAGAAAAGAATTTCCAAATGCTCCCACCATCCACATACACCCACCTACCTACATCTGTGCCTATGTAGTCTGTGCCAAATTAGAGACATCTCTACGGCAATTGTTCCCTATTTCTTCTACAGAAACAATTTGCTCTCTCTGATGGATCATTCTAATCAGCATTAAGACACACACACACACACACACACACACACACACACACACACACACAGATCAGTTCTCCAAATTAAAAATATACCCTTCGTAAGCTCATTTTTCTTTTATTTACAGCTCTAGTCCTTCTTATATACAGCACAATTTGAAAGCATTGTGTATAAGGTGAGCGCAATCTCTTCCCCCCATCCCTTCTAGAACCCATTTAATCAGGTATTTTTCATCTATCATTCTCTGGATGGTCGCCCCTGATGTCCTGACTTTACCATTCAAATGCTGACTTCCAAATATATACTTTCGAGCACTCTCCTGATCCTCTAGACGCATATGTCAAACGGTATTCTTAACATCAGTACTTGAATGTCTAATAGACGACTTAATATAACCAAAGGCCCTGATGTTCCCTTCAAATGAAGTCCTTTTGCAGTGTTCCTCATTTCAGATAATGGCAAATCTTCAAGTTGTTTATGCCAAAAAATTGTTTAGTCATCCCTGACTTCACTCACTGTCACATCTCACATCTAATGTTGTACAAAATTTTGTTGACTGTAACTTCAAAAATACATCTAAGATCCAATCATTATTTATCACTCTCTGTAACAGTACCACCCTAGCTCAAGCCAACAATCATCATTTCTTAATTGGATTATTGCAATAGCCTTCAAATTGATTTCCTGCCCTCTGTTTTTGGAAGTCTTTTCTTTCTACGCTCAATACAATAGCTAGAGTAATCACATTAAGTGTAAGGCAGGATAGGTTATTTCTCAGTATGAATCCTGCAAAAGCAACCAATTCCCCATAAAGTAAAAGGTTAAGTCCTTACTAAATCCCACAAGAGGCATATTGGCCTCTGTGTACTTTTCCAACCTCCTCGCCAACAACTCTTGCCATCCCTCACTACTCTCCATCTACACTGGCTTTCCTACTATGCTTCCACCACAACGAGCAAGCCCATACCTACATGTCTTTGTCCTTTCTATTCCCTTCCAATTTCCTCCCTGCAGATATCCGTATGGCAACCTCCCTCATTCCACTCAGTTCTGTACCCAAAGGTCACCTGCTCAGGTCATCTGCTTCCAGTTAGGATGTAGAAATCTGTAAAAAGAACACCGCTCCCACCCCAACAACTAAAGAGAGCCAGGTAGTCTATAAAAATCATAGTTTAAAACAAGAAACAAAAACAAAAGCAAGCAAACAAAATATCAGAAAGCTGAGATCCAAGAAACCTCACTTCATGGAAGAGAAGAGGTCCATGATTATTTTTGTCCACGGTGGAATAGTGGTGAAAGAAAGTATTTTTCCATAGACCGGGATAAAAAACTAGCCAAAAGTTTACTAAGCTGTAATGCCCATATATTGGCTGGGGTGATCAATTAGAATTTCAAAGATCCCTCAAAACAGAATGAGATTGAATCCATCTGTCAAATCTTTCCCAAGAGTCTTCACGGAGTACACGGAGGGGTCTTCACAAAAGCTAGGATAATAGCACAAAAGTTCAGAGAGATCCTTTGTAGCTACTCTAGTTCTTAGTAAATCTGAAGCAAGGCAATTTTTTTTCTGAAGACTGTTGGCTGGGCAGATCCCTAAAATACAGAAAGCCTGGAGCAGGAATGGAAAGCAAGGAGAACTCTGAAATTACCCTAAAAGGTGGCAGCCATGCTGGAGAACAGAAAAAGATCTTGGACAGTCAGGAAAACACAAAGGGAGGTAACCCATATTCATGGATAGGAAAACTCAACACTGAAATATTTAGTCTCCCTGCATTTATCCACAGATTTAATACAATCCCAATAAGAATTCCACCAGACATTTTTGAAGAAGTTGGCAAGAGGATTCAAAAGTTCAAAAAGCAGAAGGACGTAGAATAGCCAAAACAGTTTTGAAAAAGAACAAAATCGGAACGATTATCTGATTTAAAAACATATTATAGAGCTACAGTAATCAAGACACTGCAGTACTAGCTTAAGGACAGAAATAAAGGTCAATGGAACAGAATAGAAGGTACAGAAAGAGACCAATGTATGTTCCATGAATACACCAAGTAATTTTAATTGGGAAAGGAAAACCTTTTCAGCAAATGGTACCAGAACACATGGGTATCTGTGTGGAAAAAAGAGAACTTGGACCTTGTACCATAAATCACAATCCAAACATAAATCCCAGGATCATAAGCCTTCTAGAAGAAAGCATAGAACACTTCCCTGACCTTCATGTACGTTAGATTTCTTGACAAGTTAGAAAAGCACTAGCTTTAAGAAAATGTTTAGATAACATGGGCTTCATCAACTTTAAATTTCCTTTTCAACAAAAACCACAATAAAATAGGCAAACCCCATACTGAGAAAAATAATACATATATCTGATAAAGACTCTTATTCAAAATGCATACAAAACTTCCAAAAGTCAAAAACAAAAAGGCAAATAATACAATAAAAATTATGCAAATAAACAGCTATTTTTTAAACAAATGGCCAATAAACACACGGAAAGGCATTCAACATCATTAGTCATAAGGAAAATGTACATTAAAACCACAATAAACTGTCACTACATACTCTCTAGTACAGCTGTAATAAAAAATTATCCACAATACCAAATATTTGCAAGGATGTGGAACAAGTGGAATTCTCATACATTGCTAATGAGAGCATAAAATGATGATTTTGGAAAACAATTTGGTAGTTACTTGTAAAAGCTAAATACACATATACCCTACGATAAAGAAATCCCAGTTGTATTTACCTAAGAGAAAGGAAAACATGAGTCTACAAAAAAACTTTAATTGCTATGATCAAAGCAGTCCTATATATAAAAGCCTAAAACAGGGGCGGGGAGAGAACCTGGGTGACTCAGTTGGTGAAGCGTCCTTAACCGTTTCAGCTCAGGTCATGACCTGGCAGTTCATGAGTTCGAGCCCTGCACGGGGCTCTGTGCTGACAGTGTGGAGCCTGCTTGGGATTCCCTCTTTCCCACTCTCTCTGCCCCTCCCGCACTGGTGCTGTCCCGGGTGTCCCTCAAAATAAACAAATAAATAAACCAAAGCAAAAAAAAAAAAAAGCAGAAAACAGAAAGAACGCAAATGTCCATCAACACAAAAAAAAGTTATGAAAAACTCACGTTGAATGCTATCCATCCATGTGAAATAACCAACTGGTGCAACCTGCACAACTCAGAGAATCTCACCCACGTTATCTGGAGCAAAAGCAGCACGGTAACTACAGGCGCATGTACACGTAAACATACCACCCAAACGCTGCACACTTTCACTACCATCAAGTCCAAGAACAGGCAAAACTCTGCTAGAGTCATAGATCAGAAGAGCAACTGCTTGCGGGGGGGGGGGGGAGGGAGAAGCACTGACTGGTGCTAGCAAAGAGATCTTACGGGGACGTGGAAACGTTCCGCATCTTGCTTCAGGTACTTGGGGCATGAGCATATACAATCGTCAAACTTCTTAACTGTAAAAAACTTAAATGCACATGTTAATTCTTGGAAGTTAAACCTCAAGAAGTCAACCCGTTGCTTTTATCCTTGAACCACTTATTCAAAATTTCAATGTCAATACTTCGTAACCCCTTTCCTCATTTCTTTCTTCAGGCCTTATCCCTTCCAGATAGGTTATATGTAATTACATATTTCTTTTCCATCCTCCCCCTGAATATTCATTCCAGGAGGCAAGAAAGTTTTGTTTTCTTCACGGATATATACGCAAGCCTAGAACATTACCTGAAACATAGCAGGTGCTCAATAAACATTTGCTGAATAAGTGGATGGGTTCTCAGTAAACTGAAATTTGTTAAAAACATCCATTACAATGAATCTGTAACATCATCCCTATGCAGTCCAAGAACGGAGGCGCTTAGAGGGGCCTCGGTAAAGGGTCTAGTGTTTTACCGATCGCTGTCACATCCAGAATGGGTACACTGCGTTTTTTCCAGACACAAATGGCTGCAATTTTTGTAAGCATCAGTGTCTCTGGATGGCATAACTATTCACCATCTATCTGGCACTGAAGTTTGGTTGAAGGATGTGCATCAAAATTATGGGGTCAATTACGGAAAATAACTCCAATTATCTCATGTTATATTGAATAAACAATTATAATGAACATTTCATTATTCAAGTCATGAGTTGGTAAACATCTAGGTGAGATCCGCCTAAGGCCCCAGAGAGAATCAGTGAATGGTATTTATGCCAACTCATGTGTCTGAATGAGAGAGGTTGGGGAAAGGAGACCTAGGGGTTCTTTTCTTCTAAAACTTTGTCTTTATTAGATGTTAACTTTGAGCCCATGAGAAGAATATTTGCACATTTTCACACGGATATCAGTATGGAAGTGGCCCAGGACACCCCAATAGATTCCCCAGCAGTTAAATCACAGACTTCCCTTTTAGGAACCACCTGTGACCCTGCCATCCATGGCGTCTCACTATTAACATGTCGACGTACTTCCCGCCAATCTCGTATGAGTTTTCAATAAAATATGAACATCTAACTATTGGTACACTGATGACCACGGTTTTAATGGTCCATTGTTTTCCACTTCTGTAACTTGATCTTTTATCCTTTTTTTGAAAATTTTGTCATTTCCTTTATTCATTCATACTTTAAGAAACATTGTGCTGGAGAGTACAACTTATATGCCCATAACTTCATGTTCAGCTTAAGATTCAAAGCAGGTCCCAAGATCAGTACATTCCTTTCTTTTTCTTTCTAATTTTTGCGACATGCCTGGAGGGAGGAGAGGGGCTCCTGACAATAGCAGATGGGATTATTCCGGAGTACTGATTCTTCAAAGGGATGATACGCTTTGTGTCAGTCTCTTTTCTTGTGAGTGACAATTCTGATGATGGTACAAACCCAACCAATCAACACTGCCAATGATATTGTGTTAATACAAAGACGAGCACTCCTGGGATGCCTGGGTGGCTCAGTCGGTTAACCGTCTGGCTCCTGATCTTGGCTCAGGTCATGATCTCACAGGTCATGAGTTCAAGCCCCGTGTAGGGCTCCGCACTGTCAGTGTGGATCCTATCTCTCCCTCTCTCCTTGCCCCTCCCCTGCGGATGCTCGCTGGAGCTGTCTCTCTGACATTCAAAATAAACCTAAAAAAAAGAAGAAGAGCACTCCCGTGGGCTGTTCCCATTGAGAGCCCAAAAACCTCACCGCATACACACAGTAACAAAGCTCTTTAATAACCATGGGACTAAAATGAAGAGTCTGATAGGCTTTGCTTTGCAGAGCAAGTTTTTTCCTTGTATGATTAACCTGCACTTCTGTTAGAGCTTTCTGTAGCACAGCGCCTCTGACAGAAACAGTTAGGCTTAAGGCTTCTCCTATACCCCTTCTATTATAAATCTTGGCCCCTAGAAGACATCAAATTTCAATATCCTGAAATTTCTCAGTTCCTTGACCTCTCCTCATCCAACGATCTCATCTTCCACACAGCGTAGACCACTCACGCCCACATACCTAAGGATTTGCTCAAACCAACTATTGCAATCTCTCCATAATGTCAATTTCACTCTCTACCACGTCCTATCTTTCCAGGTTGTTTCCTCCCGTGCCATGATGCCAACAAAATTCCATCTCCACTTGTTCATGACCCTTTGATGTCATTTCTCTTCTCCATACCCAGCTTGTTATTAGTTCATTCAAATTTCTGGTAGATCATAAGAAGAACCCCCTCACACGTTCCCCTCACTCCCTCCCCACCCCCCCCCTTACTCACAGTCCTCTCAGAGTAAAACCACAAAACTACTTCAATCTAACATTTCCTACAAAAATGCAGGAGAACATGGTTGGGGAGCTAGCCATGATGACTGGTCTCACGTAAGATTCATGCTCATTAATCTCAAGTGAGTCTTCAATGCTGCCTCATAATTCTAACACATTTCCTAGTCCATTCTCTCCCAACTCTGAGGAAATGATCTCGTAACTTTTTCTTCCTCCCTCAAAACTCCCAAGGCCTACTTTCTCATCCTTTGCAACCAACTCGTGACTTTGCTTCCTGTTTTCACTAATAACATTGAAGTAATCACAGAATTTTCTTACTACAGCGCTCCTCTCTGACTTCCTCCTACACACACACACGTGTATATAAGAATATACATATATATACATATATACATATATATATATGTACATATATATTTGCAGAACAGTGTCCATAACTCTAAACCAATAGATCCTCATCACCATCTCACTTTGAATACCAAACAAAAGTCATAATATATACAAAGGTGAACTACTGATCCCTTCAAACCTGCTCCAGCTATAGTCTTCCTCACCTCAGTTTCCAGCAACATTTTCCTTTTTCATTGCTGTACCAAAAAAGCTGAAGAATCCTCTTTGACTTGCCTACTTTTCTCCCGCTCCATGTCAGTTTGTCAGGAAATTGTGGTGTTGTGGGTTCAGTCGTGTCTACCTCAAAAGATATGCTGAAGTCCTTACATCCTCCCAGTACTGAACAATGTGACCTTATTTGGCAATGAGGGCATGGCAGATGTAATTAAGATGAGGCCATATGGGAGGAGGATTGGGCTCCAAACCAGTCCTTTTAAAAAGATTTCCTTAAGGACGCCTGGGTGGCTCCGTCAGTTGAGCATCCCGCTCTTGGTTTCGGTCCAGGTCATGAGCTCGCGGTAGCGAGGTCAAGTCCCACCATCGGGATGGGGACTGTCAGCCGGGAGCCTGCTTGGATTCTCTCTCTCTGCCCCTCCCCCACTTGCCCGCGCACGCACGCTCTTTCTCGCTCAAAAATAAACTTAAAAAGAACAAGGATTACTTTACAAAAAGATGGCCGTGTAAAGACACAGAGATACACAAGGAGAACACCATGTAATGACAAAGGTAGAAAACTGGAGTTAGAGAACTGTAAGCCAAGAAAACCAAAGACTGCCAGCAAACCAGCCAACCACCAAAAAAGTCAGGCCTAGGCAAGGAAGGACCGATCCCCTATAGGTTTCAGAAGGAACATGGCCTTACTGACACCTCGCATTTGAATTTCTAGCCTCCAGAACTGTACAAATCATAAACCCTGCCATTTTAAGCCCCCTAGCTGGTGGTACTCTGCTACAGCACTCCTAGCAACTAATACGAGTGCCAACGTCTCCGTTCAAACTCCGTCTGCAACCCCATCACCTTTCACCATCTCCACTGCTGCTTCCCTGCTCTAATGGGCCCCGCTGGGATGTATTTAATGACATTCACCTATGACTAGAAACGTTGCTTCTACATGAGAAGTCATTACGTTTCTGAGGAACATCAGTACCGAATAATTATGAATTCCATGCCAGCCAACAGTATCTAAATATCTACCACAGAAAAAAATAACTTGAATAAAGATCAGCCGGGTCACCCGGGTGGCTCAGTCAGTTAAGCATCCGACTTTTGGCTTCAGGTCAGGTCATAATCTCACACTTTCACGGATTCGAGCCCCGAGTCGGGCTCTGTGCTGGCGGAACCTGCTTGGGATTCCCTCTCCCTGCCCCTGCCCCACTCACACGGTCTCTCAAAAAACAAACAAACTTTAAAAAGAATAAAAATCCAGTTTATGGAAGCAATACACAAATTGCAGCCTCAATTCATGCATTTATACTATGTGTAACACAGCAAAGGTTTGTTGTACTTGCCAAGGGAAGAAGTAAAAACTTGACGGCGGATGGCGGTGGGTGGATTAGAGACAGACTGTGATCCTTCGCCAAGTGGTGAAAATGCAGGTAATTGACTTCTAGGCAGCTAATCAGTATCTTCTCTCCAGCACAGTGAGCTAATGCTGGAAAGGTCAATATCTTTGCTTTCCCCATCTTTGCAACTGCCCTTGTCATATTTGTCACATATTTTGCTTAATGCCTAAAGCTGTTCTCATTCTTCTAATTTTTGCACTCTTTTCTTCACAAAATTTCACCGTTTGGGAGTTCATAGTACTCTTGCACTCAAATTGCATTAAAAAATAACATTAGAGCACAGAAAACTACCTCAGGGCAAAATAAAGGCTGAACATGAGAGCACTTTTAATTCCATGGACAAAGGTAATGTGTATGCTCTTTCTTTACTCCATTCACACGCTGTGCCTATACCAAGTAAAACTTTTTGGGCATCTCCAGATAGGATATATGACCCCAATGTGTCCCATATATTCTGACTGGAAATTGTTGCTTGAGTAAATAAGAATGTGTGCCTGAAAACCTAAGGGCAAAATGTCATTTCTTATAACGTATTTAATTTGTTTTTGGTGAAAAGCCTTCACGGCCCCAATTCAACACCCTCCCCCCAAAATACTCATCTTGAAAACTATCTAGGTTTTTAACGGCTGTTATGGCAAAATCAGTAACTGACTAGGCATTACGTGAGCTAAGTTTGTTTTGTTCCATGCTACCCACACATCACGTGACTCTAAATAGTGTTTTTAAGAAAAAAAATTTATTTCTGAGAGAGAGAGTGGGGGAGGGGTAGAAAGAGGGCAAGCGAGGATCTGAAGCCAGCTCTGTGCCGACAGCAGGAAGCCCGATGTGGGGCCCAAACACACGAATCGGGAGATTATGACCTGAGCCGAAGTTAGACGGTCAACAGGCCGAACCACCGAGGTGCCCCTCTCAATTGTACACTAAAACCTTGGTTTACAAGCATAACTCATTCCAGAAACATGCTTGTAATGCAAAGCACTCACATATGAAAGCAAATTTCAAGAACCACTGGCTCAGTTGTGACCATGTGGCATTCGGCATCACATACTACTTGTATTATAAGACATCGCTTGTCCGCCAAGTTCAAATTGATTAGAAATGTTTGCTCGTCTTGTGGAACACTCGCAGAACGAGTCACTTGCAATCCAAGGTTTTACTGTACTCCTGACAAGGTTCAGAGATCTTAAGACATCCTGCACTAGCCAACACTGGTTCTTTCAGCAGAGGGCACAGTTCTTTTAGAGAAGGACTAGATCAGATCAGGGTAGTTCCAAGCTTTTCTTACTTTGTTCTTACAAAAAGAGTAAGAACTTTTTAAGTTAAGAACTTTGAACTTTTTACGGAAAGTTCGATCACACTCAAGGTAGCAAAGAACACAGGTAGCAGGTCTTTAAATTGATTATGCTCTAATTACATAATAAAATCCATCAACTCATTTGAGTGAGGGCACGCTCTCTGGTCCCATGCTCCACTGGGCAACCCCATCCTTATTGATAGAGTTGTCCAATTTAGAGAATGAAAATGCAGGAGGGACAGCTAAATTTGAATTTCAGATAATCAAATAATGAGACATGTAATAATTGGACGCAGTATTTGGGATATAGTTTTACTGAAAAGATTTGTTTGCCTGAAATCCAAACTTACGTATCCTGTATTTTATCTTAGCAACCTCATTACTAGAGGATGAGACATCTATTAAAGAATCACATTGTAGCTCACTACAGTCTGCCAAACCACTTCAACAATCCCTCGTGACATCACTCCCATGAGGCACATGACCCCCAATCACCAAGGGTTCTATAAATATGCAATCCACTCAACACCCACTTACAGAAACTTGTAGATCACTTACTAAGTGCTGGGCACTGGGGACACAGGATAAATAAAGCCCACTCCCCAACTTGGAGAAGTACACCCTCCAGAGGAAGAGGCAGACATGTAAACAAATACAACACAGCGTGCTTAGAACAACAGCATTAGCAGATTCTGAGGGGCAACGTGGTGGGGGTAGGGGGATTAAAAAAAAAAAAAAAGAACATAATTAACAAACTGTTTCTGAAACCATAACTAAGACTCGGAGTTGGCGAAAGTCTGTAATAAGAGAAACAGATGCATCCGACTTTTCTGTGAATGATATCTACATGTAATTGTTAAAGCACCTCTCTGAATCTTTAAATGCTGGGGCATTGCTGGAAAGCCCAGGCCCTCGACTAAAGAAATTGACATTCGCCTGTGTTAAAGACACATGGTTTAGGCCTCTTTAATCCATGCAATCTATCTAAATATATCTTTATTCCCAGTGTCTATGCACACTGCTGGTTTATGGTCCTTGGTTGGAATGTTAGCCAAGTCATTTTGTGCAAAAAAGGAAGTGCGTAGGCTAAAGCTTGGATGAGCTCACTAGAAATTACTTTCTATTTTGGGTCTCTAAGTGACTGCGGTTTGGGGATCATAAAATAAGATGGCTTTGTCTTTGGTCACAGCCTGTGTAAGCTTTACATACAGAAAAAAAGAAGGTTGTGTAGACAATAGAGAGAAACAGAAAAAGAAAAGGCCTATGAAAGAAGTCTCTTGAAATCGCTTTTCATTAGCATACGAGCCACCTGGTAGGAACATCTTGAATTGATCAAGCCCTACTTACACAGGAAAACATATTTATGTTGATTATCATTTATCTTGATAGCTTGAATTATTCTTCCCTATTTTGGTATTAGATAAATATAGATTAGCTAAAATAACCTATAGACTACTACTGTTCCAAAGAGGTGACAACAAAGAATGCTAAAATTATTTCAGTTACTCTTTTGTTTGCAGTGACATGGAACACGTTGAATTAATAATCGGTATTCGTATTTCTATTATTAGTGGGGAATCTAGACTGCATCATTTTCATCAATCATAGTTAACAGGGTCAAAATAACCTTCACCACAAGTCATTCTACAAAACGGAAGCGTCACTATACAAATCTGGTAAACTTCTCTCATGCTCTCGCCCTGTCTGTACTTCTGTGTACCTCCTCTTACAGAGGCACTCATGACCCCAGGGGTTTCGGTTAGTTTTGGAGAGGTGACCGACATCAACTTGGCACCTTTAGAGACACGAAGGTGCTTCTAAGCATTCTGACCCTAAGCTGCAAGAAACATCCGGTAACCGTGAAGAGGTACCAGTATCCTTTGAAGGGATGACAATTCACTGAGCTGCATACTCAATCCAAATACATACAGGTCAAGGTCCCCAAAGCCTATCTATCTCTTTCTCCTTATGTTGACTCCGACATCAAACTCTAATCTTGATGAGGCACTCTCCATCAGACCTGCACATAAGACCAGTGTGGTTGCTAGGATTAAATATATCACCTGAATCCTAAATACAAATTATTCTGTGTGTTTATTTCACAAGACACCTCTCTGAAAGACTGTAAAATTGATAGGTCTTTGCGGTCACGGACTGACCTGGTCTTTCTGGTACTTTTTTTTTTCTCTATGGATATCTATCTTTTCTTTTCTGAAGAATGAAGCAAGCGTGTGCAGATATATTAGACGCAAAGAAAACAATTTCGAATGTTTAATTTCCAAAAGACAGAAGCAAATTTAGTGTTTAAATCTTTACTAATATTCAAGAAAAATAATGTATTTGGTTCATTAGTTCATTCATTCATTCAACAATGTTTATCTGATGTCTACGAAAGTGGCAGGCATATTTTCCAATCAAAACAGTGAACAGGGTCGCCTGGGTAGCTCAGTTGGTTAAGCATCCGACTCTTGATTTCAGCTGAAGTTATGATCTCACAGTTCATGAGTTCAAGCCCCGCATCGAGCTGTATGCTGACAGCATGTAGCCTGCTTGGAATTCTCATTCTCTCTCTCGCTCTCTCTGTGTCTCAAAAATAAAAAGACAGTGGACAACACAGACAAATATCACTGTGCTAATGCAGGCAATATTACAGATGATAAGTCACTGAACTACAAATCGAGATTCTAAAATACTGTTTTACAATAAAAATCAAAAATTTTTAAAACAAATATGATAAGCTTAATTTATTATGTTCCGAGTACCAAAAATAAACCTGGGATTGGCCAGATGGTGTAGGAGATATTATCATATATTTTAAAAAATTAGAGAAGACAAAAATAAAACCACATGGGACCTTTAGGAGAAGGCAAGTTGCTTATTTTTACTAGGATTCCTACGTTCACCTATTTGCCTCTCAATACCCTGGCTCCTACCTGGCTGGTTAGGAAAAAGATGGAAGTGAGAAGTTCAAGTTGCAATGGGAGCACATGACAGGATAAATAAAAGATGAGCAGGGGAGGGGGGGGGGCGCCTGGGTGGCTCAGTCGGTTAAGCAGCCGACTTCGGCTCAGGTCATGATCTCGCGGTCCCTGAGTTCGAGCCCCGCTTCGGGCTCCGTGCTGACAGCTCAGAGCCTGGAGCCTGCTTCGGATTCCTTGTCTCCGTCTCTCTCTGCGCCTCCCCTGCTCGCACTCTCTCTCTCTCTCTCAAAAACAAATAAATGTTAAAAAAAAAAAAAAGATGAGCATGGGATCTTCAATAATTACAGCTCAAGAGAAGCTACAGAAACAGATATGGAGATCTCTGGCTATAAGTAAGTAATCAGACACTTCATACTTGACAGTAAAAAAAAAAAATACAGAAAATTAAATGCAGATGATGAAGTGGCCTTTATGTAATTATATATGTATGACATGAAAGTATGTTGGAGAAGGTTAAAACATCACTTTCAAAAGGTCCAAAGGCAGAAGCAAAGCCATCATGGTCATCAGTAAAAGTTTCCTAGAATTCTATACAAGAATTCAGATTCAAGAGTTTCCTAGAATTCCATAGAAGAATTCAGATTCAAGAATGGATAGAACGCTCTTGGTTTTGAGAGCACGCAGTATACACTGTATGTTAGCTAACTGGACAATAAATTATATTTTAAAGAATAAATAAATCATGTGTTCAATGAAAAAAAGGTACAAACTTCCAGTTATTAAATAGATAAGGCACAGAGATAAAAAATACAGCACAGGGAATAAAGTCAATAATATTGTAACAATGTTGTATGGCGACAACTATACTTACTGTGAGCAATGCATAATGTATAGACTTGTGGAATCACTATGGTGTGAGCCTAGAACTAATATTGTATATCAACTATACTTAATTTAAAAAAAAAATCTGAAAAAAAAAGGATAGAATGCTTCAGCAGAATTTGGGAACAACAGAATTCTCTCGCCTAGAATGGCATTAGCTACATCACGTATGCAGGGAAGTACAAGGTGTGTTTGAGATATATGGAACAGCCCATTTGGTGGGAACACAGGGACAAGGGGGGAAACACTACAAGATAAAGCTGGAAGCTAGAACTGAGAATCATACTGCCAAGGACCTCAAAGCTGGGGGTAAACATGGATTAAGTTGATGAACAAAAAGTAACATTGAGATTATGGCCAAGTACCAGTATATACGACTACCTGTGTCATACTGGGAATTTACTCAAAGTTTTCATTTTCGTGTTATGTAATGAATTTCCTGATAAGACAGGTCTAATACAGTCACATGGTCTTTAACAAAGGAGGAAAGGCAACTAAATGGAGAAATGATAGTATCTCTTTTCAATAAACGGTGCTGGTACAGCAGACATCCACATGCAAGCAATGAATCTAGACATAGACCTCACATCTTTCACAGAAATTAATTCAAAATGGATGACAGAGCTAAACGTAAAAGGCAAAACGATAAAACTCCCAGAAGATTACGTAGGCTAGGCTTAACCTGTAAGGTTTTATGTATTATTGAGCCCCATTCTAGGACTGGCCAGGAGTACAGAAACAATAAGCTTCTAAGAATCAAAATCCTCTCCCTCCTGCCCTAGAAGACAGAGCAATAGTGCGATGAAAATTCTTCAAGAACGGGCGCCTAGGTGGCTCAGCTGGTTAAACATCCGGCTCTTGGTTTCAACTCAGGTCCTGATCTCGAAGTTTCAGGAGTTTGAGCCCCGCGTCGGGCTCTGAGCTGACAGTGTGGAGCCTGCTTGGGATTGGGATTCTCTCCACCCCCCCACCCCCCCCGCCCCTCGGCAACCCATGCTCTTTCTCCAAATAAATTTTTTTTCTTAAATTCTTCAAGGAGATGTGCACCTTAGTGGAATCCTGTATCAGTCTAGTTAATTTGAATATGCCACTTGAACAAAGGATCAAAAACTCCTGGATGGTTCACATAATTTTTTTCATTTGTTCACTTTGTTATTCATTTATTGAGTATGTAGGCTACTTGTTATGTACCAATTCCAGTGCTACATGATGGAGAGAAGGAGATAGATCAGATAAAGCCTTTCCTGAGGGAACTATCAAGTTCGTAAGCAAACTTGTAAGTAAATAATTGTGGGAGCCAGAACACCACAATATGACCATAGGCGCGTATTCATTTAGGCTCCAAGATCTCGGAGAAAACTCGAGATGGAGTTGGAGATCGAGATCGTAAGGTTAAAAATACCTGAAAGGACTTGAGTGAATTGCCCTTGGGAAATGTGGTCTGTTCTTTAGTAGGCAGATAGGGATGTTTTGCTTAAAGGAAGCCAGCTGTATATATAGCACAGTGCATTCACTCCCTTCTTTGTCTTTGCTTCTATCGTAAAGATTCTGATTGGAACACATGTATCTGCAAGATTGCTCTCGTACACAAGATCCGTACGATAGCTGAATCAGATGTACGTTGTGGACATGCTTTGCTAAGCTTCGGTTAATCATTGCTGATCCGTTTTTCCTGAAAATGTATATAAGAAGATGTGCAGTAAACCTCGGTGCCTCGGGCTGTTGGCTCGGGGAACCCTATGCCTCGCTATACGGTTGTCTCTTTTTCTCCGTTCCTTTGCCGCCCCAGGTCCGCGGCCCATTGAGGTCGACAAATAATGAAAAATCAGATGTGAAGAGTGCCAACATAGGAGAAATACAGGATCCTGTGGAATACGACCAAAAAAGGTGGAGTGCCTCCGTTTGCAACTACATGGATGGAACTGGAGGGCATTATGCTAAGTGAAATTAGTCAGAGAAAGACAAAAAGATCATATGACTTCGGTCATATGAGGACTTTGAGAGACAAACGAGATGAACATAGGGAAAGGGAAGCAAAAATAATCTAAAAACAGGGAGGGGGACAACACATAAGAGACTCTTAAATATGGAGAACAAACAGGGTTGCTAAAGGGGTTGTAGGAAGGGGGATGGGCTACATGGGAAAGGGGCATTAAGGAATCTATTCCTGAAATCATTGTTGCACTAGATGCTAACTAACTTGGAGGTAAATTTTAAAAATTAATCAAATTTTTTAAAAATGGGGGGGGGGGGTTTGGGCAGGAGTACCCAATCCACACCGGAGAAGTCATGGAAGGCTTCTCGGAGAAAAGCTGGACGTGGAGCTAACAGGGAATATACTTGGCCCTTCCTTCCGCCGGAGCAGAGAGCAAAGGGGAGCAGGTGGCAAGAAGGGAGGCTGCAGAAGTTGGCAGCCCCCAGATCACAAAGGGCCGCATGTGCCTGGAAGCTTCTGAAGGTTCTCCAAAGAGCAAGCTATTAAAGACTTCTATGCAGGGGCGCCTGGGTGGCTCAGTCGGTTGGGCGGCTGACTTCGGCTCAGGTCATGATCTCACGGTCCGTGAGTTCGAGCCCTGCGTCGGGCTCTGTGCTGACCGCTCAGAGCCTGGAGCCTGTTTCAGACTCTGTGTCTCCCTCTCTCTGACCCTCCCCCGTTCATGCTCTGTCTCTGTCTCAAAAATAAATAAACGTGAAAAAAAAATTAAAAAAAAATAAAAGACTTCTATGCAGGAAGAGGACACTATCTGGCAGTTAAAAAAAAAAAAACCCTTTCCAAAACCATCTTGTAGAAGGGACTCGATGAAAGAGGACACAGATCTCCACTGAGGACAGGAAGACCATTTACAGGAGATTAATTCATTTAATGCTCAAAGGGTTGAGCTCAGCAGCACTTCGATTCTGAAAACCACTCACCCTGCTGCGTGAAGTTAGGGTGAGAAATCAACCTAAATGGTTTTGTGGATGCAAACAGGTCCCCACAGTATCTCCTGGAGGAATTTTTATATCCAGCAAAAGGTATTCAGGGTCTTGGGCAACAGACGCCTTCACTGAGCTAGTCTTCGGCATTCCCTTCTGTCTCTCTTGACCTCTGTCCTTCTGAGGGTGACCTCTAGGTACCTCCTGCCTGCATTAATTCCTCTTTTCTGAATTCAATCCCCACTTAATTAAATGCCTATGCCTCAAATTGAGCCATGATCTGGTCCCCCACATACATGAGAGGTTGAGAAACACCAGCCTTGTGAGTACAAAAGCACTGGGGTGGGATGAGGTACTAAATCGCCACGCGGGAGTACAACAGTGGAGGGTTAAGAGTGGTGAAACCCAAGAACGACACCCCTTCGCGAGACAGAGCAGGGAATCTCCTGAAGACTCACTACGGTTGGTGTGCCATGGGTGGCCAGAGCCAGAGAAGAGATGCCTCCGTGCAATCTCCAGACAAACCAGACAACAAGCCCGCCAGTTTTACCGGCTCAAGGGAAAACATTTGCGAGGCATTCCAGAATCCACGGGGCCGCTTACTTTTACCATGGACTTAAAACCAGTAAACCTGCATGGGGTCGACATTAGCACACGCTTAAAAAATCTTTCTGAAAGGTAAGGTTCGTCTTGTTTACCGCAGGAACACCTATTGCATCCGGATTCAGAGCTGCCTCGTTAGCAGATTAAGGACTGATGTGGAACCCATCAAAATAGCATGGGCAGTGATCCTGTATCTTACGTGAACAGGACACTGAAGTGGGCTTTGCAGGGAATGTTCCTCAACTAAGCAGCACCGTCCAGGTGGGCTCTCTGTGGAAGATAAAAGGCTTCTATTTATCACCTATTAAGAATGCCTGTTGTCAGGGGGTGGGAAAAACCTGTGACTGCAAAGTCCCCTGTTGGCCTGTGACTGCAAGCCAAGTCCCCTGTTGGCCTGCTTCCCGATTCGATTCCCAGCGCCATGGTTGAAGGCGGAAGCTGAAAATGACGCAGACGGACAGCTCATAGGGCGTGCTGACAAACCTCTCACATGGGTCCCAGGGCCGTTTAGTTTTTAAATCCCATTCCCTTCACTTTATTGTCGAAGCACTCTCCTTTAGGACTTAGCAGCTTTGGTACAACATACACCCCTAATATCAGCTTCCATCTCCTACCCACATATCTCAAGCGTGTGGGACACGCACGGTTCCTTTTACTGCTTTTCTTAGAATTCGTGTTTCACATAAGCGACGTTGCCGTGCTCGTCTGATTCACGTTCAGGTAACAAAAAACAGCAACATGCCTCTGTTTAAGGAAGTTGAAGAAAATGCGAAGATAAGGAGTGGTTCAGGTTCTGCAGGTCACAGAATGCAAAACAAGGCAGAATATTGGAGGGCAGGGGCGCCCGGGTGGCTCAGTCAGCTAAGCGTCCGACCGACTCTTGGTTTCTGCCCAGGTCATGATCTCACGGTGCCTGGGAGTGAGCCCGCGTCAGGCTCTGCGCTGACTTGGGATTCTCCCTCCCTCCGTCTCTGCCCCTTCCCCACTCACACACACTCTGTCCCTCTCAAAATAAACAAACTTAAACAATAGCAATTAACAGAAACTTGCAAATAAACAAATGTCACAGATACTCCAGAAAGCTAACCGTTAGTAAAATAAGGCTACTGCCTAAGAAACGTGCAGTGTTGGGGCACCTGGGTGGCTCAGTCGGTGAAGCGTCCGACTCCGGCTCAAGTCATGATGTCACGGTTCGTGAGTTCAAGCCCTACGTCGGGCTCTGTGCTGACAGCTCAGAGCCTGGAGCCTGCTTCGGACTGTGTGTGTGTGTGTGTGTGTGTGTGTGTGTGTGTGTGTGTGTCTCAAAAATCAACAAACATTAAAAAATAAAAAATATGGGGCCCCTGGGTGGCGCAGTCGGTTAAGCGTCTGACTTCAGCCAGGTCACGATCTCGCGGTCCGTGAGTTCGAGCCCCGCGTCAGGCTCTGGGCTGATGGCTCAGAGCCTGGAGCCTGTTTCCGATTCTGTGTCTCCCTCTCTCTCTGCCCCTCCCCCATCCATGCTCTGTCTCTCTCTGTCCCAAAAATAAATAAACGTTGAAAAATTAAAAACAAAATAAAATAAAAAATAAACAATGTGCGGTGTTGGTTCACATTTTACCAATATGTTCATTCTAGACCCTGTTCTGCATTCCACTGTCAACTACTGTTCATGAACAGGCACTGAGCAACCATTTACGAAAGTCTGCTTCAGACCCTGTCCTACATACTGGGGATGCACACACAGTCCCTGCTCTCGTGGCCCCGAAGTTAAGCGGGGCAGTAGAAAGAATGGCAACCAGACTACAATGTGAAGAACTGAGGAGGATGGGGTAGGGGATGCTTTGCCCAGGAACGAAGGGTGTCCTTTTTCCATTGGGCCGCTTTCGACCTCATCGCCCACCAGCCACCATTAAACACCAGAAGGTGAACTGCCATTCACCAAAGGATACTTGAGGTTTCTGAATCTTCTTTTGCACACTGGGTAACCAAGCACAACTGATACACCGTAACGTGTCCGGTCAAGACATTTAAAATATTAGGATGCTTTGAGTTCAATAATGAGGATCACTGCATTCGCTAAATACTCTTTCTACTTTTGGTACTTAGAAGATGCTCATTCTTTAATCGCGTGGTTCTGCTTCTCATCACATTGGGGGCAACTTGGGTATGCAAAACCTTTAGCACCTTGGCAAGCATACAGTCGGTGCTCAATAAATGGAGGCAATATTACTGAACTTTGAACCATGTTGCCATCACACTCATTATTATGAAGTAAAGGGACACGTTTCACAAGGCACGTTAAGCAAATGTGCCTTCTTACTTTATAGTTACTCCCCACATATATAAAAATATTCATATCCCACAGATAAAACTCGTTCCACTGTACCCACATCTGCTCCAAAACACACGACTGTCTTGGGTGGCTTAAGCGTATTAGTCTCATCACAACAATTCATAGAAGGAACAATTTGAGATAACAGTGAATTATATCCCCCTAGCAAGAACTCTGAAATAAATCTAAGGGTGCCCAGTGTATGTAGTATCTATTCCTAGATAACTGAAGGCTAGAGCAGTTATGCAACTGTGCAAGAGTTGGCCTTTGATGGATTCAACCCATCAAGAATCCATGTGCTTTGGAACAGATGTGGGTGCAATACCAAAAAAAAAAAAATTTACAGGGTGGTTACAAAAGGAAAGTAAAGGTAGAACACATTTTGACAGTCCCAAGCAAGGCAATGGGCTAGCTAGTCCGGCTTTGTCTCGAGAGAGGGGGATGTGCTAAATAAAAAGATGAAGGAATATCACATATCCAGGTGAACATCAACTCAGCTTAACTAAGTTTAAGGAAGGAAAGGTTCCATTTCCAGACTGGAAATGCAAGGAAAGAGTTCGAGTTTTACTTTTCTCTGTCATCTCACGGCAAGTGGACTGAACACAATAAGGCAGAAGAAAGGTAAGGTAATGTAAAAGAAAAATCAAAGATTATGTACAACGAACATCTCCCCATTTCCGTCACCCACCCACCCCTAGGAACCACTCTTCTACTTCTATGTGGCTGATGGTTTTCGATCCTATATATAAGTGAGATAGATTATACAGGTTTTTTCCTCTCTGTGTCTGGCATATTCACTATGAATGTACCAAATCATCATAAATATACAATTTTTGTTTAAATCATTTAAATTTTTTTAAGTTTAATTTTGAGAGAGAGAGAAAGAAACAGACAGAGACAGAGAGAGAGATTGGGGGAAGGACAGAGAGAGAATCAGAAGCAGGCCCCACACTGTTAGCATGGAGCCCAACATTAGGGCTTGATCGCACAGACCAGGAGTCAGGACCTGAGCCAAAATCAAGAGTCTGATGCTTAACCGACTGAGCCACTGAGGCGCCCCAAAACATTTTTTAAAAAGAGAAAGCTAGATCTCAATTTGAAGAGGAATATTTGGAAACAGCCCATTTTCTGAGTCCCAGATTTATACCCAAAGGAAGAACATCAAGTTTTTCCTCTCATCTTTGAACTCCTAATAATAAAAACAGGTAGTATTCATAAAGCACTTCGAGTAGTGCTTTAGATATAGTGACTCATTTAGTCTTCAACAACCACCATATGGGAAGATATTAATCACATCCCCACTTTGCAGATAAGGAGACCAAGGCATGGGAAGATCAAGGCCACTGTTAGTTAATGAAAGAAACAGCAATTAAAATAGAATGTCCTTTGGTCCCTTAATTAGGTTCACTCCTTGTTACTTTTCTTTGTGTGCAAGTTTTTTTACCCTAAGGTGCCTCCCATAATTTCTTCAACTGTACGCAAACCTTGTTCTGGTTTTACGTTTCATTCATATAACCTCCCACAGTGCAAAGTGCTACTATGATGTGTACAGTTAAAAGAGTGGAGTAATTACATTCTCATGCCAAGTATCCCCTTACTTACAGAAAACCAAGCATCAGTTTGGACTCGCTGCAAAAAGGAACTATCTCAAAATGGTGGTCTAAAACACCCATCTATTGCCACAGCATAAACCAGGTACTGATCTTGTTGGAGAGAAGATGACAGTGTTGAGATGGGAGAAACAAACCTGCCATAACGCATGCCTACTTCCAGGGCTATGAAGGGGATATTTCAAGGAAGCAACGCTGTCTATATAATTTAAATAATGCTAAGGACTTCGAACTGAAGGCTGTATTTAAAATACCTATGTAGGGGCACGTGGGTGGTTCAGTCAGTTAAGCGCCCAACTTCGGCTCAGGTCATGATCTCATGGTTCACGGGTTTGAGCCCTGCGTTGGGCTCTGTATTGACAGCTCAGAGCCTGGAGCCTGATTTGGATTCTGTCTCTCTCTCTCTCTCTCTCTGCCCCTCCCCTGCTCATGCTCACTCACTCTCTCACTCTCAAAAGTAAATAAACACTAAAAAATTGAGTATAACTCAGCAATCAAAAAGAATGAAATCTTGCCATTTGCAGCTACGTGGATGGAACCGGAGTGTATTATGCTAAGCGAAATTAGAGAAAGACAAATATATGACTTCACTCATATGAGGACTTTAAGACACAGAAAAGATGATCAGAAGGGAAGGGAAGCAAAAATAATATAAAGACCGAGGGAGACAAAACAGAAGAGACTCTTAAATATGGAGAACAAACAGAGGGTTCCTGGAGGGGGTGTGGGAGGGGGGATGGGCTAAATGGGTCAGGGGCATTAAGGAGTCTACTCCTGAAATCATTGTTGCCCTGGATGCTAACTGATTTGGATGTAAATTTAAAAAAGTAAAATTAGAAAAAAAAAGTTATATGTAACTAAATAAAATACCCATGCAAAGACTGAGTTTTTCTACCTTAAAGACACCACAGCAACACCGAACCAAGGTTAATAAGTACGATGCAGGACATGCAAACAACAAACAGACTAACAAAAGTCTTTCCAGGGCCACACTTCCTAAGGATTACCAGCCACCCCTTAATGAGAAGGCATTCTTAGTGACAAGAACTTCTCTACACCGTGTAGAGTCTGTGGCATAGAACTACAGACTTGGAACTGAATGGAATACTCATTATAGTCAATGTTGGGGTTGTACGTCCTCACATTACACGTGTTTTGCCATCTTGTGATGACCCCAGTTCAAAAGAACACTCAAATCATGCCAAGCATTAATTACTGAAGTTGGGGGAGGGGAGGACCTGCCTGAAGAGTGAGGTCAGATGCTAAGGACCAGAGAGCAAACCCAAGTAAGCCCAGACCCCTTTCAGAATTTGTTCTTCCATCAGGGAATGGAACAGATCTTCCTCCTCTTCCAGAAGTGTCCATTAGTGCTTGGTGAAGAGACTTGTTGAAAAGTCTCATAGCTCACTCTTCTGGACTCTACAAAAATAGACTGTTAGAGACAACTCGTGGTACAAGCTATGGCTGGAGTTGAGGTCTCTGACCTACTGTCTCAGTTACCAAGAGACACTGAGGCAACAACGAGCTCACATTATTTCTTCATTTCAGCAGGTAATAGAGCTAAATTTTTATTTAAAAGTAGACATGACGTGTCACATATATTAATCAGTGGCACATTTCCTCGAAATACAAGGTAAATGCTGTGGTCAGATAACAAATGAGACAGAAATAAATAGGTTTAGTTCCTTGCCCAAGGCCATTCTGTATGTCAGTGACAGCCACAGCTTTGACACTTTGCCCTAGGCTCAGTCTCCAAAGATATGTTTCTGATCTTTAATAATTACAAAGTCGCTAGAGAAGAAACATTGTGCCTATTTCAAGATACTGAAACAATTACACAGAAAAACATTTTTCCCCCCCAGATACTGACATCTCCATTTAGCGCATCCAAACTCCTATTTTTCCCCAAAATGTATTGATCGACATTTGGTGGATGACACTTCCTAATCTATATGAAAATGTGGTGATCAGGTCCCGGGCATGGATTGAATTTTCACAGTAATCACTGAACAGGCTGAGTTAGAACTGTTCAGTTTCAGAGAAGCAGAAGGCTTTCTGCTGAACTTCGATTGGCCGGTAATTTCATCGAAGGCACTTAGCTCAGCAGCTAGATTAAGGTGCAAGTGAGGCCTGCACGTATGGTATGGTCCTCCTAAAGTTCACTTCACTTCACTGTCAATACAAACACCTCCCCAAGTCACTTGAGGAGCTTTTAAGAAACTCATGCCCATACCCTGCCCTTGACTTAGTAAATCAGGGGCTCCGGTGGAAGGGCCGAGGAATCTGTATACTCACCAAGCACTCCGTTAGCCAGGGCCCCTATACTCAGACTAACTCCTAGTTTTCCACATGCAGACCCTTAAATGTTTGTCGTTGGCCACAGGAATCCTACACGGGAGATGCAAACTACCCTTGCTACTGACAAGACCAAAGACGAAGTCTGGGATGTCATGTTCATTTTGACTTTGGGAAGACACCAGGGGAAGGTCTTCATGGGAAAGGCAAGGTATCATCCTTTCTGTGTTCAAATGGTACTGCATGGTGGCTATGAGCAGTCTTCCGGCACTAGAATATCTGCGTTCAAATTCTGGCGATAAATCTCACTAGTTTGCGCAAGGGGACAAAGCAACCACTTCTCCCCTCTCTGTCACACTGTCTCCACCTGTAGAATGGAGACAATAATAGTATCTCCTTCCTAGGGCTGTAAGGTGACTCACATTAAAAGTTATCTTCACATTCTAACCACTTCAAAAATACTAGGTTCTGTTGTACACCGTTCATATTTTCAAAAAAGAGTTTTGTATATAGCCTGTGGAATAGGTTCGGGTCCATCACCCCCAACACGGAGATGACCCAACTTAAAGACAGAGTAAATGACTTCTGCGCCATGGTGCTCTGAAGATTCATGGTACAGATGATAGTAAGCCCAAGGCTCATGAGTTCTGGTCTTTTCCTCTTCCTCACATGCATGCTTTCCCTTGACTCCCAATTCAAGATCCTCTTGGACTAGGAGTTATTACTATGTAGACTACAGCCCACAGGAAGATGGAATTCGATTCCTTCATACATGACCCTTCTTTCACCAGCACATGAAGAACGTAGCTCAACTCCTGACACTCAATAGGGCAAAGTTTCAGTAAGCGCAGAACTCAGCTACGCACAGATTTCTCAACCGTGTTAGATCCGTTAAATGTTTTTGAGCTTCACAGTGGAAGAACCACTCTGCTATTAATCTACTGTCTTGTGACATCCGCAACCTGCATGACAACAGTTGACAGACGGTTGGCCAAGATGATAGGCAGAAGGTCTTGGGACTCTAGGGATTTCAAGAGGCTTTGGACCAGAAGTTTTTGGGGAAACAGATCTCAAACTGCCCTGAGTACTGACGGTTTTTACAGAGAGACATTTGGAAAAGAAATAGAAGTGAGTATACCTGTCTTTAAACTAGAAAGTGGCAGCAGGTCGACACTGTCTTGAGCGTTGCTCCTGCCGCTGCGACCAACGCCATGGTCTTTCGTAACAGCCCAATTTGTGCCATGCGTGGGCCTGGGCTGTGTGCGGGGAAGGCTGAGCAGTAAAGGCTGAGCAGAGTTATTGATTCATTTTATTTTTAGATGCTTTAAAGAAAACTCAATCTGGTTGGTCGAGATTAATTCAGCAAGAAAATAATTAGCAAGAGAAGTACAGACCAATGTTTTCCTCCAGGTGCACATGGGCATATATCTACCTGAAGAGAATTAGAACCCCACTTGTCAAAAGACAACCTTTTTAGACTGTAAAATGTTTTCCAGTCTAAGTTTTCCATTAATACCCCTTCGATCTTACATACTAATTCTTATAATACTACTGAAAAATCTTGCCATTGCTGGCCAGTTTGCAATTTACTTATCTAGAATACTTTTTTACTTAATCACATATGTAAAGCGTCAACATAAAAAAAGTCACTTACGGCTTGTGTGCACGCGTATGCCCACCCACACACACGCACACACACACAACACAGAGAAATGCAATATTAACACATGCATCAACACGTACGACAGTGGAACAAAGCTAAGGACCAAAGACCGATCAGTGATAAATAGATGTGAAGAGGTGAAAAGTATAAAAAAGTCATTTGTCAAAGAGGAACATGCCTAAAAGATTAATGTCAGAAAACCGAAACTTGTCCCCACAGACCACTTTTCTACAGAGCTCCACTGACAGTCTTCAAAGGGCTAAATGGATCAAACGGCATATGGCTAAAAGGAAATGGAATTCATTATTTTGTTCAAAGGAAATGGAGAGTAAACAATACTAAAGGCAAAACTGTAAGGGTGAGCAGTGAAAAAGAAAGCATCACCTAATTATGCTGGTCGGGACGTGAGGGAGGGCAGGACGGGGACAGAAGCAGCCCCATGTGGTCCGCTGTTGCTTTTCTGCCACTTCCACACCTGACGGCAGCGTGGCCAGCGACACCTTTTCCAGCCCAGCCCCAAATAAATCCACACATGTCACAGCGAGACACAGCGACCTGGATAACCACACGCTATAATGGAGGTTAAAGAAAAGCAAATGTTCCGCTTCACACGGCCAAATTTGCTTAGAAGCACCTTTTCAAAGACAACAAGCCCAGCTGTAACTTCTTTAGGACACGTACAATCTGTGGACGAATTAGTTGACAGCCCGGTTTCTGGGCTTCAGATTTTCGGTCACAAAGAGGCAGCATAAATTCGGGCCAACTCAGTACGTCAGCGTGGCTGATACCTTAAGTAGTCCGGCCGCTGACTACGCTGTCATATGAGCCATCAAGATCGAGGTACTCCTCAGCAAGCTTGGAACAGGAGGCCACTGCAATTCATTTCTCAAGTAAGATCTAGGCAAAACATATATACCTGCTTTAATGGCAGTAAACATTTGGAACCGCAGCTTACAAATGAGCACAGGAATAAAGTACAGTTCTAAAACAGCCACGAAAGAAAAAACAAGGAAAGAAATTTTTAATTACTTGAGTGGCCAGAAGCCACCGTGGCACTTCATAAGGGCTTTTAATTCTGACCTTAGTCGTAAGGAAAGGAAGAACAAACATCTATTTAGGAATTACTCTATCTCAAATACGAAAGGTCCAATGAATGGTTATTACTATTTCATTACCACCTTTACTGTCTCACTCAGTCCTTATAATCACACAGTAAAGAGGCAAGTATAACGATCATGCCCATTTTTTGTCTATTTTTTTAAGTTTATTTACTCTGAGGGAGAGAGCATGAACATGCAGGATAGGCAAAGAGAGGGACGGAGAAAATTCCAAGCGGGCTCCACACTGTCAGCACAGAGCCCGATGCGTGGCTCAAACTCACAAACTGGGAGATCATGACCTGAGCTGAAACCAAGAGTCAGACGCTTAACTGACTGAGCTACCCAGATGCCCCAATCATACCATTTTAGACAGGTAAACTGTGGTGGCTCATTTTAAGTGACATAACCAACTATTACAGCTAGAAAATTGTGAAATTCAGGCCTATCTGGTACCAATCCTCTTCCATATGCACTTCGGACATCTGACCTCTGAAGCTATAAAACAGATTTATCTTGTTTTAAATCACTAAATTTGGGATGCCTGGGTGGCTCAGTCGGTTAAGCGTCCGACTCTTGATTTTGGCTCAGGTCATGGTCTCATGGTTCACAAGATCGAGTACCACGTTGGGCTCTGTGCTGACGATGCAGAGCCTGCTTGGGATTCTTTCTCCCCACCCCCCCCCCCGGCCCCTTCCCCACACTCATGCTCTCTCTCAAAATAAACATAACAATTTTTTTAATAAAATAAACCATTATATTTGTAGTAATTTGTCATAGCAACAATAGAAAAGTAATAGCAACAAAAGAAAAGTGATACATTGACTGTATCACTGAGCCTCCTGAAAGTGAAACAAACCATATAAAATGACATATGCTAAATTTTTACTGAGCTGAGAGCTTATACAACAGATTGGAATCAGACTATTAGAAAAATTTCAAGTTAATCAATACTTATAAAAACACATTAAGTATCTTTGCATATAAATGGTTCGCACAAAATTCATTAACAGTTTAGTTACATTCAGATTTCAAATAGGAAACTAGATCCCAGGAAGCTTAACTACGTATAAACACATAGAAATATGATCAAACTCACTCCTCCACAGAGAAATGAAAACTGAAAAAAGATTCGACTTGGAGACTTTATTTTTATGAAGTTTGGAAAATCAAGTCCTGGCATAGCCTACCACAAACAGTGTCTTGAACAAAAAATTCCTCTCTCACAGTTTTGGAGGTGATAAGTTTGAATCCAGTCTTAAGAAGGCTAAAATTATGGGGGTGCCTCGGTGGCTCAGCCGGTTGAGCACCCAACTCTTGATTTCAGCTCAGGTCATGATCCCAGGATCATGGGACTGAGCCCCACATTGAGCTCCACACTGAGCATGGAGCCTGCTTAAGATTCTCTCTCTCTCTCTGCCTGTCTCCCACGCTTGTACTCTAAAATAAAAAACAAAAAAGGGCTGAACTCACGGTGGCTGCAGGGATGAAATCCTTCTTGAGGTTCCAGGAATCGAGAATCCCTTTCCTGGCTTTTTCCAAACCTTCTAGAGACCACACACACTCTTCTCCATGAATCACATCTACACATCTCTTACTCTGATTCTAATCTACTCTAACTCTGATCTTCTCCCCCTCTCTTACCTTTATTGTTTGTTTGTTTGTTTTACATATTCTTGAAATGTATTTGTAGTTTTTTTAAATATATTCTTGATGTCTTGCAAGACATACATTGAGATTATTTTTACCCCAGTCTTTGATTTGCCTTTTCAATGTCTTAATGATGCCTTCCATTAAGGTGAATTTGAATTTTTTTTTAAGTCCGGCTCATCATATGTTACTCTCTTAGGATTATTCTTTCTGTGTTCTAAGAAATATTTTCTTGTCCAAAGTGGCAAAGATACCCCCCTAAAGTTTTGTCCTAGAACCTTTAGAATGTAACTCTCATCTTCATTATATTTGTAATTCATTTCAAGTTAATGTTGGTGCACGATGTGATCTAGGACTGATCACTTTTTTCCTTACCAATATCCAGCTGTGCCGGCAACTATTCCTTAAAACGACTTCTCTCTCTCCATTAAACTACACTGGTGCCTTTGTCAACAAAATATTGAACCGACATGTAAGGGCCTATTCAGGGACTCTTTGTTTTACCAACATATATGTCTGTCCTTTAGGTCAATACATACCTACCACTACCACCACCGTCACTCCTGCTTCTGTTTTAATCACTCGAGATTTTTAGTGACTCTTAAAATTGGCATAAATTCTCCAAACTTGTCATTTTCTAGGACTGTTTTATCCTGGATTTTCTACCTGCACACACATACACCATTGTAATCTTGACCATTTCTACCAAGGTAAGCGTTGGAGTTTGGGTTGTAATCGCAATTAATCTACTGGTCACTTTGGGATTGACAAGCTAACAGTAATTAGCCTCTAATGCATGAACACAATATCTGGATTTATGTAGATTTTCCTTTATTTTTAATGTTTGGTAGTTTGGGGGTAGAGGTCCTACACACTTTTTTCGGTCAGATTAATCAAGTATTTTGGGGTTTGAAGCCATTATAAATACTAGTATTGATAGTATTTCAAGGTATCATTTTCCTTTTTGAATTATGAGTAAGCACAATATATTTTATATGTTGACCTTGTCTCCTAAACTCTTTCGTAATTGCAAGTGATCCTTTGACTTTTCAATATCCAAAATCATATCATCTGAATAGAGGTTTACTTTCTCTTACCCAATAGTTATGCCTTTCTAATACCTCCAATATAAAGTTGAACAGAAATGGAATGAGTGTTCAAGTATGGTGTTTCCTGCAGGATTCTTAAAAATTTACTTTACCAAATTGAGAAAAGGTCCTTCTATTCATGTCTTATCGAATGGATTTTCATGAAAGGGTTCTGGATGTCGATTTGTTAAAGATCAATAGATATGACCATATTTCTTGGCTTTATTTTGTTAATGTGATGAATTATTAATTTTCATGTGTTAAACTAATCTTACATTTCTGGGGTAGATCTGATTTGGTCATGATGTATTAGGCCTTCTTTTTATGGATAGATTTGATTTACTAATATGTAATTAAAAATTTTTACATCCATATTAATGAAGGATGAAGAATCTAACTTTCTATACTTATCCTTTCCAAGTTTCGGTATTATGGCTATACTGGCCTCATTACAACTTAAAAAGTGTACTCCATTTTAGGAGAGGATTTGTGTAAAAATGGTATTATTTCATTTATTTGATAGAGTTATGCAGTTAGGTCTCGAACCAGATGTTATAGTAAAATGTTTAACCATTTCTTCATGTAAGCTTTGATAATTTCCTTATGTCATCTTATGTGCCTAAGAAAACCTTGAAACCAAAAATCTTACAATATTTTTAAAAAGAAAAAGTAGGGACGGGGGGCCTGGGTGGCTTGTCGGTTAAGCGTCCTACTTCGGCTCAGGTCATGATCTCACAGTTTTGAGTTCAAGCCCCGCATTGGGCTCTGTGCTGGCAGCTCAGAGCCCAGAGCCTACTTCAGATTCTGTGTCTGATTCTCTCTCTGCCCCTCCCCAGCTTATGGTCTGTCTCTGTCTCAAAAATAAATGTGAAAAACAAAAGAAAAGGAAAGAAAAAGATAACGCACAGGTCAATCACACTCATGAAATTGATTTAAAAACAAAACAACACAAAAAACAAAAGCAACTTCAGTAATCTATAAATTAGACCATGACCTAGTTGAAGTAATTCCCGGAATACAAAAGTTTGGTTTACCACTACATAATTAATTTGTTCCCCACACTAATAGAATAAGTTGAAATAACTCAAATATAGAAAAATTAATTTTTAGCCCACTTATACTTAAAACAAAAATAAAACTTTTAGCCTAAGAGTGAAAGATCTGCCTTAACGTGAAAAGTGGATCTACAAAAACCTTAAGGCAAAGATCGTACTCAATGGTAAGATGTTCCAAGTTTTGTTTCCCTTTGAGATCAGAAACAAGAAAACCGCGCCCACCACAATTATTTCTGCTCACCACTGCCATAGAGTTCTTAGCCAGCCCAGTGAAAAGCAGAAAAAGGAATTCGACTTTTTTGAAAAATTTACTATTTATAAATGGTATTACTGTTTACAAAGGAAACTCAAAAGTATCTACATTACTACATTTAACAACAAAGCAAGTTTAGTGGATGATCAATCAATTTAGGAAATCATTTTATTTTTGCATACCAGCTATAAATGATTAGAAAATACAATTTTTAAAAGAGAACTTTTAAAAGACCTCAAAAATGTGAAGTACCAGGAATAAATCTAATAAGTGCCAAATCCTAGAGAAAAGTATAAATTTTATTGACATATATTAAAGAAGACCTAAATAAAGAAGTGTTCCACAGGGTACCTGGGTGACTCAGTTGAGTGTCCAACTTCAGCTCAGGTCATTATCTCACAGCTCATGAGTTCGAGCCCCACACTGGGCTCCGTGCTGACAGCTCAGAGCCTGGAGCCTGCTTCGGATTCTGTGTCTCCCTCTCTCTCTGCCCCTCCCCTGCTCACACTCTCTTTCAAAAATGAATAAACGTTAAAAAAATGTGGAAAAAAAAAAAGAGTTCCACTATATTCCTGGATTGAAAGACTCGATATTATAAAAATGATCTAAGTGATCTAAAGATGTAATACACAGTCCCTATTAAGATCGCAACAGATTTTACTGTTTGCAACTTGAAAAATCTAATTCTAAGTGCTTAAGAAAATGCGAAGTGTCTAAGTAAAGCACTGCCTCTCAAGCAACTCATGTACAGGATGCACTAGAATATATTACCTTTACAGCACATTGTATCCACCCTAATTTGGAAACGACCCAAATAATTATCAAATGGACAAACGAACTGATATATTTGTATCGAAAATCTTATTTATATATACACACATATACACATGTAAATATATGTATATACATATACATACATACATTTATATATATAAATACACATGCACACACAAACACACACACACACAAAGTGTGTGAACCACAGCTGTATTAACATGTTTTAGTCTCATACACAAAAAAAAACACTGCATAAGAGACTTACTTAAAATTATGATTTCATTTATATAAACATAAAACCAGCCAAAATTCAATTATATTTTAGGGATGCATGAAAAAACAGTAAAAGTGTCAAGATACAGAAGAGAAAAGATGATCACAAAAGTCAGGATCACAGTTATTTCTAGGGCTGAGGATTATGATCAGAGAGGGAAATAACAGAGTGTTCTAATACACTAGTATAATGTTCTATTTTCTCAAACAGAGTGGGGGTTACAGAGATTTCCACCTTGTAATTGAATATTAACTTAGACATATTTTCCATACATGTCTATATGCAGATTATATTTAAAGTTAATGCAAATTGTTTTAATATAAAATAACTACATGATAAGGTATGTGATCTTATAAAAGGAAAGAAGAGCCTGATAATCATTACAAATATCTATTCTCCCTAAATGAATCAATACACTCAATGTAATTCCAATTAACATTCCAAAAGCTAATTTCTGATACTGCAAACTGATTCCAAAGTTCATATGGAAGAAAAATGTTCCAGTAATAGCTGGAGCAATTGTAAAAAGAACAAATTGGAGGGACTATTTCTATCAGGTGGTGAGCTGTGGAACGCGCATCGTATAATTGTAATGACCAAGACACAATTGTACTAGCACATAGAAAAGTGAAAAGACCAATGGAAATGGAAAAGACAATCTAGAAGTACACCTAACGGTATTTGGGATCTTGAGAGAAGAGTATGGCAAAGAAGCTAAGCAAAAGTACAGCACAATGAAACTGATGTGCTTTGAGCCTTTTCTCCAGTTCACAGAGACTGAACATAAACATTGTCACGAGATTAACACTGCAGCATTATTGACGTTAGCCAAGATATGAAAACAACCTAAGTGTCCATTGATGGATGACTGGATAAAGAAGATGTGGTATATTATATATACACATGATAGAGTATTACTCAGTCATAAGAATGAGATCTTGCCATTTGTGACGAATATATAAACCTAGAGTGTATTATGCTAAGTGAAATAAGTCAGAGAAAGACAAATACCATGTGAATTCACTTATGTTTGCAATCTGAAAAGCAAAACAAAACAACAAGGGAGAAACAATGTATACAGAGAACAAACTAAAGGTGGCTAGAGGGGAGGAGGTGGAGGGAGGATTGAGAGGTGCAAAGTTGCAGTTAGAAAATAATTAAGACACAGGGATATAATGCAAAGCATGAGTATGGTAAATGATACTGTAAAAACTTGGTATGGTGACGGATGGTAAACAGACTTATGGTGGTCATTTCCTCATGTGTATAAATAGCAAATCACTATGTTATACATCTGAAACTAATAATTTATTAATTTTACTCCAATAAAAAGTGGTGGACAATTGGATACCCACATACTAAAGAATGAAACTGGATCCGTATGATCTACTACTTACAAAAATTAACTCCAAATGAATTAAAGACCTAACCAAGAGACCCGAAATCATAAAACTCCTGGAAAAATACAGAGAATAAGGTCCTTGACCTTGGTCTTGGTAACGACTTTTTAGACAGACACAAGTACAAGCAACAAAAGCAAAAATATACAAGTGAGGCTACATCAAATTAAAAAGTTCTGCACAGCAAACGGAAAAATAAAATGAAAAGGAAACCAACAGAATGGGAGAAAATATTTGCCAAGTACACATCTGATAAGGGGTTAATATCCAAAACATATAAAGAACTCTTATAACTCAACACCGCCCCCCCCAAAAAAAACCAAATAATCTGATTTAAAAACAGGCAGAGGACCTCAAGAGACATTTCTTCAAGGACATCCAGATGGCCAACAGACACACGAAGAGACGCTCAACACAACTGACCATCAGGGAAATGCAAAATCAAAACTACAATGAAGTATCACCTCACACCTTTCAGAATGGCTAAAATCAACACAAGAAACAACAGATGTTGGTGAGGAGGCTGAGAAAGGGGAACCCTCTTACATTGTTGGTGGGAATGCAAACTGGTGCAGCCACTGTGGAAAACAGTATGGAGATTCCCCAAAAAGTTAAAAATAAAACTACCCTACGACCCAGCAATTACACTACTACGTATTTACCTAAGGATACAAAAATACTAATTCAAAGGGATACATGCACCCCTATAAACACCTTTATAGCAGTTATCTACAAGAGCCAAATTATGGTGACAATCCCAGCGTCCATTGACTGATGAATGGATAAAGGGGTGGTGTATATGTATACACATACACACACAGAGGAATATTAGTCATAAAAAATAAAATCTTGCCACTTCCAGCAACATGGATGGAGCTAGAGAGTATTATGCCAAGCGAAAGAAGAGAAAGATAAATACTTTATGATTTCGTTCGTATGTGAATTTAAGAAACAAAGCAAATGAGCAATGGAAAAAAGACAAACCAAGAAACAGACTTTTAACTGTAGAGAACAAATGGAGAGTTACCAGAGGAGGAAGGTGGGGGGGTGTACAACTCGCTAGTCTGATACATTTGTATATTGTAATAATTACCATCATAGCAATAATTAGCACCTTTATCACATCACATAATTATCATTTCTTCCTAGTGGTTAGAATTACTAGTCTCTTAGCAAATTTGATTCTAATAGGACATTTATGTATATAAAAAATACTAGAATTGCCTATAAATACACAATACAATAAAAGCATAGATTACATAGACACAGTACAGGAGTACAGGAAATCAGAAAGAGAAGGTAAACAAGGGAATGGTTCAGATTTATAACATAACTTTTTTTTACCTCCTCAATCATTGCAAACTAGATGTTAAAAACTAAAATGTCATTTTTAGGAATAGAACCAAAGAATCATGAAGGGTTTTCTATATTCTATGTCAAAAGACTGTGGCACTATTTGATTTACTACGTTACTTCGATTAAATAAAAAATTTCAGAGCGAAACAATAAAATTTAAGTAGGAACTTCTGCTTGGGCCATAATGGAGTAACAGGGACCAGCTGAATGCTCACCTTAAACAACTAAAATACAAGACATAAGCGAGTATACACTGCATGATTCCACTTGTATACATTTCTACAAAATATACCAGATCACTGATTGCCTAGGGAGGATGATAGAGGCAGGCTGGACTACAAACAGACTTGAAAACACTTAAGGGACTGGAAATCCTGGTTATCTTTACTGTGGTAGTGATTTCACGGGTGTATAACGTATGTCAAAATTCAAAGTATATACTATAAATTATGCTAATTATCAGTGAAGCTATTTAATAGGTAAGCTATTTGATTTTACCCTTTCTATACATCCCATCCTTAATTTTTCATAGTGGAGATTATAAAAATAATACCCTTTCTATACATCCAATTCTTAATTTTGCATAGTGGGGATTATAAAAATAATATAAAAATATACATTATAAAAATACCATTTTGAATTATAACTTAGTATGTATGCAACATTTAGAAAACTGAGATTTAATAAATGCTTTATAAATTCTTGCTATTATTACATACTAGATATTGGCACATATCTCATTTAATCTCAAATTACCCTAATTTCTGTAAGAGGGGTGTTTGTCGGCTCATTTGACAGATGACCTCACAGAAGTTCAAATCAATGAAGTGAAATATCTATTTATACGGTTCACATCTGGCAAAAACACAATTTGAACATACACGCACCTGACCACAAACCCCTTGCTAGTCTCCATGGCTTTTGCATATATTTATTGATGTCTTATTGTTCAATACTCTGACTTGATAAATTATAAATATTAATTTCTCTATCACACAGGCACAGTCGTCCTGTGCAGGATGTTCTTTATGGGAAAATTCCCAAGCCTAGCATTTCCACCCATGTCTCATGTATAGACAGCCCTTGGCCATCAACACATAGGACAGACTTTCTTGCCTCCAAACCCTGGGAAAGCCCAGACACTACAATGAGGACAACCGGAAATACTTCCCTTCATCTCCTTGAAATCCCATACCTAGTGTTCTAAGAGCTGAAAAGTCTGTTTGGTTTTCTAAAATCGTGTCATAGATCCCAACGATCCTGGTTACTGAATGCATCCTCACTGGATAAATTAAGTTTTACAGACATTTATTTGCTTTATATCAACAATACTCATTCTTCTGTGCAAAGCCATAGATCTTAGGATATAACATTTGTATTTCACGCGGTAGCGCGTCTGACTCCAAAACTCAACTTTCACTCAGTGTTGTTCTGGTAGTTACTATGCAGTAACTTAATGTTCATTCATTAGTCACTTACATACTGAAGCACCTACTCTGAACTTACAATGCTGAATACGATATATTCCCTGATCTCACAAAGCTTATAGTCTAGGGCAGGATCTATGAACTAAGGACTGCTAGCATCATAGTTATTGCAGTGCTTGTTAAAATGTAGGATTCGAGACCTCACCCGGACCTTAGCTATCAGAATCTCTAGGGATGGGCCTCAAGAATCCATAGATCTACAAGCCGATAAGAGTTCTCAAGTGATTTTGATGTAGGGCCAAGACCATGGGTTAATGTCAAATTCATAAAATAGCACAGCACTAGATCAAGTATTAGCCCTTACAGCTGAAAGATACTTTGGTCATCTTTCGGTGTCTCAGAAACTTCATTTTACACACGAGGCTCCTGAGATCCAAACAGTGGCTTGTCCAAAGTCACCTGTCCCCTGGGCACAGGCACAACTGGCCAGTCCGTCTCATCCTAGGCTGACTACATATTTTACTGTCCACATTGGTATGATGTTGAGTGTGGAGGAGGTGAACTATTAGTAATTACCCTGGGACGACAGATGTAAATTGGAACTTTCTGGGCAAACCAAGACCCAGGACCACGTTACCTAATCCCCAACGTTTCATCATTTTTTATTCACATACAGGTTAACCTATACCCAAATGTTTTCCTTCTCTTGGAATCAGTTTTGTATTCTCACGTATAGCCATTTGTAAGTTCCCCCCCTGGCACCTCCTATACATTTCAATTTAATGGAACTGTATTTCTCCTCTTCTAAGAGACATGACACTTCCCTTCCCCTGTCACCTCCCCGCTTCATGGTAGAACATGGGTTTTAAGAATTTGGGCTATGTAATCTTATAGACCTGAGTTTAGTCAAGATGTGTGACCTTGAGAAACCTACTTCGTCTTTCGGTGACTCAGTTTCCCCACTGAAAAATGAATTGAGAGCATTAAATATGTTAATGTAACTCAAGTGATCAGAAGAGGGGTGCCCGGCTGGTTCAGTCGGTAGAGCACGCAACTCCCAATCTTGGGGTGCGGAGTTCGAGCCCGATGTCGGGAGTAGAGTTACTTTAAATAATAAAAATGAAGAAATGATCAGGAGTATATGGCACACAGTAAGAACTCAGATGTTCATCATTATTGCTATTAATAAAACTTGCCACATTGATATTTTAAAACACTTTTTTTAATGAGAGATAGATGTAGGAAAACTAATCACAACATCAGGTACTTTTTTTTTTCAATGTTTATTTATTTTTGAGACAGAGAGAGACACAGCATGAGCAGGGAAGGGGCAGAGAGAGGGAGACACAGAATGTGAAGCAGGCTCCAGGCTCTGAGCTGTCAGCACAGAGCCCGATGCGGGGCTCGAACTCACAACCTGTGAGATCATGACCTGAGCCGAAGTCGGACGCTTAACCGACTGAGCCACCCAGGTGCCCTCAACATCAGGTACTTTAGAACAGAGGTCGTTTGTGTTCCCTCAGTGGCTTCAAATCAGGCCAATCTAAGTCTGAATACTGATTTAACCATTACTTGTATGTACCTGGTCGAGTTACCTCACAACCCCAGAACCTCAGTTTTGTCACCTATAAAACAGTGACAATTCTACCATCGGTCTTACGGTCACGTTGCCATGTTTAAAAATCATCAACACAAGCGATTTCCACTGCACCGTGAATCCTAGGCACACAATATCGGGTCCTATTACTGTTAAGTACTGATCTTTAATAAACATCCTATTTGATTGTTTTAAAAGCACAGAGAATTATAAAGGACACAGCTAAGAATGTTTGATAAAGATCCTTATTCAAAACCTAACAGACGAGGGGCGTCTGGGTGGCTCAGTCGGTTGGGCGTCCGACTCCGGCTCAGGTCATGATCTCGCGGTCCGTGAGTTCGAGCCCCGCGTCAGGACCCTGTGCTGACAGCTCAGAGCCTGGGGCCTGTTTCAGATTCTGTGTCTCCCTCTCTCTCTGACCTTCCCCCATTCGTGCTCTGTCTCTGTCTCAAAAATGAATAAACGTTAAAAAAAAATTAAAAAAAAAAACCCTAAGAGACGGGTGGCTTTTGCACACATTTATGCTGCTGCATTCTCATAAATGCAACTCCCGGCTCACCCATTCCAAAATTTTTGTAAACCAGTGAAACTGGACAACATAGTATTCAGAATGTATTACTCAAAATAATATAGCTAAATGTTCACTCTCATGTGTGCAAGGATTTCTTTTCTTTTTGGGACACTTGATACATAATGTAAGATTCATTTTACAAGTACAAACCAAAAAAACGTGTTCTGAAAATGACTAATCCCTCTAGAACACCGCATATCAGAATAATCTACTTGCAACCAACTTTCTATCCTCTAAATATTTTAGCAACACCAGTGTGATAATGAGAACTTAACTAGAAATTATAAATTTTTGAAATGTGCATTTTTTTAAATTTGACTACAATCCAAGGTCAATGAATGAGATCATTAACAAGCCCTCATTACTTAGCAGTGACCTCTAATGGTATTCATTTTAAATTTGCCTTTGGGGATTTTAATTGTTCTTACGCAGCTGTGGTTCCTCATTATTTGAATATCATACATGTCGCTGTAAACATTAAAAATCTTATTCAGGGGAATATTTCAGGAGTGACATTAGAATGAGACCATGTATTTGAGGGCATTGGAACGGTACACTGTTCCCAAGAGTGTGCCTGCGTGGGGTCATATACGAATGTGTGTATGGCTCCAATCCCATACAGTATGAAAAAGACCATTTAACCTTGAACGTTGAGAAAGGAAAATTACATTTTTCTAACTGTATTGGTTATTATCAGCTTGGACTATGAAACTCTCACTTATTATCCATTCTATAATAATACATGAGCTCAGAGTTTTTTGTTTGTTTGTTTGTTTTACTCCAAGGTTGGGGAGGAATTTATACAAACAGATTTGAGGGTTACGGCATAAAACCTTTTTGTAAAAAGGTTAAGTGCCCCATATGGAAATTTAACTAACCAACATATTTAAACCCAAGAGTTGGTCTTCACTAGCTCGAATTCTTACATACATGAGCATTCAGAAAGGTCATTAGAGGTCTTAGGATTCATGCAGGAGTATTTCTTTCCTAAACTTGTATTCCCAAGTTTACGTATTGTTAGAATCTTTAATGATCAGTTCCCTCAAACTGACATTACCTCAACGATTACTTGCATGTTTCAAGCAAGGTCTCATAAGACAAAGTTTAGATTTTGGATAAAAATGCTTGTTTAGCCAGTATCAATATTTTAGTGCCATTCTACCCAATCCGACATATGCACTAGCAAGTGCAAGCAGAGTTCAAAGTCCTTGCCATGACTGTTCTGCTTAAGCTACTGAAGACATTCATGAATATTTCATAGGAGTACATAGTCTTAGGAATTTCTAATTGCCAACATAATTTCTTGCAAGGTAGAATACAGAAGTGCTATGTCAGAAATAGAGGGCATTTTTAGAGGCTGCTAGAGCATATATCTGCCATTTCCATTCTATAACCTTGAGCTATTAATTGGGATAAACAGAGGTGTCCTTTATCCAAATAATTCCTAAATGCCCACTATGTACCAGGTACTTTAAGTGCTGAGGATAGAAAGAAGAAATGGATACAGTCAAAAACTTTGAGGTTGTGTTGATCAGTTTTCGATTTCGTTAAAATATTTGCTACCTCTTGTTATAAACAAACATTCCCAAGTCATGGGACTATACATCAATGGTACTTCCTCTTCACTGGGGACAGAATCCCCCGGAAAGAAGGTTGAGACAATTATCGACAAGAAAATAGTGTTGGGAATGCTCGGCACCTCCTAACTTTTAGAAATGTTGAACGGATTAAAAGAGGTTTCCTCGTCTGCCTACTGCTCTTTGGCAGTCCGTGTCTTCATCTTAATTCTAGGAGCTCTCTGGTTCTTTTCCTCCCTCACCAGTACAGGTACAAACATGACTTTTAGCCAAACAGCTTTGGCATATTTCCTTCTTGGGAATTCCAACTTGGGACAGATGTTTCCTCAGCTTGTCTTTTAGACTCTGGGCTGAAGTTCAATCCAGATTGCACAATGAGTAATATCACCCACAGAACATTCTGGCACCCCAGTAAAAAACGATCAACAGGTCATCACCAGAAAGCAAACAAAACAAAACAAAACAAAAAACACAACAGCAAGGACACAGAATTATGTTGATAAATTTACTCTTTGCCGTAAAATTTGTTCTACTTTTTAATCCAGGCTTGTATGCAATATGAGAAACCTTGCATCTGGAGGTCTTGTTAGTAAAATTTCAATTAGGAATTATCATGACATTATGTGCTTAATGCATTCATAGTAAGTCATGGAGATCTTGGGATATTAAATCTATCATACAGTCAATGCTAAATATTAAGTGGGAATAAAAACTTTAGTAAAGATCAAATCTCAGGTAGGTCTTATATTCATTAAAGCAAATGATATGAATAATCATTTAAACCTCTGAAAACAAGTAAATGAAATATCATATAAAAAGATGTATTAACCCACCAGTTTGGCAAAAAATTAAACACACAAAAGATAAGCATGTTGGTAGGGCATTAAAAAGGGTTTAACCTTTTTGGAGGGAAATTTTCAATATTCAGATTACTTAGAACTTGCATATACTTTGACCCTGCAACTCAACTTCCAGTATTAGGCCTAAAGAATTTTAACACAGGGGCGCCTGGGTGGCTCAGTCCATTGAGCGTCCAACTTTGGCTCAGGTCACGATCTCACGGTCGGTGGGTTCAAGCCCCGTGTCAGGCTCTGTGCTGACAGCTCAGAGCCTGGAGCCTGCTTCGGATTCTGTGTCTCCCTCTCTCTCTCTCTGCGCCTCCCCTGCTCACACTCTGTCGCTCTCAGAAATAAACATTTTTTAAAAATTTAAAGAATTTTAACACAAAAGATTATGATAAAGGAATAAATACCACCACAGTCATCAAATTACAAGGCAAGACAGCAAAAGAAGGAACAGAAGATCTATAAAACAGACAACAATTACCAAAGTAATTGTATACACTTACCTATCAGTAATTACTTAAATGTAAATAGATTATCTAATCCAAAAACACAAAGCTATAGTAATCAACAAACTATGATGCAGGTATAACAGACCCATAGAACAGACTGGAAATCCTAGAAATAAAACCACACATGTGCAGTCAACTAATATCTGCAAAGGGACCCAAGAATAGTCAAGGGGAAAAGATAATTTCTTCAATAAACAATGTTGGAAAATTCAGATGATATTTACAGGCAGAAGAATGAAACTGTACCCGTATCTTATACTACTCACTAAACTTAACTAAAATAGATTAAAGACTTAAAAGTAAAACCTGAAACTGTAAACCACCTGGAAGAAAACTTAGGAGAAAAAGCTCCCTGACATTCATCTCAGCAATGATTTTTTGGATGTGACACCAAAAGCACAAGCAAAAGAAAGAAAAATAACAGATTACATCATTCAGCACAACGAACAAAAACACAATGGCAACCTACAGAATGGGAGAAGATACTTGCAAATCATACTTGGTAAAAGGTTATTAGGGAAGGAACTCCTACAACTCAACAACAAAAAACAAATGAGAAAACAAGAACAAACACAAAACCTAAATTAAAAAAAAAAAAAAAACGGGCAACAGACATGCACAGATTTGTTTCCAAATGAGACAGACGAATGGACAACAGATCGGTGAAAAGGTGCTTAACATCAACTCATCATCAGGGAAATGCAACTGAAACCACAATGAGATACCACCTCACATTGCTCAAGGGGCTATTACCAAAAAGCCGCAAGATAAGAAACCCTGGCACCTAATAAAACACTGTATGCTAACTAACCGGAATTAAAATTAAAAACTTTAAAAAGTAAAAATAAAACAATGTTCAAAACAAGAAGTCCTGGGTGGTGCTGGGTGGGGGGGAGGTACTCTGACTCTGGTTTCCTGTCAGATCACCATCTCATGGTTCGTGGGGTCGGGCTCTGCATGGTGGGGTCGGTAGGGTGGGGGGGAAGAATGGTGCTCCCCCTGGTGGTGTGGGGAGCAGGGGAATCGGGCTCCACGTGCGGAGGGGGGAGAGAGAGAGAATCCCAAGTTCAGAGCCTGCTTGGGATTCTCTCTCTTCTCTGCCCACCCCCAAAATAAATCAACATTAAAAATTTTTTTGGGGGGTTAAACAGGAAAGTGTGGCATGATTTGAGAAAAGGGAACACTTGTATACTTTGGTAGGAGTATAATTTGGGAAACAAATGGAAAACCATATGGAAGTTCCCCAAAACATAAAAGAGAATTACCATTGGATCCATCATCCCACTTTTGGGATACATCTAAAGGAAAAGAGATCATGATCTCTAAAAGATATCTGTATCCACATGTTCACTGCAGCATTATTTACAATAGGCAAGACATGAAACCAACCTGAGAGTCATCCACTGATAAATGGATGAAGACATTGTGATACATAGAAAACGTGAAATTATTCAGCTATGTTAAAAAAAAAAAAAGAAAAGGAAGTCCTTCCATTTGTGACAACATGGATGAAACTGGAGGGCATTACACTAAGTGAAATAAAGTCAGACACTGGAAGACAAATACTTATTATCCCACTTTTCCATGGGATCTAAAAACAGGGCAGCTCACAGAAACAATAGGTTAATGGGTCCCAGCTGTGGGAGTAGGGGGGCAATGGGTAAAGGTGGTCACAAGGCACCAACTTCCAGTTACAAGATGAGGAAGTTCTGAGAATATAATGTACAGCATGGCAACTACAGTTAATACTATGTTGTATACTTGGAAGTTCCTAGGAGATGTTAAAAGTTCTCACCCCTGACAAGAAAAACATGTGAGGTGATGAACGTGGTAATCAGTTTGCAATATGAATCTATATCAAATCATCACACTGTTCACCTTGAACTTATGTAATGCTTCATGTCAATTACATCTCCATAAAGCTGGGAAAATAATCTCTATTTCAAAGCAGGCTTTTATTTCCCCACTGAGGGAATTAATCCTAAAACCTCTTTAGTGATTAGTTCCCTTTCATTGCACTCTAGGAAAAAAGTAGGACTTATTGAAGAAGAGACAAAGTATAAATACATTACAAGCTACTGCCTGGTTCTAGGCTCTATACAAGTCCTTGACCTAGACAAAGGATTTATTGTTTTGCTGCCAATGTTTTAAGTGGAACTTTATGCACAACGAAATTAGTTAATCCTAGCCCATTTGATTCTTGCTCTTAAAAAAAAAAAAATCAATGGTGAGCTCATTAACAGCCAGAGTCTGAAAAGCATTCATATCATTCCCATCCAACCCACTCACTTAATAGTGAAACATCAAGCCCAGAGAAGTTTCTTATGCAAGAAGATACAGTGAATTAGTAAACGACCTGAGAATTGAATAGGTGTGTGCAAAAATTTTTTCCCCCAAGTTTATTTTGGGAGAAAGAGGGAGAGCACACAGGAGGGGCAGAGAGAGAGAATCCCAAGCAGGCTCCGCACGGTCAGCACGGAGCCCAATGTGGGGCTCAAACCCGCAAACCACGAGGTCGTGACCCGAGCTGAAACCAAGAGTCATACGCTCAACCGACTGAGCCACCCAGGCATCCCTCTTTAACTTTATTTATTTTGAGAGAGAAAGCATGCACGATCAGGGTAGAAGAGAGAATCCCTAGCAGGCTCTGTGCTGTCAGTGTAGAGTGCACATGGGGCTCAAGTGCATGAATCACGAGGCCATGACCTGAGCCGAAATCAAGAGTCGGACCCTTAACCGACTGAGCCACCCAGGCACCCCTGTGCACTCACATTCTAATCAAATCCATTTTTTCCCCACCATGCCATGTTACCCATATTTCTCACTAATTTTAACCATGCACCAACTTGTGCACAACACAAGGGCAGAGGCCTGGTTTTAGTAACTTTTACATATTATAGCACAGTGTGGGCCACAACGCAGATGTTTGCTAAAATGTTATCTAAAGACATTATTACCGCCAGAGAGCAGTAACTGAAAGAGGCGACGGAAAATCTGAGACAGAAAATCCGAGATTGAGGCCTTCACTATGTTGCCAGCTGAAGAGGCCGAAATGCGAGAGCCGGTGAACAAGGTGGCCAAAGAAGCAGAAAACGCATACTCAAGGAACACAAGAGCTCCTAGTTGACCAAGCCCGGGACAGTAAGGACCCAGTTGCAAAAAGCAACCTGCACATGTTTGACTCCTAGAGCCCTAAGCCTCCCAGACTGAGATCACGGCCAATTTAGGTTTTGAAGGGAATTTTCTTTTCACTGGCACATACTTCACCCACTTAAGGAGTTTCCTAAGAAAATTATAAGTTGCAAAGATTTTTCTTTCAAGGTAAGCAACTCAGGAATTTTCCACCATGATGCCAACGCCATCGGTTGGCATGGTAAGAAAAATGACACTAAGAAAAGTGGTCTTGGAATTTGGGTACGCAAGCAGCCATTGCATGAACAAGCCTTAGGCAGATCATGATCAAGTTACCTGTAGCCAGAAAAATAACTGAGGTAGCAGAACCTTCACTGAAGCTCTGTAGGGTCACACAGCTTCCTTTCAGGAGAAATTTGGCCTTGGCCTTGATTGCTTTATAGAGCTTGCTATGGATTCAGTAATGATACGGATATTGCTGCTGATAATAGGTTCACATAAGAGGCCTAGATGGTTTATTATTTCAAAGTTCAGTAATTAAGCTCTAATAAAGACATTTAAGGTCATTTCCTAGGTTCCAGGCATTTCCCTCTGTGGAAAATAGATGGTGATTTCCAAAAAAGCCTGAGTTGAGACAGATACGTTGATCTTCCTCAAAATTACACAAAGGAATGTATATCCTCATCTCTTCTACTCCTCATCTTCTATTGCTAGTGGCAAGTTTTAAAAGCATGCCAGTCTCTTGATGCTAAGAAACTGAAGTTTGCGGCAAAGCCTATAAACCATGTTCGCATGAAATTCAAGAATACCTATGTCAATAAGGTATCCAACAGAAAAAATATGCACCTTTTTCGCCCAGTGTTTTCATTTAATCTCTTTCGAAGTGAACCGTTTCATTAATACAAAAAATAGACCAACATAATACACACGGTATAAATTATTTGGATAGAGACTCCTGTCGTTACATAAACTAATTAAATTTCCAGGGACATATAATCTGACAGAATGGTGAAACAGTGCTTGCAGCAAACATTCCACAAGCATTGGGCTCAACTGTAGATCATTTGACACTTTGGAAATAAATTCCTTGTTAAGTTGAAAGTGATAAATTTGGTTTATAGTAATTATACACAGACCATATAATTAAAGTGTAATAACATTTCAACTCTTAAAAATGGGTTCTATTTGGGATTTCACATAGTAGCAACTTGAAAATAGCATAAAGGGTGCCTGCGTGGCTCAGTGGGTTAAGTGACTAACCTCGGCTCAGGTCATGATCTCAGTTTGTGGAGTTCAAGCCCTGCATCAGACAGCTCAGAGCCTGGAGCCTGCTACAGATTGTGTGTGTGTGTGTGTGTGTGTGTCTCTCTCAAAAACATTAAAAAATTTTTTAAAATTTAAAATAGGATAAAATATAAACTTATCTTTAATCATTTTCTAAAAATTTTTAATTAAGGGGAAAACATGGTTCTGAAGTTAAAATAGATCAATAATGCAATGCAAGTCTCAGGTGACTGAATAAGGTATATAAAACAGAGATACATTTTTTAGTACTATGAAAATACCTCATTCCTGCCTCAATCACCCATAGATTGCAGAGAGGGAAAGAACTACATAAATAGCAGCTAACCCAAAAATAATTCACACTTATATTTTGGGAATTCACAACTTTTCAAGTAAAACCGTGAACTACCATTTAAAGAAAACCCTTAGGAATAATGTCGATTTAATTCAACCTGAGGAACATTTATTGAATACCTACCAGGAGCTAAGGCAGCTCTGGTGGTATAAAAAAAAAAAAAAAAAAAAAAAAAAAAAATCAAGGTTTCCACCTGGGAGAATGGCAGTAACGAAGGGAAGTCAAATGTGTAAACAAGTTTTAAAAATGTGAAGGCTGCTATACCCTCTGTGCACATAGACCCAGGAGGGCACAGATGAAGAATTAATTCAATCTAGTTTCAGAGTGTCGAGGGAAGGTACAGAAGAAAACACTGGCGATCAGACTTCAGCAAGGAGTTCACCAGGTAGGGAAGCTCGGACGGAACATTCCCAGAGTATGACATCATGATCAAAGACCTAGGAGAACTCAGCGTGCTTGGCGCATGACAGGAGATGAGGACATTGGTTCTCCAACTGCAGTACAAGAATCAGACCCAGGAGAATCTCCTCTGGAGTTAAACTAAAATTCTTAGGTCCCACTTCTAAAGATTCTGTTTCAACAGCACTGGGATGCAGCCTGAGAAACTTTTAAGATCTTCTTAATTTGTTGCCCAACATTTTTGATTCAGATCTAGATTGGTCCCTGGACCACACTGCAGGGACACTGGCTTAAAGTGTTGGGGATGGGAGGGTAGGGGGACTCGAATTGAGGCTTTAAACCTCGATCGTGGCAAAAATGTGGAAGACGTCCTATTTCACGGGAAGGAGTTTGGTCATTTGTAGACAACAGGAAGTTATGAAAAACACAGCGGCTTAAAAGGACAACCAGCTATTTAATTCAATTCTGCAGCCTGGCTTAGCTGGATGTTTCTTCGGATCTTGGCCAGGCTCCCTCGTGGATCTGTGGCCAGATGTGGGTCACGTAAGCAGTTTTGCCGATCTGTGCTTTCTCTCCAGTCTCTGGTGCTTCAATTAGGGCAAATGGGCTGACTCAGCTCTGCCTTCGTGTGGTCTCACAGGTCCTAGGAGGCTAGCCGAACCTTGTTCATGTGACAAGAATGGGATTCCAGAAGAAAGAGTAGAGGCACTTGAGGACACTTGAGACCTAGGGCTTGTAACTGATACAGCATTAATTCTGCCACATTCTATTCGTCAAAATAAGCCACAAGTCCACCCCACATCTAAGGAGTAGGGAGGATTACCTCTTGATGGATGTGAAGAGAAACAGAAGTTGCCACTCCAAAATAAGCCTCTTTGGCCTAAGGATTACCTTGAGCTTTTTTTTTTTTAAGTTGCTTAAGTTGTTTTATTTTTTTGAGAGATGGTGCAAGCACGAACAGGGGAGGGGCAGAGAGAGAGGTAGAACGAGGATCCAAGCAGGCTCCACACTGTCAGCTCAGAGCCCTACTCGGGGCTCGATCTTATGAACCATGAGATCATGACCTGAGCTGAAATCATGAGTCAGACACTTAACCAACTGAGCCACTCTGGCGCCCCAGGAGCTGATTTTTTTTTTTTAACGTTTATTTATTTTTGAGACAGAGAGAGACAGAGCATGAACAGGGGAGGAGCAGAGAGAGAGGGAGACACAGAATCCGAAGCAGGCTCCAGGCTCCGGGCTGTCAGCACAGAGCCCGATGCAGGGCTCAAACTCATGGACCGTGAGACCATGACCTGAGCCAAAGTCAGATGCTTATCGGACCGAGCCACCCAGGCACCCCGGAGCTCGTTATGTTTAAGAAACAGCAGACACAGGGGCGCCTGGGTGGCTCAGTCCGTTGAGCATCCGACTTCGGCTCAGGTCATAATCTCTCGGTCGGTGAGTTCGAGCCCCGCGTCGGGCTCTGTGCTGACAGCTCGGAGCCTGGAGCCTGCTTCCGATTCTGTGTCTCCCTCTCTCTCTGCCCCTCCCCCGCTCACGCTCGGTCTTTCTCTGTCAAAAATAAACATTAAATTTTTTTTAAAAAAAGAAACAGCAGACACAGGAAAAACTCTGAAAAACCTAGAAGTCACTCTTTCATAAGAGACATTTACAAGAGAAACTTCCATTTATAAGGGTGTTTCCTCCTCTGTACCAGGAAAAGAAAGATGACTCTAATCTCTAGAAAGTCTTATCAATAGACAAGGCCCCCAAAGTTCAATCTGTAGAAGGATCTTCCCCTTGTTTACCATGCTTTTCCCGATAACCTTTAACTGAAGAGGGTATTGAAGATGGTGACTTGGGCCATTTTGGGGAATTGCTCAGTTTTCCAGAGTCTGTCTCCCCCACTGATACAGGAGGTATACATGTTATTAGACTTCTGTTTCCCTCCTAATTAACCCACCTTTTACCACAGGGGATTCTCAGCCAAGAGTCCTGAAGGAAAATTAGTTTCCTCCCCCACAGGTGAAATGTTAAAGTCATGTTGTAAAGAGGCCTGGGTAAAGGGGAGCCACTGATTAGGGCTCATCATTGTCCATCAATTCACCACTGAAGTTACCTCCTGTCCTGGTTTCTCTTTATTTTCATGAGTAAAGCACCTAGCAGAGCCTGTGGCACAAGATAGTAATTTAGTGGATGGCTACCACTCTTTCCTCCCCATTTTACACAGAATAGACACATTAGCACAGCAATGTTTCAGGAAGATTCCATCAACAGTGCCACTGCAAAATCAGAAGTAGTGGGGGGCCTCGGTGGCTGAGTCAGTTAAGTGTCCAACTGGGGTCATGATCTCGTGGTTCATGGGTTCCAGCCCTGCATCTGGCTCTGCGCTGACAGCACAGAGCCTGCTTGTGATTCTCTTTCTGTCTCTCTGCCCTACACACACACACACACACACACACTTTCAAAAATAAACAAAAACCAAACAAAAAGAGAAAAACTAGTAGTGAAGACCAGAGCCAGAAAAATTATCTCCACACTTTAGCACCATCTATGAAAAGAAGAATGCAGACTGAAGCAGTGTCAATGGAAAAAAAATGGAATTGACAACTATTACGTAGGTATATTCAACTGGCCAGCATAGCAGAGTGGCGGAGACAATGAACTCTGGACTGTGAATACGAACCCTGGATCTAGGAAGATCTAGGTTTATGTGCAAACCCTGCCATCTTGGTCAAATCACTTGATGTTTCTAACCTTCAATGTCTTCATCTCTAAGATGGCACTTGCACCAAGAACAAGGTGCGACACATGTACAGTAAGGATTGGGGTTCCAGAGAGACACAAACTCCCTTTGACAATGCTCTATGCAAGGATCCGAAGCAAAGACGAATGCCGCTCTAGAGAACCACAGACATAATCTATGTAGAGACCATATTATTCCCAGAAATCACCACCATCGGGCCAGCGTGGATCCAGAATATGGGTGCGTGGCCCCTGTATCGCTGCCTCGGAAAGCACACGCAGCCAGATGTACACATTGGTCTCCTGGCAGCCCACTAGAGGACAGAATGTTAACAGTGGCAATTAGAGAAAGACCACACAAAGGAAGAACAGCTACCCTACCACACACATTTACAAAAATGGAATCCCACTATACGTACTGTTGTGTCAACTTTCTACTGTGTACCATGAACACGTCAACGTCGATACAAATACTTCTACCCAATCATTTTTTATAGCTGTGTGAAAAGTCCACAAACTTGCACCATTATTTAAGTAACCCCTATTTGGGAAAAACCTTATTCGCTCCATTTTTTTTTACACCACTGTCTCCCATTACAGAGAATACCATGCACACCTGATCATTCACAACAAATATTTAGGAGCAACATTCCCGAGTCAGAGCGTGTGGACAACTGCAAGCTTCCTAAAGACACACTCTAAACTGTTTTAGTGATTTCAATTCCTGGCAAAGGAGTTTACCGTCCTGGAATCTTCACCATCACTACATGGATCAGCTATATATTGCTACGGAATGAGTTACCATGAGCGTAATGACTTAAAACACATATTTGTTACCTCACAGTTTGAGTTTGGCAGGAGTCTTCATCGGGGGGAGCTATGTTCTCTGCTTCAGGCTCACCAGCTACGATGACCATCTCAGCTGGGCTGCATTCTTATCTGGAAGGGCAATGAAGAATCCGTCTGTAAGCACTCTCAGACTGGCGGCCAAGTTCATTTCTATATGGCTAGAGGTCCTCTCGCCTCTCAGCTCCGAAGGTCTCCCGACAGTTCCCTGCCACACAGCCATTTTCACAAGCAGTTAACAACATGGCGTCTTCTCTGGTCAAGGTCAACGGTAGTACAAAATAGAGTCAGTCTGCAAGAGTCTTCTGTAGCGTTATGCAATCGCAGGAAAAACATCCCATCATCCTTACCACATTCTCTTGGTTAGAAGCAAGCACAAGTCCCACTCAAACTCTAATGAAAGGTTTTCTGCAATGGTGTGCACACCAGGACGGCCATCACTGGAGTTCATCTTAAAGTCTGTTTACCCCGTAGGTGTCATTTGTTTTACTTTTTACAATTTTCACACAAACTAATCATGGTTTCCATTTGTGACTTGGTGTCCACTCATTTCACCTTAATTTAAATAGGTTTTAATGGGAAACGTGGTCAACCTTAAATGCTGCTCACAAATAAGTAACCTAGAAAGCCCACAGCTCCGGCAGAAATTAACCATAAATTGCCTAGAGCAATTTCTGGGCTGAATTTAAAATGACCAGACATCAAAATAATATCAAGAGAAGTAGTTCACGTTGATGAGAACGCTCTCTGGAGCAAACGAGCTGGAGTTGGAATATGGACTGTGCCGTTTACAAGCTAGGAAACTTTGTGGCCAGCTACTTAGCCTGCCGGAGTCTCAGCATTTAGAACTGTAACATTTGGACTATGTTAATTAATGCTTAAACTTACCGAGCACTTTCTATGTTCCGCATTCTTTCTAAGCACTTTCATAGGAATTAACTCCTTTAATTCTCACAGTAACCTTATGAAATAGATATTCGGAAATTATCCTAGGGCACAGGGAAAATTAAAGGAGTTCATTTAAGTAAGGTCACAGAACATAAGCAGCAGTAAGTGTTGTTCTTGGGATACTTGCAGTGCCGCGATCACGTCGGTACTCTGGGTGATACCAAGACAATAATATAATGCTTAACCCTAAGAAAACTGAGAGAAGATATTCACAGGAAAATAGCAAAGTCGGTATGGGGGACAGTTCATTCGGCAGCATTAAGTGGCACCTGTTCTGGCTAAGTCCACAGCAGCCGCGAACTTCTGGAAACGGCGAGCCACAAATCTGTTTCAAAGAACGGGTAGGCAGGGGCACCTGAGTGGCTCAGTTGGTTAAGCGTCCGACTTTGGCTCCGGTCATGATCTCACGGTTCATGGGTTCGAGCCCCACCTTGGGCTCTGTGCTGACAGCTCAGAGCCTGGAGCCTGCTTCGGATTCTGTGCCTCCCTCTTGGATTCTGTGCCTCCCTCTCTCTGTACCTCCCCTGCTCACGCTCGGTCTCTATCAAAAATAAATACTAAACATTAAAAAATAATGGGTAGGATTGGGTTCTAGAGCAAAGTAGGAGTGGGAAATTACAAATGAATGCAACAGCTGGTTCAAAGGCCAAAAAGAAAAAAAAAAAAAAGCCAAAGGTACTTTCGGACAGATTAAATACAACTGTGCTCTGTAGAGAGCCAGGTGTCCAGGAAGGAACGAGGTGAGGCTGGACACGAACGTTGAGATTACAATATGGGTGGCCTCCTTCGACTGCATTCACCTGTAAATATCCACTCATCCAGGGATCTTTCTCGGATTTATTCAGTGAACAAAACGACGATTTTTCATAAGGTAGACTGTGTATTTCAAGAAGAACACAAAATTCAATGCTAAACCTACCTTCCATAGGAGGAAAGAAACAACAGAATGCCTTCAAGCCTTCACTGCCTCATTTACTATTAATCTATCCCTCAAGACTCAACTCCGACAAGATGCCTCCCCAGACATTTACAAACTCCTGGAATATCTACTATCCTTTATCACGTGAACACACAGTACCGATGGGACTCGGGGCAGGCCTCCCCCAAAAGAGGCCACATTCGTTATTTTGAATCCGTTACTTAACAGCCAGTGCAACAGGAAACACTCTGACCCTCTTTAGAGCCCCTGAATGCCGGAAATTCCACACGGGAAGGATACTCTCCCTGCACCCGGAATGGAGAAGACATCCTTATAGCCAGATAGGGAGTTCAGGGCCAAGAAGGCTATATAAAGCAGGATTTCTTCATTCATTTGCTACGGTTTTGTGCCAGTCTCAGCCTATTGATACTAACGCTATCTGCCAGAAATGTGTGGGGACACCCACCTCGGAACCAGTGACCCTCCCACAGACATCTCCCTTTTGCAAACCATTGCTACAACTGGACCAACCTTTGTGATTTTTTTTTATGTTTGTTTGTATTTGAGAGAGGGAGAGAGAGAGCATGAGCGGGGAAGGGGCAGACAGAGGGGGGAGTCAGAGAATCTGAAGCGGTCTCTCTACTGATGCAGTGAGGCCGACGTGGGGCTTGAACCCACAAACCATGAGATCGTGACCTCAGCTGAAGTTGAATGCTCGACCAACTGAGCCACCCAGACATCCCTCTTTTTTTGGGGGGGTGGGAGAGGGCAGAAAAAGAGGAGCAGAAAGAGGGGGGAGAGAGGGAGAGAGGGGGGGGAGAGAGAGAGAGAGAGAGAGAGAGAGAGAGGGAGAGAGAGAGAGAATTGCAAGCAGGCTCCACACTGTCAGCACAAGAGCCTGACACGGACCTCGAACACTTGAGTCGTGAGATCATGACCTGAGCCAAAATCAAGAGTCAGAAGCTTAACCAAGGGAGCCACCCACGCGCCCCTCAACCCTTTTGATTATGATGACAACGTGTCCTTCAGCAACAACCGTCAGGAAATGTGAAAAATAGAGGTTTCTTACTTACAAGACCTGAAAATTACACAGCACACCTACAGCCACACGGCAAGATCACCGGCAAAGAGAGGCACATGAGCCTGGGGTCCGGCTTCTATTGGAGTTGAAGGTGGGGCCTAGGGTTTCAGGGCCCCCCTCTTTATTGGTGAATGTAAAACACGGGAAGAACAAGAGACTGGCAGTCCAAATGGCTAGTTACTGACATCGACCAAGAGCCCTAAAGCAAAGGAGCCTGGGTCGGTGGAGGCAGCCGCACTCTTGATCTAGTTTTATGCCTGGCAGTGTGTTTCCCGGGGACCGCCGTCCTTGAAGCGGACACTTGGGCATCAAAGCTGAAGTCAGGCACTTGCATTTACCAAAAAACAAAACAAAACAAAAAAACCTGTCAGGGCTTTACACTTGCAGCTACCCCAAGCCCAAATCCCTTCGGCCAATTCTTCACAAATATTTGTTTCTTTGCTTAAAGATGTAAAACGCTGCCTCCTTTGGTCTCCTCTGAGCCCATGTTTCTGTGGGCTCCCATATATGTGCAATTAAATTGGTTTGGTTTCCTTCTCCCATTAATCTGTCTTCTGTCAACTAAGTAGTTAGACCAGCTCATCAAGAGCCAAGAAAAGTTTTCCTCCCCTATAGTACACTGCATGATTAAGTAACTATCAAGTGTACAAATCAGGACTTTTTTTTTTTAAGAGAGCAAACACACAAGCAGGGGAAAGGGGCAGAGGGAGAGGGAGAGGGAGAGAATCTTCAGTAGGTTCCGTGCAAGGCACAGAGCCCGACACGGGGCTCCATCCCACAACCCTGGGATCATGACCTGAGCTGAAATCAAGAGTCGGCGGCTCAACCGAGCCACCCAGGCGCCCCTAAATTACAACTTTCGATACGAGAACAGGCTGCTGGCTGAGCAGAGACCAGGATTTACAGCAGGAAATGACAGTACTGCTTATTGAGCCCCTAGTACATTCCTGGCATGGCGCTAAATATGTTCACACATCGTGCATTTAATCTTCAGCACTACCAGGTGCCGTAAGCCTAACTTCAGAACCCAGTTTCCCTGCTATGATGACTCCAACGGCTAATGCTGAGAAAATACATTTTTTGCTGACTTATCTAGAATTAGGAGTACAAAAATTAGACCGTACGACTCCTGGCTTTGTACCACAGCAACATACACAACAGCGCTCGATTCACGAAAGCCCAGTGGTTTTAAAGGAGGTATAAAAACCTATGTTGCCAGGCAAGACCAATCACAAATACTGCAGCTAATGAATCTCTCCTATAGCCAACCACTCTTCTAGGCCCATCTATTAATTCGTTTAATCCTCACAACTACGGGAGGTCAAGTACTATGATAAACTTCATTTCATGCATGCAAATACTGGTCTTCTGTCCAATGAAAAAGTTTCACTCCATCTCAGTCTATTTCCCTTCTTTGTGAATATTGCCAGGATATTCCTCCCATCCTCCACGCCTAGCCCATTGGGTCCCAAGAGTCAAATTATAGAAAGAAATGTTTTATCATCAGTACTTTTTTTAAGTTTGTTTATTCCGAGGGGGAGGGAGCAGGAGAGGGAGGGAGACAGAGAGAGAGAGAGAGAGAGAGTGTGTGTGTGTGTGTGTGTGTGTGTGTGTGTCTGTCTGTCTCACCAGGAGAGGGGAGGGGAAGGGCAGAGAGGAAATCCCAAGCAGGCTCCAGACCCCCCAGCACAGAGCCTGATGCAAGGCTTGATCTCACCAACTGGGAGAGATCACAGCCTGAGCTGAAACCAGAAGTCAGACACTTAACCGACTGGGCCACCCAGGCGCCCATCAGTACTTTTTATGTGTAACGTACACACACCTTCTGCAGGTCAAAGTTGCTCAAATCACATGGATAATAACTACCTTCAAAATATTAGGAAGATCACCTAACTCTGCACCTGAGTCTATACATCCAAAAAAGATCTGTGCAATTCTGTTTGACCCACAAGTAGGGAGATCACGAGTGTAAAGTTAGATTTTGACAACCAAAGCGTTTAAAGCAATGGAAAGTCCTCAACACGTATAAGGATTAATCAACAGGAATCTTGCTAAATGGAACATCTCGTTTCTCCCGGGCACCTTTGTTTTCCCGTAAGATCTAGGTTTACCTCAAAACGATAGCCCTGTCTGTTTTGTTCTTTTTACTGCCATTATACTGGAGGAAAGTTTCTCTCCTCTCCTTTATCTGGGTCTCTCGGCTTCTCTGATCCTTGGTAATAATTAGTTTTATTTTTGGTGCCGTTCACATTCACTGAAACCGGCAGCCACAGAAAAGCTGGCAAGGCCAGGGGAGCGTGGGAGCGGAGACACTACGCATTCATGTTCATATTGCAGCACAGCAAGCAGCAGGAATCCAAGAGGTCACAGGAAGGACTTGAAGCCAAAGTCTTCCAGGACACAGCCTCTTGGTGCTCAAGGCCCCTGAGGATGCTCGGCTTGTGAATCTAGAAAAGCCGCACCCGCATGCATTCACCTCTGGAATGAACGGTCCCCGTCGCTATGCTTGAGATTCCTGAATGTTTTCCTGTGTCCTTTAGATCTTGATGGATCTTCTGTATTAAGACACCAGGTTGTCAAGATGCCAACCATCCTTCTTCGGAGCTTATCAACAGGTGATGAGAGAGACGCTGCTAAAAATAGCAGTCAACAGAAGCCTGGGAATTACAAACAACACTGGACCCTCCATCATGTGTTTTCTTTACTCAAGACAGCTACACCGACTCTGACAGATCACTTAGAGACTCTTGGGATTGGAGAGTGACGAACTCTGTATTGCTTCTAAAGTAGATGCAAGAGTTTCCTTCTGGGGGTTAAGTGGCTTTAAGTGGATTGAAAATACTTAGGATTCAAAGTTCAGTAAGTGGGTACCGATTTTAAAGATATGAAAACTGAGGCTCAGGTTAAGAACCTTCCTCAATGGTACACAGCTAACGTAAAGGTCCTAACTTTCACGAAGACCTGTCTTCGATTCCAAAGCTCTGGTCTCTTTTACCAATGTAGTCTACAGAAAAATAGGAACGTGTCCCAAAGACAGCAATAAAAATAACTGAAGGGGTGGATGATGGGCTTCATGAGGAGTTCTTAGAGAATCTGATGGTATGCCGGACTATGAAAAGTTAATATAGGTTAATGTATGCTTCTATAGATTCCCAGTAACTAAAACAGAGGACGTTGTTTTAAGGTGTAAGGGGGAGGGGGGGAAACTAAACATTTCAAGATCTAATAAAAACATGCTATGTAAGCACAGAAGCCCTGGAGAAAGGAACCACTTCTACTGTTTATTCCTAGAGTACTTGAAGCAAAATATGGACAGATCCCTCTTAAACCTGCCCAAAGAGATATAGCTGGAGCAGATGTGCTCTCTATGGTCCTTTCTGTTTTATGATCCCATGATTCCATTAGCTAATATTTGGCAAATTAAAAAAAGTCCACAGTGGTTTATGAGATCTCCATTTGTGCCTGACAGTAGGGTAGGGAGTACGCAGCATAAAATTGCTTGCCTGTTACATGCAGTTAACATTAACACAGTATAATGAAATAGGATATGTTGATCCCCTTTTGATTTAGGAGCTCTAGAAATGAAATAAGGTGTGCTCAAGGAACGCTGGGGAAACTATTTGTCTCCCAAATGTCAGATAGTTAAGAAAGAGCCCATTCAGACACACTCATTTATATAAACCTTGTTATTCCATGCCTCACATCCAAAGTCAGAGATGAAAGGCATAATGGTTTAATGAACCAAGATTTCCCTCAAATCATAGGTCACAGGGAGTTAAAGACATTAAAACTATTGTATTACTTACAAATACCTTCTTCCATAACGCCATCTTAATAGTATTCTCCTCTAGACAACTCTATCAGCGTGTGTTCGTTTATAGATGAACTTACCTCCCTGCTTACTCTGTCCATTTCATCTGTTGAGAGGATGCCTTTTGCCTTTCATAGTTCAGAGCTCCATCTTCAAACTAAGCTGCTCCCTGCTCTAACGTTTCTCTTTCCTATAAAGCCTGTAAAACTAATGAACACCTTCACAGGCCATGGAATAGGAGACACAGCGATTGTGTGAGGGCCACATACATCATCTGTACAAGAAGGAAACAGCAAATCAAAGGCTCGATTCAACTAAAATAGTGGCAAATCTTAACGCTCGTTTAGGTTTCATAACAAATGTATTTGGAAAGACCATGAGAAGCATGTGGAAAAAAAATACGGTGTAAGGACTCTGAGGAATTAAGGTGACGAACTAAATGAGGCTGCCTGCACCCCTATTCCAGTATCTGGCGGACCAGGCAGTGGAATAGGGAGTCAAGGAAGCATGCCCCAGCACTAGAGGTTTAAAAAAAAAAAAAAAACAAAAAAACAGTGGCATTGACCTGTCTCGTACTGAACAATTCCTGCTAAGCGAAATTCACAAAGGGTCACTTTAACACTGACAAAATCCAAATCATCACAGAATACAGAACTATAAAGCATAAAGGAAAGCAGATAGGGGATCTACACAGAGAAATCAGGTGTGGATAGACTGCTTAAGAGAATGAAGTGAGCAGGGAGAGGGACCTAGGAAGCGGCCCTGAGGAAATTCACTACGAAAGAATTAGAAAAACTATGCTGTAGCACTGAGGAGGAGTAAGAGCATACTCGTGAAAAACACGTATTCCTGAAAACGAAATCACGTGAGTCATTAACACCTTTCATCAAAACAAGCAAACCCTCTCTGCGGGAAACCAAAATACCAGCACATAAGCTTCAGCAGCAGCAGAACAAAACGATTACTGCAGAAACTCCATCTAGCGGTCCGCGAGAGGTTTCTCAACAGGTTTCTGTAGAAGACACTAGAACAATCATAACAGAAGCGGTATGCAAACATTGCAAGATCGCTTTCTTGAATGAAGACTTCAGCGTTACAAATTCAAAGGGCAAAATTAAAACAGATGAACACCTACACATAGCATGGCTCAATTTTTGAATTTTAAGTATAACGAGGCTTCTAGTCACCTAGTAAAAATAATAAAAAAACAAAAAACGATTACTTACAAAGAGACACAAAGTTGGCTCCAGGCTTCCTACGGCCTGATCACGTATGCACACACGTGTATCGCATTAACAAGTCTGCTGCCACCGCCACCACCAAAAATATGTCCACAGTCGCAAACACTCCAGATTTTCTGCCAGCTTCTATGGGAGCTATTTCTTAATCTTTGTTGCCAGATTCACTCCTACAATCTACTCTTAAAATGCTAGTTTCTGTAGGGGCGCCTGGGTGGCTTAGTCGGTTAAGCCTCCGACTCTTGATTTTTGGCTCAGGTCACAATCGCGTGGTTCATGGGCTCAAGCCCCACATCAGGCTCTGCACGGACAGTGTGGAGCCTGCTTGGGATTCTCTCCCTCTCTCTTTCTCTGCCCTTCCCCTGCTCCCGCTCTCAAAATAAACAGACTTAAGACAAATGCCAGTTGGTCTAGAGTTTCGCACCGAGGCCCTCTGCCCACACTACACTTTCCAAGCGTGAGCACATCCATTCCGCTGGTTGCGGTGACAGTGTATATATAAGTCCTAAATCAACCCAACTACCCATTAGACACCCTTATATGCACATCCTGTGGGTTTCTCAAATAGTATTACTGTTTTACTTCCACTAGCCCTTGGTGTATTCTTCTGGATGTGCAGCTTTCTCCATTTATTATTTTTCCATATGTAAATCAGTACACCCATTAAATACCCTGAAACTTTTCACTTAATATGCAAAACACCTTATAATGACCTTAAATATTATACGGCCTGCTTTGAAAACTTACTAAATACATCTATAAGCCTATGTAACACATGTAGACTTTAAATAGGGTGGAAGGAAGAAAAATGGGAAAACGTTTGCCCCGCAGGAAAATAAACTACGATTTAATCCCAAATGGAATATTAAAGAGTGATCAAAAGTGAACGAAGTGTCACCTCATCTAACATGAAAACCCTTAGCAAAAGAATAGAGGGTATTAGCAGCATGGTACTGAAGAAAAAAATGTGAGTCCCAGCACGAGTCTCCATTTAGAAAGTAAAAACTGTCATTATAGAATATACGATTGAACATATTCTGCCTATATATGTGTATGTATATGCACATGCATGTAAACACTGTAAATAGGTTGATCTAAAGGCACAGGCAGGAGGATAGGATAGGGCACACAATACGAGATGTTACGATCAAAATTCTTCTGCCTCTTGTGTTGAATGAGGGCTTCATAAGTATTTATTCATATGCAATTCATAGATCGAACCATGCACACATGGGTCAATGAGAATTTTTCAGGAAGTAATGATTTAACTCTGCATACCTCAGGTCCAAAAATAAAATCAGTCCACTAAGAAGTACCACTAGGGGGGCACCTGGACAGCTCAGTCAGTTAAGCATCTTCAGACCCTTGATGTCAGCTCAGGTCACGATCTCACGGTTCAGGAGTTCGAGCCCCGTGCTCTAAATGTTCTGTGTTGCTGAGCAATTGAAATGCTCAGTCAGTGCAGAGCCTTCTTGGGATTCTCTCTCCCTGCCCTTCTCTTGCTGTCTCTCAAAAATAATTTTTTTTCAAGTATTACTAGGACCTTTGAAGTACCCAACCAGATCACATAACCGTCCTTCCTTAGTTATCCTAGATTTTGTGTTAATTGCTCTAAATGTTCTGTATTGCTAAAATATTTCTTAGTTGTTTTACTTTTATAGAAACTATGTCATACTAAATATATTCTTGCATTTCTTAATTTTCCCCTCAATATTTTCAGATACATTCATACTGATGCGTTAAGCTATATAGTTCATTGTCTGTTATGTAAGCATCCCACACAAGTACTTACCCATTCTAGTTATTAGTAAACATCTGTCTGGTTTCACGTTGCATGCTTTTACAAATAACTTGTTTTGAACATTCTCTATGGGTCTCTGGAAGCACCTGCACAAGGGCTTTTTGGGAAATTTTATATTATATACATACACGTATGTATATGCACGCGTGCACACACGGAATCCAGAGCATATAGAATGTGCTCTCTTCAATACGTAACGCCAAAGAGTTTTCCAAAGTTGTATCAATTCATATTGTCACCAGCCATTTGAGTCATGATGTTCCACATCCCTTGGCTTTTGTTATGGAGACACATGTTGTATATATCTTCTCCAAGTTTGTGGTTTCGTTTTCCATTTCCTTTACGGTGGCTTTTAGATAAATAGAAATTCTTTATCTAGATGTATGTAACCAAATTTACGAGACGTTGGAGTTTCTTGCCTTGAAATCTTTCCGTGAACCAAGAGCAGGAGTAAACAAACTATAGCCCAATGGCCAAACTTTGGGATTCTGCATTACTATGGCCAAACAATGTTTTACATTTTAAAAAATCTATAAAATAGATTTTATAATGTGTACATTTTATGATTTTATTCTTAAACTCTTTATTTTGAGAGCGAGTGAGAGCACACGGGAAGGGCAGAGAGAGGGAGCTGTCAGCACAGAGCTTGATGTGGGACTCGAACTCACGAACTGCAAGATCATGACCGGAGCCAAAATCAAGAGTCAGATGTTTTAACCGACCGAACCACCCAGGCGCCCCTGTTCTTAAACTCTTAAGTGAGGTAACATGTGCCTGTGAACTCAATAGCCAACTCTGTGACAGACCCATTTGGTAAGTGCTGACCATATGGATGTCACATTAAGTATGTGGCATCCTGAAATCCTTACCTTCTAATTGCCCTGAATTTGGTCCCTACATTGGAAACTTTAGTATTATTAAGCAACTCAATGAAGGAAGCAGAAGAGGTACTGTAAACAAATTACATAGATTTTCTTTCTACTTTCTAAATTTAATCCCTTATGCTGGATTGATAGGTCCTAACTGGATATAATCTGGCCTTCATTTCTTCTCAACGCACGGTGGTCCTAGCGATTTTAAGGAACACAGAGCATATGGAAGAGCAAGGCTCACCTTTAGCTTAACCGCTGTGTGACCCTGAACAAATCGCTTTACTTTCTCAACCAGCTTCATCATCGGTCAAAGGAGATAATTAAACCCTTTTCATGAGGTTATAATTACCTATGTGAAAATCGGAGTGCCCGACTCCTAGCACATACTTGAGAACAGAGTCACCTCTTCAGATGCAGTTATTTCACTAATTCCATTCAACACGACTCATTTGTAACCTCAACATGTTTAGAAGGAGGGCATTTGTCATGAGCACTGGGTGTTGCACGTAAGGGATGAATCACTAAATTCTACCCCTGAAATACACACACACACACACACACACACACGCGCGCGCACAAAGAAGGCAGGTTTCATTCTTTAGGAGACTCCGTTAAAGGAATCAACAAGAATCCAATTACATTTCATGCACATTTCAAATCAAGATATCACAAGCACTCTCCACAGGGTTTAAAAGTGGTCTTCGCCAGAATCGTGTGGTAATGGTGTCCTAGATGGTATAGTGATCGCCAGACAGCATTATTCATGTTCGTGACAATTCCAGAGCAACAGCCTGGTGAAGGCCACTTGCATTACTAACAGTTGTAAGACTCATTATTTTAAAAGCATTCAATCAACAAAACCTGCCTTTGCACTAACCATTTCCCATCACAAATCGCTCTTGACGGACTATAATGCATCTCTCATTATGATGTTCTGTCCTACCCAGCTTGCAGTTCACCCACCCCCAACTACTTTACTTCAGATTAAAAATATACTACCTCTATTTTACTGACCTTCAGAGACCAGAAAACAAACCTAATTCTAGTCCACATAGAACATCAAGTTATATAATACAATTTATCAGAAGACTACATGCTGTTAAAAAAGTTAGCTTGGAAAACAAATAAAAAGCTTGGTCTGAACTTACTTTTAAGGAGTTGTTACCATGCTTGCATGCGAAGTTTTATTCAATTTTTTTTTTTCTTTTGGAAAGAGCTAGAACCTGTGAACTACTTCCCCAGACAGGTTTGGGCAATCACCACCTAACATAAGCAAAGCTATTCGAACATCTCCATTGTGGAATCTACTTCGCTGCCTATAGGCCGCTATACATAGCACTTTCAATTAGGGAACCTGGCCTCTTCTCTCATTGCCCCACAGGACAGGATCTAATTTTAAACTCCAATCTTCATTAGCACACCATAGTCTCAACCCTTAATCTCCTGCCTAATTTAATTCTGTTCATCTACTCATTTGACCTCTATAAAATTAACTTTAAGGTTTTTTGCACAGTTGTAAATATCTTGCCTGGATAAGTGTCATGGAGGTTAAAGCTGGAGGACAAGATGATGGAATTCGGGGCTATTAGCCCAACAAGTCACAAACCTCCAAGTCTCTGGCCCTCAGTCACTATTTCTCTACCTGGATCAGCCTTCTTTTCCCCTGCAAAACAAACATCTCTCCATCTGCAGCCATCTCTGACATTCCCATGGCGATTAGCTTATGTAGGTGGTTTTCCTTTATCCCCCACAAAAATCCTTCAAAGCAGAGACCAGTCATTTCTTTTCTTCTCCTACAGTTTGCACAGTAGGAAGAGGGGGTGGGGGCTACTGTGTTACAGAAGAATTTGTTTAAAATAGAACGTGCTGTGAATCGGGAAGTAAATCTAAGAAAGCAGCACACCTCATTGGACTCCCAGTACCTAATGCCTTTCGCTTTCGTCTGCACGCTCCCTTCGTCCTCCACTTTGGCACGCGATGCTTCTACCATTTATCCTTAATCCTAAAGGTTCCATGCTCCCCGAGTCTTCTTTACTGAACTGTTCTCTCCTTTGCTCTTAGGAATTTCATCAACTGATTTTGGTTTGTTTTTTTGAGTCAAATGGGAGCTCAAAGCCCAGTTCTGCTCTTTACCAGCCATGTGATCATAGACAGCCTACTTACCAGTCCTTTTCCTTTCACTGACCATCAAAAGGTTTTACACTTACCTAATGCCACAGTTGTAACTTCCTCAAAAACATGGATCCATTTAAGTCCCCTACACCTAGCAGAATATTCAGTACAGTTAGGCAATCAGAAAAGGTTTACTGAGCAAGTAAATCCCCTCAGGGTGCCATGAGGGATTCATTCACTCACTCACTCTGGGGACACTGTGTGTAAAGAAAAAAAAAAAAAAGGTATTTACAAAATACTGACAGCATTTCCAAGTGAGATGGTCCTAGGTTCAGATTTTGGTTTGGTTACTTATCCCATGTGCCATTTTTTTTAAAGTCATCTCTAACCCCTCAACGTGGGTCTTGAGCTCGCGACCCCAGATCAAGAGCAGCATGCTCTACGGACTGAGCCAGCCAGGTGCCCTCCCTCCCCCGTGCCATTTCATACCGAGTTTTTTGCGTGTCCAATTTTCTACTCGACTATAAACTCCTTAAGACAAAGAGTATGCATTATTCATCTTTAAGTTATTCCTCTTTAAAGGTTATCATGATGACTCACAAATCTGAATTCCATAAAAGGGTGCTTAATGAAAAGCTAGTGCAAAAGCAATGTAACAAGAATAAACTGCTCTTATAAACAAGACATTTTCATGATTTCTGTGCTGGAAGGCTCCTCAAACTCCCCACTCTAAGTCCCAGCAGTTAGAGATGGCCTCTAAGGAAGGGGTGATTAGAAAAGATCTTTTACAAAGAGTGTATTCAGGTTTATGGAAACCAACAAGGGATCTTGAGGCACCCAATGCCAGCATTTTTGAGAAGATACTGCCCCTCTTAGGCCTAAAGGGGACAGAAGAAAAAGTCACAGCTGTCATCTTGAGAAAACTACAGCTGGAAAGCGAACTACCCTAGAAGAACCGGATCTTAGGTTAGGAATGAAGTCACTAAATAAACTGTGGACAAAAAGGAGGTGCTAGACGAATAATGTCCAACTTCTCAATCCCTCTGACCAATGATCTCCTGCCAGAGTCTCTAACCCGCCAAACACTGATGACAATAAGGGAGCCAAGTGGATGCAGTCTATAAAGGTCAGGCTCTCAGGGTAGACAACAGGATTAAGAAGCATAACGAGCGAACCAGAAATGTCAAGTAGAAAATATTTAGCACATTGCGTCGTACCCTGGCTCTGTGACCAACACTGCCAACCATTTAGCGGCCCAAGCCACAGTTCGGGCTCTTATAAACACTTGGGCTTCCCCGTCATTCCCCCACAGATTATTCAAAGGAAACTCCCATTCATTTTACTTTCAAAATCACCCCTGAATCGGCCCACTTTGTTCCATCCCCACTGCCACCTTGGCTCAAGCTACCCTCCTATCTTGGCTTCATGGCTCCGTCGGCCTCTTAACTAAATTGCCTGCTCCTGCTCTGGTGTCCGAGATGTTCTCCAGGCAATGAGAATTGGTAACAGGGAAGACTGAAGAGGTGGGTCTTGAGGGGCCTTGTAAATAGAAGGCCTGTGGCGGTGATCTGGAGACAGTGGTCAACACCCTCTTTGTAGTAGTAGCAGTAAGGACTGCTGGTTCACAAGCTCCTCAGGAGACTCCTGGGTGAAACCTGAAACCAGCCCCTATACAGACTAAGGGAGAGATCGAAGCAAGAGGCAGCCACTACACATGGGTAGGCAGCAGGTTTAATAAGCAAGGAAATGAGCTGACAAGGTGTGTCTTAGGTGGCTGCGACACAAGTAGATCTCCGCACCCGCCTGCCAAATCTTAAGAGTTTTTCTAGAGGCCTCAACTGGGTTCATGTCTCTTCTCGAGATGGCCTCAATCCCACAGCACTACCATAAGGCTACGTCCTTGGGACAGCTTCTGGGAAGGCCAGCACACTGCACATTCCAAAGACAGATGAGGGGGTGACGAGCCTCTGATTGCTGGATCCAGCTCGCAGGTCCATACCCAGTCCTATCCGTGACGTCTTCCAACAGGCAAGGTGGGACTAGGACAATCAGAGATATTAAATGGGTAAAAACCATAGCGGGCTTGGTTACTGACGACTTAATAGATGCCACAGTGAGAAATGAGAGGTCCCGGGTCCCCGATATGGGCAACTGGATAAAGGAGAGGCTTTCACGGAGATAGAGAATTGAGAAAAACATAGAAATGTGGGAAAAACACTTGCAAGTGAGAAAAATCAAGAGCTGCATTTTATCTGGGTACATACGTTATCCTTGACCTTAGAGTAAATCGCATGGATTACGCAACTTGGCAGAATTCGCAGAAGAGAGGGCTTTCAAATAATAGCTAATGTTTAGCCAATAGTTCTTAACGGGAATTTGACCTTCATGACTTTTGGAAATTGCGGCACAAAACCGCAGATATCTAGCTCCTCTCTCAGCAGCACCACCGCCCAGAACTTCCCAGCATGCCCACTCCCAAATTCTTTCAGATCCCAAACAAATCTTACTCTTTTACCTCTGGATGTTTCCTTACACAAGCATCTTCCCCTCCCTGCAACATCACTGTTCTTAGCCCGATTTACTCTTCGTCCTGTAATACCCAGCCCCAATAGTATTTCCCACAGAAGTCTTGCCAAACACCCCCGCCCCCCGCAACAACCGAAGCCTTAGTTTAACCGTCTACCCTTTTGCCCAACAGCACTTTGTTTACCACTACCTGTCTTAGCACTGGCCACATGGTTTTGTAATTGATGGTCTACTTATTGGTCTTTCCCATCATGGTCTAAGCCACTTCAGGGAATGACCACGTCTTGTTCACGACCACGTTCTTGGCACCTGAGCTTAGTGCTGGATGTGTGGTAGTTTGACACGTGTTTATCAAATGAAAGCCCATTCTTGCTTTGAAATTTTGCTCCTTTAAGTACCACAAGGAATTATTGTAGAGTTCAGAAGGGGCTTTTCTTCTTTCTCCCACTGGGATTTTGTAGCAACTATATAGTCACCATCTCTGCGGGCCCAACTTGCTGGGGGAGGTCAGGACTAAACCTTAACGTGCCGAACCCAGCAGGCTGCAGGATTCAGGACAGAAAGGAATCAGCCTTTCAGCAGCTAGTCTCATCTTGTAGACAAAACACACACACGCGCGCGCGCAGAGGTGAGGGAGGAAATGAGGAATATTCCAGGAGCATCACGTGCCTGACTCAACGGAAGCACATTCAATACATTATCTCTTATCATCCTACAAGCACCCTCCAACGGGGGCACCTTTGCCATACCTGTTGTACGGGAGGAAACTCGGAAGGCTCAGACTCGATACGACTTACCCCACATCACACAGTAAACAAGACGCAAAAAAAAAAAAAAAAAAAAAAAAATCAAAATTTAAACCCAGTCCTGACTTTAGATTCTATATTCCTCCATGATGGAGGTTATCAAATCTTTTTCCACAAAGAACCAGATAGTACTTCTGCTTTTATGGGTTACGTGGCCTCTGTCGTAACCATGCGACTCCACGGTTACAGCACAAATGGAGCCATAGACAGTACATGGATGAAGGAGCGTGGCTGTATCACAACAGAACCTTATTTATAAGGACAGGTGGCTGACCAGCCTTGACCCTGATAATGTGCAGATATCTGCTCTATTATGTTTCTCCACCCTGGCTACACGGAAGGATCACCTGCGGAGCTTAAAAAAATGCACATGTGTAGATCACACCCCAGAACAGCCGGTCCTGGAAAAGGCTCCTGAGACCAACAAACCTCAGTAGGACCTTGGAAGTCCTGGATGGTTTCTAAACTACAGATGGGGAAATTGAGGTCCAAATAGGTTAAGAAAATTGTCCAAGGCTACTGCTGTCAAATGGAAGGGGCAACGGGCAACTGCTTCTTCTGCCCGTCTTCAAATTTTTGTCTCGATGTTCGGTCTCCACAGCACCCGGCAGCGTGTGAACGGTGAAAGGTTCATGCTCTCACGTCGGTTACAGTGATCACGAATGTGCCCTAACCAGGTGAAAGGACTGGATTCCAGATCAGGTCTACTTTTGTTTGTGGAGGGGAGAATTTCAGTGGAAAAAAAAATACCGCCTTTAAGAGGATTTCAGGGGCACCTGGGTAGCTCAGTCAGCTGAGCATCTGACTTCAGTTCAGGTCATGATCTCGCAGTTCATGGGTTCGAGCCCCGAGTCGGGCTCCAGATCTTCTGTCCCTCTCTCTCAGCCCCTACCCCACTAGTGCTCTCCCCAAAATAAATATTAAAATAAAAAAAATATTTCAAGGGGCACCTGGTCGGCAGTGTGCAGACTGACTCTTGATCTTGAGGTTGTAAGTTCAAGCCCCACGTTGGGTGTAGAGATTACCTAAAAATAAAGCCTTAAAAAGAAGATCTCCAGTAATCACTTTAAAGGACATGTCAAACATCTCATTACTCTAAGACAAACTTCTTATGCCCAATTAACATTTCCTTTTAAAATACTGGGAATGTAGAATTGTAAGCTCTGAATCGCACCCTGAAAACTTGAAACAGGAGTACCAGCTTTTGCTAGAACTAAATAGATCATTACCTCTCGAATAGAAAAGCACCTTTCACACAAAACCAGTGGCAGTGGATGATAAAGAGGATTCTGTTCGAGGTGAGAGGATACTCAGGACCTCTGGGTCAGTAAACCATGGTCGTGGAAGATTAGTATGAATCGTGACAGATGCAAAACTGCTATTAAAATCAAACACTTTAGGGTCCTATTTAAAAGTTGGAGTGTGCTCATCAGATTTAAATGGATAGTGAGAGAACCTGACAGTCAGGTATTCTAAAATCTACAATGGTTGCACAGACAGGTCTAGGGGGACCAAATTTAGCTCAAAAAAAATCCTTTTAAATTCTTACTAGTGTTCTTATACACCTCAAATTCTCCCTGAAATTCAACAGCTCAAAAATGTTCTTACATAACCTCAGCTTATGTAAAAAAATGAGAAATATTGTGATGAACGCTTAAAAAAATCAGCATCATCCAAAACGTAACCAAGAATGTTAGTTATGTTCATATACAAGTATGTTGTGTTTTTCCAGTTTTTATAGTGCTTTCCTAACCACTTATCTTTACAGAGTTGATTTTTATTAAATACAGATGGTTTACAGTAATTTGCAAAGTGTAAAAACTCCAAGTATTTGTTAGATGGGTCACACAAAAGGTAAAGTGTTTAAGTAGCACAAAAGGTAAACAGTGTTTATTTAAAAAGTTTTTCATGTTTATTTTTCAAAGAGAGAGAGAGACAGACACAGAGTGCGAGCAGGGGAGGAGCAGAGAGAGGGAGACACAGAACCCGAAGCAGTCTCCAGGCTGAGCTGCCGGCACACAGCCCGACGCGGGGCTCGAATTCAGGAACCGTGAGATCGTGACCTGAGCTGAAGTCGTATGCTTCACCGACTGAGCCGCCCAGGTGCCCCTAAACATTGTTTATTTTAACTAAGGGAGAAAACCAGTCTGAAAACGGGACTTTACCAATTCACACGATAAAAGACCTCGGACTATTCCCCAAAGCTGTAAGGAACAATTTGAGAGCATCAGACACCCGCCACCAGCTTGAAACCCCCCCTTCCCCGCTGCAGCTCCTAACAACCAAGAGGCTACCGCTTAGCGCTTCTGAGCAAGCGGCGCTTTCAATCCGGTAATTAGAGAGAGCGGGGGGCTGGCGCACCTGCAGAATCAATCACACCTAGAGGGAACTAGAAGCCTTTTAAGCCCTTGCTCCTGTAATTGGCCAAATCGGTCTGGAGTCAAGGGAATCCGGTTAAAAACTACCAACAATCCGGGCTACTTCAAGGTTTCCTTCACTTTACAATGTTCACTTCCCCAGCTTGTAAAGCACAAGTGATATTCTATTGGTCAATGAATGACTTACTGAAAAGGTCTATGAAACTGAAAAGGTGTATCAAACGTCTACATTTTTACATGCTAAATCCCATTTTAAATGTGCAAGGCGACTTTTTGAAGGAACCTTAGGGAAACCTTGACGAAGAAAGGTTCTCTCCACAAGAAGAGCTGCCCATCCTCTCACACAGAGATTCTTAACCTTTCTGGGTCACTGGACCACTCGAGAACATATGGAAAGTCCTGAAACTTCTTGAAAGGAAAAAACAAAAAACAAACAGGACAGAGGAGCGAAACCTGGCAGGCGATTTTAGGAAGCTGAAAAACCTCACCCCGAAGTCTCACGTTTTTATTTTAGAAAGAATGTCTGCTCGAATCACTTCTGAGATGTATTCAAGCTGAAGGCAGGAAATGCAAATAAATAACATCCCATTAGATCTACTATCAGGTTAAAAGTACCTGTGAATGTGTTGCTTTGGCTATACTCACTGACCTTCATTCATTTATTCAACAAATATTATTGAGCACCTATGTACCAGGGTCTGTGTTAGGTACTGGGAAGCAGTAAACAAAACAGAGACCCAGATCTCTTCAAGTTTGTATACAGAAATGTGATTCAAGCTGTGTACGGTGTATGTACCAAGGGGAAAAAAAGAAAAAAAAAAAAAGAGAAACCATTTTAGACAATACCAGCATTACTTTTAGCTGGGATTCTTGACCTTGGCTGTGTATTACAATCACCTGGGGCACTTTAGAAACACCTTAAGGACTCCGGCACATTGCTGCAATGGTGCCTCCCTTCTTACACCTTCTAAGCAGCTGTATTCTCAAATACATTGTATATACTGTTGCACTTTATGCTTGGGGGGGGTGGGAAGGGGTGGGGGGTGGAATTGTTTGGGCACAGCAGAGACTGAAGGGTTTAAATTGCACACAGGATTAGGATGGCTAGCAGAAATGGGCCAGCGTATAAAACCATAAGGACTTCCAGGGGCCACTGAATTTTGTGTATCTTAAAGGTTAGGGAGACTCCACAGGGCATCGGGGTCCCACTTACTTCGGAATTAGCTGTGCTAATTCTGTTACAGAACATTAACACATCTCACCTGCTCTGAGTACAGCTGAAGCCAAAGGAATAAAGTAGCTACACGTTTGAGGCAATCCCCCTAGAAATTTCGCTCCTTTGAATGAGCAAGTTATGCCACATTGGTTTTCTTTCCTGTTTTCCCTCTCCTCCTCTTTTTCCCTTCCTTTGTTTTTTTTTTTGTTTGTTTGTTTGTTTTGTTTTAACATTTTGAGATAGAGCACGAGTGGGGTTGGGGCAGAGAGAAAATTTCAAGCAGGCTCCACACAGTCAACACAGAACCCTAGGCCAGGCTTGAACTCCGGAACCACGAAATCATGACTTGAGAATGCTTAAACCAACTGAGCCTTTGAATCAGCCATATTAATTTAATTGAACTCGGGGTAATACTTCCCTTACTCAACCTAGTGTAATCAACAGTAAGCCCTGCAACTAGGCAAGACTGTCACCATTCTAGAAGCATATACTAAAGTACACTGGATTCTACGGCAGCTTTTTGGCTCTGAATACAATCTCTACTGGGTCGTGACCTTTTCACCTGGTTACAAGTCAGACTTCAGGAAACAACTCATGAACCTTCCTGAAGGGAAACTAATTAGCCCTCTATGCTTTGTGTAGTTCTCAGCTGGAAGAATTAGAGGCTTCAAAACACAGCCGAATGATTTAAAGACCGCAGGAAACGATGGGACTCTGTGAGCCTTGGGAGCTGTTGCAGGCCTCTTACAAGTTTGTTTTAACCTACAACGAAAATAGGTAATGCAAGAACTTTCAATGTACACTATTTAAGCGCACTTTTCATCACTAAGTGCTTGCAAAGCTTCACGATTTGAGTTATTTATATCCTACACGAGGGTTTCTTAACCTCAACCATAGTGACATTTTCCCCGGAAAACTCTTCGTTGTAGTGGTGCCGTCCTGTGCGCCATAGGAAGTTTCATGGTACACGTGAGCTCTACCCACGAGATGCAAGTAACATCCCTCCTGACAGGACAACCACCGATCTCTCCGGATATTTCTAATTGTCCTTGGGGGGCAAAACTGTTCCCACCTGAGAACCACAGCTGTATACCGTTCTGTAAAAAAATTCAAAATCGCTTACAAAAACAACACTACAAAAATAAGACTCAAGCATCACTACTAAGGAAGTATTTATGAACAGAGACCCAAAACCAGTGGAAGAGAGGTAGAGAGGTAGGAAGATAATCAGGACTAAAATGTCTGATGTATAGATACATACACGTATGTATATACACCCATATGTAATCTAACCTGTTACAGGGACTTTACATTAGGCAAATGTAAGCAAGCAGTCTTGGTGATGCTGTTATCTTCTTCACGTCTGATTGTGGCGTCAACATATTTCCAGGAAAGGTAGGCAGGCAGAGGAGACGGATGGAAAGCAAGAGAGGGCAAGGACAAGCTGAAAGCTACAAACATGAGGTGCAGCCTGGGAGCTTGGGCAGGAACCCACGAACACTGCGTCTGTTCGCATCATTGCCTGCTACCTTGACAAAGCGGGTGGTCTTCAGGAAAAGCTGACGCCCTGGGCCAAGAAGCGACACACTCACCTGATCGAGGAGCGAACGGAGATCAAGCAGGATCGAAAAGAGGAGAACGCAGTACATAGCCTGCCCGCCGCCCCCATATAAAGGGCACGAATCAGCAGGTGAGTCAAAAGGCCTGTGCACTTCAAAGTCACGTGCCTCAACCTCTCACAGGTGAAAACCCTCACTCACTGCTGCATTTCTTGCACCCACCGAAGTCATGCAAAATGTCTCTGATGGCCCAAACGAAGCAAAAACATATACAGGGAAAGGAATGCGTGACAAGTAGTTCAGCTTAGCCACACTGACACATTCCAAAGCCACCACATCTTCTCACCTGATACAAGTCTGGTAGAGAATATAAATTTATCGGGGCGCCTGGAGGGCTCAGTGGGTTAAGTGTCTGCCTTCGGCTCAGATCATGATCTCCTGGTTCATGGGTTTGAGCCCTATGTCAGGCTCTGTGCTGACAGCTCAGAGCCTGGAGCCGGCTTCGGATTCTGGGTCTCCCTCTCTCTCTGCCCCTCCCCCGCTCGTGCTCGCTCTCTCTCTCTCTCTCTCTCTCTCTCAAAAATAAATAAAGATTAAAAAAATTTTTAAAGCATATAAATTTATCGATTCATTTGGAATAAAACACAGCCAAGGGGCACCTGTCTCTGTTACTCTCTGCACCTCCCCCACTTGCTCACACTCTCTCTCAAAAGTAAATAAACATTTAAAAAAAAACTTAAAAAAAAAAACACAGCCAAAATTTAGAAGACCTCCATGGAGAAAAAAATTAAATAACCTAAGTCACTTAGGTTGATTTATCGGTAGTTGTTCAAAAATCCAATCATTTCTAAAATCAGGCTGATCGTGGACATCAAACATGTCTAAACCACCATGCTGATCTGTTTGCTATTATTACAAAATATAAGCACTTTCACAAAAACATAATGGAAATACTCTGTTTATATGTAATGCTATTTTGTTCCTTTTTGAGAACGACAGCTTCTATTTGAATTGGTAGAATATTGCTTTTATGGGTGTAATTATGACTTATGTATACCTTACCACCAATTCCAAGCATATGCCTGCTCTGTATCTTTATTTTAGAACATGGTTCTCGCCATTATGCTGGGCTCTAACAAAAATTTTATCATCATGCGTATTTCGCCACAAAACAAATTGCATTTGCATTTTAAATTTATTGAGATGTAAATAATACCCTGTCATGTAAGTGTAAACTACAAAATAAAATGTCATCTCTTCAGTTTTGAACCTTTTTCAATTATTATATTTTTTAAGTACACTCTCCTCCCAACATGGGTCTTGAACTCACAACCCTGGGATCAAGAGCCACATGCTCTACCAACTGGAGGATCCAAGCGGGCTCTGCACCGGCAGCACGGAGACTGATGCAGAGCTGAAACCCACAAACTGCCAGATCATGACCTGAGCCTAAGTCCTAGGCTGTTGAGTGAGCCACCCAGACGCCCCCCAGTTTTGAGCATTTAAAGTAGCATTCATAATAACGTTAGATATTTCATCTTTGACACAATGATCTTCCCAAAGCCTTGCCTTGATTCCATACATTCGGTTTCTTAAAAGTGGTACTGTTACTGAAATACACTCACTTTTTTATCTGAAGTATCTGATGATACTGATAGGAAATGCAACTCTTTGAACTGTCTGCAAAGATCCTCTTCTGTCAGTGAGGCCAACACACTATGAGCTATCCTTTTATTTCATCTGTAGGCATAGTTTGAACTTTGAAAAAATTAAGTTCGAACACCTATCTCATTCTGAAGGACAAGTCAGGTTTCAATGAGTAACCTGTAAGCACACCTTTTGCAGCCGCATGATTAGTAGGGGAGCATCACCCTCTGAACAGTCTTCTTAAACGACAGCTAACATTTGAAGTGGTTGCTGATGCTTCTTCGGCAGATTTGTGATTGCTGGTTTTCACATGATCACTCACACCACTATGACCCCAATGAGGGAGTGGGAAATACTGATGAATATTCTGTTTTTATCATCAGTTCTCTTGAGAGATAGAACTTGAGTTTTTAATTGTTTCATTAAGTATGCACTTTTGCTTTTTGGAGCTCATCGCTATGGAAAAGGTAGATGGCAAAAACTTTTAAATAACAAACAAACAACTGTCAAACTGTATCTTATAAAAATTGAGAAGCCACAGCAGAAAACCCGTGTGGATTATTCTCTACAAAGACTGAGGTGTGGCTGCTCGGCCCCAATTTCCCCCCTATATTTCTTGGACACAACCTATAATTTCCCATGTTTCCCACTGACCCTAACAAGTGAGGATCCAGCAGCTTTATGAATTTTGCAGTTCTTGGAACAGACAACAGGACAACTGAGTCAGTTACCTCTCCCAATCCCCATCGGAGACTAGGAAATAGTCACTGCAAACGTTGTGCATACGGTCTTTAAAAATAAGGGGCAGAAGATGAGAAAGGGGCTACCGCCATTCACGAGCATCTCACCCACTGCTGGAGGAGATGAAGTCAGAAAATGGAGATGGAAATTTCAGATCGGCCAAAGCTGCCCTGACATATTTTAGTGAAACTATGAATATTAATACTTCATTAAAACTTAAATATTCGGGAAAAAATATCAAATCAGACTGGATACCAGGAGTAAACAGGGACTCTCCCAGGCAAACTGGGACTTACAAGCATTCTACATTTAGTAATTATGACTCACTTTCAGCCTTAAGTCTGATTCAAAGCACCCCCCACTCTCCTGAATTAGGCTGTGGGATCTGCCGTGGAGATGAGGTTTGCACTCATATGGAAACGGAAATGAGCCCTCCTTCCAAAAGCCACCAAAAATCCAAAGCTTCCTACCAAAAGCCAAGTGAGTGTGCATCTGGAATGCGACTTCGTGAAAGGTCTTTAGTCCGAACTACCTACCTAAGCCACTTCTGAATTGCTGACCCATAAAAACTGTGAACTTAATTTTTACTGTATCTAAGACATTACATTGGAGGATTATGTCTTACATAGCAATCAATAACAGATTCCTCCATGGCTGGGCAAGGAATAGGGGAATTAGAGGATGAGGAGGAGCAAATCTTGCATTGGCTGATGTATCTTTTTAATGTTTACTTATTTTTGAGAAAGAGAGAGAGAGAGCGTGCACGCACGTGCACACAAGCGAGGGAGGGGCAGAGTGACAGAGAGGGAGGGAAACACAGAATCTGAAGCAGGCTCCAGGCTCTGAGCCTTCAGCACAGAGCCTGACCCGGGGCTCCAACCCATGAACTGTGAGATCATGACCTGAGCCAAAGTCAGACACCCAACCGACTGAGCCACCAGGTGCCCCGGCTGAGGTATTTATAAATTCAGCCTCTACGATTCCATTTTGTAATATGTGGCCACATGCTGGCTTTGTTGTGGGGCTCATTAGTCATTCTTCAGAGCACTGGCCATCGACCTCCGTAATGGATTCTCTCATTCGGGCTATGCGTTCTCTGGATGACTTCTTGCAACACCCTCTAAGCTCTTAGGAGGGCAGAAGACCTATAGTTTCTCCCCGTTTGGGTCCTTTCACTCAGTAAGCAGCTTTCTTGGGCATAGTCGCATCTGGACCTCAAGATGACTCGAGCCGACTACCTTCTGAGCTGTCCACCTGACCCAAAGGAAAATCACCCATTCTGACACACCAAAAGATAAATCTGTAGTCCGGCCAACTGCCCATCTTTCTCCTTGCACTGCCATTTGGAGCTACTAAATCAACTCTTGATTTCTATGTTTGTTTATGCCCCCGAAACTCCAGAAGATGATGGCCAGAAGGTAATGTCCAATTCCTCCAAGAACTCTTTCACTGTACTCCATCTGAGTGGGATCATGACTTGGGCATATCAACTTCTGCAGTTCAGGAAGTTTACATCCAGAGAATGTCATGCCAGTCTCCTTTTACAGACACACCCGATCTGTACAAGTGGTTTCTTAAGAAACCCTCTTCCAACTCAAGTTGTTTGTTTTTCATTTATTATCTTTTATTTGAGACAGAAAGAGCACACAAGAGCAGGGGAGAAGGGCAGAAGGACAAAGAGAGAGAATCTTAAGCAGGCCTCACACTGAGCTTGGAGCTTGATCCCACGACCTAGAATCATGACCCGAGCCAAAATCAAGAGTCAGACACTTAACCAACTAAGCCACCCAGGCGCCCCCCGCAACTCAAGATTAGAAGGAAGTTTTTTAAAAGCCATTCTAGGGGTACCTGAGTGTCTCAGTTAGTTAAGCATCTGACTCTTGATTTCGGCTCGGGTCATGATTTCACAGTTCATGAGACCGAGCCCCGTGTCAGGCCCTGTGCTGACAGCTTGGGGCCTGCTTGGGATTTTCTCTCTCCCTCTCTCTGCTCCTCTCCTGCTGGCACGCACTCTCTCTCTCCATAAATAAATAAACTTAAAAAAATTTTAAAAATAAAAGCCGTTCTAGTTGCTATTCCTAAAAATTCCCTTCAAAGAGCCCATTTACAATGTTTATTATTTCCCTTACATAGGAAAGATGGAGAAGAGGTTGCTGGACCAAGTTCACTAGGTTTTAGTATGTCCTGAATGATTATGTCTAGCACTACTGTTCTCAGCTTTAGGATTTTAGCCAAAATGCCCAGATAACTGAAAAAGCACAATTTATTATCCTGTTCCATTCTAAATGTAAAGGTAAGATGTCTTTTTTCCCACTGTTTCCTCAAAAATACAGATGGAGCTACCAAGATCTGATGATCACAGAGGTCAAGATCAATATTTTTTTTTTTTTTTTTTTGGGACAGAGAGAGAGAGAGAGAGAGCATGAACGGGGGAGGGGCAGAGAGAGAGGGAGACACAGAATTGGAAACAGGCTCCAGGCTCCGAGCCATCAGCCCAGAGCCCGACGCGGGGCTCGAACTCACAGACTGCGAGATCGTGACCTGGCTGAAGTCGGACGCTTAACCGACTGCGCCACCCAGGTGCCCCAAGATCAATATTTCAAAATTAAGTACTCCGATAAGGCATCCTACAGCAGTTACTTTGGAACATAAAGGCTAATTTCTTTGACATTGCTTTAAGTCAGTAATGACTTCTTTAAACTTTTTAAAAATACTATTTCTTGCTAAAAGTAGAAGGCATAACAAAGCTATTATTTTTAAAAATAATCGATCTTCTTCACAAGCCTCTGGAGGAGAATGCGTCTGATGTACAAACGTTAGAAATGAGGGATAATCTGAAATAAGGAAAAAGACGGAAACCACGATGGCCAAATGAAAAACTACAATGAAAAAAATGAATACCTGACTCACCTGGTGAAACCAGATGATGAGCCACTTTGGAACATGGACTGTGGGGCTGAAATGTACCACCTCTATGAATCTGTGCAAATTACCTAAATTCTCTCAGCATCAGTCATGTCATTTGTCAAAACGGAGATGATAATTTGATGAACTTCACTCGTGGAGAGAGAATTTGGAGAACTAAATGAGATATCACATATAGAATACTTGACAAAGTTATGAGAAACTTGAACAAGTTCTTCCAGGTCATGAAAGGACGGGATAAAATGATAAAATTCTACGATAAATATATGACTAATGTGGAAGACATATTGATTCCAAAGATGCAAGCTACACAGATAACGGGTGATTTTGAAAAAAGGAATAAAACAGAGAAGACAAAGTTAATAAGCAAAGATAGCATAGAGAAAGCTGTACATCTAGAGACAAAGATCTTTTTCCTGACAATGGAAAGTGCTCAAACTGTATTAAGGAAAATAAATAAAATTAATTCCATACCTACATTTACCTTAGTGTATTTTCTTTTTCTTAGTGACATTGTTAGACTTCGATTCCAAAGAATCCCATGAATATCCATTAAGGTAACACAAAGACAGAAGAAAAGCCTGCCAGAGACTGATTTAGGTGGACCCCAGGCTCCTCTAGGATATGGAAGCAAAATGTGTGACAGTTTTACTCAGAGAAGTGTTGTTCATTTGTGAGCACATCTGTAAGAAAGCTATCACTCAGGAATTATGCCAACTTGGTACTCTTCATGAATAAAATGTTGGAAGGTCTTCCCAAATAAAACTATTTGCAAATGTACGCTAGAAAAAAAAAAGAGAAAATATCAAATTTTTGGAAAAATGAAAAAACAGGCTGCTGTACAAATATATACTCTAAATAACTGTAAATATATACTTTAAATCATTGCTTCTAGTGTGATTACTAAATTAATTTTCTTTTGATTTAAAATGAGAAAATGATATTGTGAAAACCAAAAACAACCTAGAAGTTAAATTGCAAAAATGGATTCCTCAACCCCAGGTGGTATTTTCAAAGACTAAGAAAGAAAGAAAGAAAGAAAGGTAGGTTAAGAAAGAAGAGGAAAGCAAATGCAAGAAATTCCAATTCTCACAAAGGAGTTATTTCGGACAAAAGAGTTAACGTTATTCTTAATGGTAAAAGAGTAAAGTTCTATCTGTTAAAATCAAGAAGAAGGCAAAAATACTATCACCGTTACTATTTAACATGAAGATTACTTTGGAAGTTCTAGCCAATCCATTAAAACAGAAATACAAAGTATCACTGGAAAGGAAGAAAATTGTATCATTACTACAAATGATGTGGTTACAGAGCCAGAATTTGAAAAAAATTGAAAAGCTACCATAAATCAGAAAAGTTTTCAATTGGACTTTAAATTAAAAGCTCAAAAATTAATAGTGCTCCTGTGCATAGAAGTAGAAGAGTTAGAAATAATATGGGGAATATCCAGTTCATAGTATTAATTAAAAAATAAAGTACCTAAGAATGATCTTAACAAGTGTAGTACGTACGTGAGAAAGAATAAACTGTAAGGAGTAATTTTTGAAAATCTGGATAAATGAAGTGATCCCATGATTATGGACAAAGATATAAATATCATAAATCAATTCCTCACAAACAGAAGTATGTATTTGATATAAACTTAATGAAAATATCTACATAGTTTATTGAGATAAATTTTAAAATAATTCTAGAAAAACTGGAAAGATAATTTGAGAGAAATAGCTAATATTTTTAATTTTATATATTTGCAGATATCGAAGCATATTATAAAGATCAACAAAGCAATATAGAAATGGCACAAGAATCAACGTTTTTATGGGATAGGATATACAGCCAAAAAATACACGCTAATATATATGTCAGTTTTTACTACATGATAAAAGAAGTATCATAAGTTAACATAAAGAAAAAAATATTTTCAAATGGTAATGACACTCTTTAGTTATTGGAATGGGGTTGAGAGCAGGAATAAATTAAAAACTCTACCTCACAATATGTGCAAATATAACTTCCAGAGGAATTTTAGCGTGAAATACTTTTAAATCATATATTTTTAGAGAAAGTGGTGAATATTTATCTTACATTTGGGAGAACTTTCAATGCTCAGATGCAATGCAAGAGACTGCAAAGCAGTAAAACAGGAACTTTAAAAATGGATAAACTTAAAACATCTGAATGTAAAAAAGAAAGACCAACCAAAATCCAAAGCAAAACTGAGAACTTTGCCTTGTATATGGCAAATGGTTAATATTTCAACTTATAACATCCACACGATACAGTATTATGCACCTGGTATGGTTATGAACAAATGTTCCCTAAAAATATTTTCCCATAGGAAGCTATTGTTATAATTTCATCTGCAGAATGCTAACTGATGCAATAGTGTCCATCAACTGTTTGGAAAATGTACAGATATGGAGACCACACGTATGTATACCAAACATCCCTAGACAATGGGATCATAAGTAAATTTTAGTTTTTGAGTATTTCTCTGTGTGTCAAATTTTTTAGTCTTTTTCATAAACCATACACGTTAAAGGTGAATTTATGTTCACAAATTTATGCCCATCTATTAAAAATAGTTAAAAACCCCATCAATAAATGGAAAAAGAAAATGAATAACCATTCACAAATGAAGGTATGCAGTTACCAATCAAATATATGGGAAAAGATCCACCCTACCCCAGAGGTTGAATAAACAAAGAAGGACTCAAGATTGTTCGAGTAGTGATTAAATTAGTAGTGATTAAAAAGTAATAATTGTGGATGCCAGTAAGCATGTGGTGAAACATGTTCTCCCATACGTTAGTGGGGGGGATTGTGCATCAGTACAACTTCTCCTAACAGGTGTCAAGAAGCCCAAAACTGTCCATGCCCTTCAGCCAAGCCCTAGTCCCTACAATTGGTGAATATACTGCCTTCCAGGGCAAAAAGGCTTGCAAATATAATTAAGGTTATGAACCACAAAATAAGGGGATTATCCAGATTATCCAAATGGACGCAATAATCATATGAACACTTACAAACAGAGAATTCATTATTTTTACCTGAACCTTCTGCATAGAATTGCAAACATTTTCATTTCCTTGTTCTAATTTCTATGTGCTAATGGGATGCCAACTTTTGTTGTACATTTCCCATGTAGTTTCTTTCAATTAAATTTTAATCTAATTCTTTTATATTTTCAATCCTTCAAAAATATGTTTGTAAGCCTCTATTAACATTACTCACAGTAAGCCATTGTTCATACCAAATAACTGCATAGCATAAATTCAAAATAATCATTTCTTACCAAGGATACAATTTGTTCCTCATTTAAGGATCTATGCTCTAATGCATCTTGTACCATGCCTAGAATTAGATTTAATTGCTTTGATGGCATAATTCCCATTTTACATTTGCATAGTTTTAAGAGAAAATCTGATATGTACTTCATCAAGATATTCCATTTGGGAACAGATCCATAAATGCTGTTGGGAAGAACTTCCTAGACTTAGAATCAAACTGACATGAGACAGATTACCAGGAAAAATCAAGTTTAATAGGCGTGCACACAGTGAATCCACACAGACAGGAGATTCCAAAGACAATGAGGCGACACAAAGCTTCCGGGAGCAAAAAAAAAAAAAAAAAGAGGGGGAGGGGTTTGAGGACACAAAGGGGAAGAAGGCCATTAGCGGGAAGGTGAAAGGAGATGTTGGAAAAACCAAGCTTATTAGGTAGATGAGTGTGTTAGGTACAGGGGAGACTCTGTTAATAGCTCTCTTCCTGCTACGGGCTGTCCTGTCCAATGTAAATTTCAGCAGTTGTGGGGGAGGCCGAGAGCTTTTCCTGCATCTGCTGGGTTTTGATTACTTTTCACTTGAAATAATCTTTATGCCTAAGTGGCCCATCTGGGGCAGCTTGCCCTACGCCTATACAATATAATCGTTTTTTAATTCTTCCAAAGAATGTCATTACTATCACCATCTTTCCAAAGAAGATCAAATAAGTCTCATGTGGCACAAATAATGCTTCTTTTCCTTTGCCAGATTTTTAGAATCAATCATTCACACAGCCTTGCCCTCAACAGAATTTTAGTTTATTTAAATAATGCTGATACATATTTTTATCTACTTATGTCTCATTCAATATTCTTATAAGAATAAAGCTTTTAATTTTAGCAGTCAGTCCCTACCTATCTTGTTTCCAATGTAAAAAAAAAAAAATTAGTATCCTGTTTTATACACGTTATACCTAGCACGTATAAATACAAATTTAAGAAATATGCATTTTTACATAGAAATGTTCCTCGCTGTAATATGCAAATTTTGCAAATAGACTATTTTATAACACCTCGGGATGCAAGGAAAGGCAAGAGAATTAGTGCTTGCCACCAGTAAAAAACATGACACCTCTTCATGAAAGCATTATTGCAATTATACCATTTGAGAGAAAGGGTTTAAGAAGTTAATTGATTGGCCTTTTTTCTTCCTAATGATGAAGTTCTGGGGGACGGTGGGAGGTCCGGAGCCACCAAGAAAGAAATCTTGAAGCCTTCTTTGGTGCAAAAAGGTGATTTTATTAAAGGAGGGGGACAGGACCCGTGGGCAGGAAGAGCTGCACTGGGGTGGTGACGGGTAACTCATTATATACCTCCAGGTTGGGAGGGGGTCAGGGACAGAGTAAGTCTCTAAGGAATTCCGGAAGCCAGGTTTCCAGGACCTGGAGGGGCTAGCTGTTGCTAGGGAAATTCCACTTATTACCGGTTAGTAAAACCCCAGTCACGAGACCCTTCAGCTGTGTATCAGGGGCCGTGACCTTGGGGGTATGATTGCCTGCACATATCTTGGGGCGGTGGAGATAAAGGAAGTAAACTTACAGGGTCCTCGAGGTTGGGATAATGTTGAGCTAAGGTTCTCTTTCGCCCCCCCGCAAAGTGTCACCCTTGAGGCAGCTGAGCTCCTAGAGGGAGGTCACTTTGCCTGTCTCGAGGACTTGTCAATGGGCTGTAGGCAGTAAGGGAATTTCATTTTTCATTTGCCTTACTTTCCCATATCACCATGGCAAGCACTTAAACCCTTCTCTGGGGTGCCTGGGTGGCTCAATCGGTTGAGTGTCGGACTTCGGCTCAGGTCATGATCTCGCGGTTGACCAGTTCGAGCCCCGAGGCGGGCTCTGTGCTGACAGCTCAGAGCCTGGAGCCTGCGTAGGATTCTGTCTCTCTCTTTCTCTCTCTGCCCCTCCCCCGCTCATGCTCTGTCTCAAAAATAAATATAAACATCAAAAAATATATTTTTTAAACCTTTTCCCTTTGTTCTGGGGTAGCCAGGAGTGTCCGAAGAGTATCGCACATTCCACGGTGAGGGGTGGGGGGTGCCAGCCTGGATCTTGCCCTCAGCTTGCCCCCAGCTCCCTCATCACCTAAGCACGTTCATATCCTAGCAAATCCTTCCAGCAGTAGGAAGCAGGGTCTGGCTCCAGTGTTGCCAGTGATACAACAAGAAACTTGGTTGTCAATGAAACACAGTTACCGATGAGGACGCGTAAGGCAAGCTGACAGGCCGCAAACACAGGCCCCTCCCGCTGCCCCAGGTGGGACACGTGTGATAGTCCTCTGCACTCCTGGCTGCCCAAGAACGAAGGAAAGGGAAAAACAAATGGTTAACTGATAGAGATCATAGTCCTGCAGGACCTAAGTCTCCATCACCCCTCCACAGAGATGTGGGAAACAAAGGCAGAAGGAAACGGCAGATAGAACTCAATTGCCTTGTAACCTGCAGCCCATTGACAATTCCTTGAGGCCAGCAGAGTAAATGTTTCTCCAGGAACTCCTTACCGTCTTAATGCTAATGCTTTGCTACAGGGGAAAAACCACCTTCCCTTGACGATAGCTAGGCCTCCACTATCCTGGGAGTCTTCTTTAGCATATGAAAATCTCCCCGGAAACTTCCCCTGGACTCTACCTCCCCCAACCCCATAGTATGTAACCAGTGTCTCTTCATGGTCCGGTCCCCATGCTTCAATAAAATCACCTTTTTCTTCAAGAATTCTTTCTTGGCCGTGGGCTCCAGGACCCACGAACCCCACTGTCACCGCCCCCCCCCCCCAAAGAAAAGCTCATCAGTTGCCTTCTGTTTTAAGAACAAGACATAAGAAACATTTCCCTGAAGCCTGAACACCACTGGTAACACGCCTGCTTCTTGGGTGCCCATGTCAAGTTACAAGGCCACCAATGCCTCACCAACCAAGACTATTTATTAAAATACTCTGGGGAATTTTTTGATAATACACTAAACTAATCGTTGTTTAAACTGTTTTAAGAATGCTTTGGGGCGCCTGGGTGGCTCAGTTGGTTGAGCGTCCGACTTCGGCTCAGATCATGATCTCGCGGTTTGTGGGTTCGAGCCCCGCGTCGGGCTCTGTGCGGACAGCTCAGAGCCTGGAGCCTGCTTCGGATTCTGTGTCTCCCTCTCTCTCTGCCCCTCCCCTGCTCACGCTCTGTCTCTCTGTCTCTCCATAATGAATAAACATTAAAAAAAAAAAAAGAATGCTTTAGGGTATTTTTATTATTATATTTTATTATCATAAAAATTATTATTCATTATTATAAAAATAAAAAACAATTCTGTGAAAAATAAAATTTTCTCTTAGGACTGAATTAAATTGAAATACAATTTAAACCCTGAATAGAACATGAGAAATCACCTAGTTAAAATCCTCCTCATTTTTCCTATTAGAAAACTAGCCCAGGGGTGTGTGGGTGGCTTGGTGGGTTCAGCGTCTGACTCTTGGTTTCAGCTCAGGTCATGATCTCCCAGTGGCTCGTGGCATCGAGCCCCGCACCAGGCTCCATGCTGACAGAGCAGAGCCTGCCTGGGATTCTCTCTCCCTCGCTTTTCTGCCCCTCCTCTGCTCGCTCTCTGGCTCTCTCTCAAAATAAACAAACAAACAAACAAAAAAAGGGGACGCCTGGGTGGCTCAGTGGGTTAACTATCCAACTCTCGATTTTGGCTCAGGTTCTTATCTCACAGTTCCGTGGGTTCGAGCCCCACATCAGCATGGAGCTTGCTTGGAGAACTCTCTCTTCCTCTCTATCCATCCCTCCTTCGTTCTGTCTCTCTCTCTCTCTCTCTCAAAATAAATAAATAAACTTTAAAAACGAAACAAAAACAAAGAAAAATGGCCCAGAGGAGGGAACAGACTTGCCCAATGCTTCACACTTTAAAAGCAACAAAACAGGAATACAGTCTTATCACCTGACTTCTAGGCTCATCATCAATGTCTCTTGATCACTGATACAGTAGGTTGGCAAAATCAAGTGCAACATTTAGAAAAATGCAGGGATTTTTATCAAATTATAAGAACTAGTACTTAAACAGGTTTTCTACAATCTGAATGTCCTATTTTCTTACTTTCTCTTAGTCTAATGTGTTCTTAATTTAATCTGAGGAAACAGTATACCACAGGGATGGATTTAGTAAAAATTTTAATGAATGACAGTAGACTCCAACAAAACAAAATAAAGTAAAATCCCAAAATAACTTCAAATGTTGAAAAGTACTTGGATAAAAGAGGAAATTTAGAGCTGAAATTTTTTTTATAGAATTTCAATTAAGTTTGACAGCTGTTTCATTACCAGCTTTTATTCATTGTAATAATACATTGTGAAATGATAATCCTTTTCAAAAAAAAAAAAGACTCCTACAATTTAGGTAATAAGATCTTCACATAAAATCTGAAAAATTTTTAATATCATTATTTCCTCACTTTTGCAGTGACTTTCATGGAGAATGTTAAGAAAAAATATATAACTAAAATGTGGAAAGAATAAGACAATTTAACTATGATGAATAACCAAATTACATAATAACTGGTGGGAGAATTTGAGCTCATTTATTGAATCACAAAGGTTTTCCAAGGTAAAAGGCAATTAATTAGTCTGAATAGTTATAAAAATAAGATTTAACCTCAGGTTCAAGCGAATGCTTAAAGAAACAGTATTGGCAGCACAGATTTATGATTGGATGGAAAGTACTAGAATAAATGCACCAATTTTAACATCTGAAACAACAAATCACTACACTGGAACCACAGCAGTGTAAACATAGGAAGACACAGAGAGCATAATTTTATGGACCAGAATGGGAAATAAAAACAACTTACCAAAGAGAAAGCACGAAAACAGTGTCAAAACTAGAGAACAGAAACATTCATTAAATTAAAAGAATATCATGAACTTTAATCAATTCAGATACAGTAACGCAATTGTCAAGTGTACTACAATCAGATCCCTACTTTAAGTACGATCTGAATTACCAACCAAAAATGAGAAAAGAAATGGATCATAGTATTTCTGAAGATAGCTTTCAAGCTATCAGTTAGCAACGTTGAGATTCATTTTTGAACAAGGCAACACTTTATATTAAAACCATTCTCCTAATGATTTGTTAAAACTGCTCCTTAGTCAAGTCATAAATTCTAGATCTTACCCAACTGTACACAAAATTTCAGTTTGCTCAGGGATGTGACCAACTCACCACATCTGGGGTTTCCTATACTTCACCACTGGGGCTGGGAGAATGACCGCCATGACTATGGCTCCCAACTGAAAAGCCCTAGTTCTGACATTATGCAGTGAAATCATCAAAAAATGTCTCCAGGGGCGCCTGGGTGGCTCAGTTGGTTAAGCGGCCGACTTCGGCTCAGGTCATGATCTCGCGGTCCGTGAGTTTGAGCCCCGCGTCGGGCTCTGTGCTGACAGCTCAGAGCCTGGAGCCTGTTTCAGATTCTGTGTCTCCCTCTCTCTGACCCTCCCCTGTTCATGCTCTGTCTCTCTCTGTCTCAAAAATAAATAAACGTTAAAAAAAATAAAAAAATAAAAATGTCTCCACATTTAGACCAGATTTTCAATTCTTCCTCAGTGTCACTGGTGTCACTGTCTTTGTTCTGAAGTGATGATGCAATTATTTTTAAAAATCCTTAAGTATTATCACTGGTTTAAAAAAAAGTAGAAAAATAAAGATACAAGTATTGATGAGTAATGAGAAGCCTAGAGCTCATTATTCAAAATGATAAAAGAAAATCGTCATACATGCCGAAAGCTGTGATGCTCCACTTTTAGATGCTTATTGTATTAAATTGAATAAAAGGAAAATAGGACATGAAAAATGCAATACCCTATGCAAAAATTAACACAGAATCAATCATAGACATAAATCTTAAAATGTGGAACTATAAAACTTTGAGAAAAATATGGGAGAAAATCTACATGTCCTTGGGTTGGGTGATGAGTTTTCAGATGCAACACATAAAGCATGATTGATGAAAGAAAAATCATGTAAGTTAGACTTAATTACAGCTAAAAACAAACAACAACAACAAAAAACAACCTCGGGGCACCTGGGTGCCTCAGTCAGTTAAGCATCCGACTTCAGCTCTCATTAGGATCTCACTGTTCGGGGGGTTCAAGCCCCACGTTGGGCTCTGTGCTGACGGCTCAGAGTCTGGAGCCTGCTTCAGATTCAGTGTCTCCCTCTCTCTCTGCCCCTCCTCCTCTCATGCTCTCTCTCTCTCAAAAATAAATAAACACTAAAAGTTAAAAAAAAAAACTTTTCTGTATAAAAGATGATTTTAAAAGAATGAAAAGACAGGTCAGCCTTACAGAAAGCACTGCCAAAACACATATCTGATAATGGACTGTTAGCAAAAATATACAAAGGACTCTTAAAACTCTACAATAACAAAACAAATTTAGGGACCCTGGGTGGCTCAGTGTCTGACTCTTGATTTTGGCTGAGATCATGATCCCTGGGTGGGGGATCAAGCCCCACGTCGGGCTTAGCACCAAGTGTGGGGCCTGCTTGGGATTCTGTCTCCATCTTTCTGCCCCTCCCCCACTCATGCTCTTTGTGCTCATGCACACACACTCTCTCTCTCAAAATAAACAAACATTTAAAAAAGGATGGGGGGGGGGTGCGGAGAGGTGCCCGGGTGGCTCAGTTGGTTAAGTGTCCAACTCTTTGTTTCAGTTCAGGTCATGATCTCACGGTTTGTGAGACTGAACTCCATGTTGGTCTCCACACTGACAGCACAGAGCCTGCTTGGGATTCTCTCTCTCTCTCTCTCTCTCTCTCTCTCTCTCTCCCTCTGCCCCTCCCCTTCTCTCTCTCTCTCTTTCAAAATAAATAAATTTATAAAAATCAAGAAATAAACAAAGGGGGTGGCAAAGATCTGAACAGATGCTTCACCAAAGAAGATACACAGATGGCAAGTAAGCCTAGAAAACTTTGCTCAATATCATCTGTCATTAGAGAAATACAAATTACAACAACGAGATACCACTCCACACCTGTTAGAATGGCTAAACTTAAAACATTGTCACCACCGACTGCTGCAAAGTACATGCAGTGACTGGAAGTCCCATTTATTACTCACAGGAGTGCCAATGGCACGGCCACTTTGGAAGACACTTTGACAGATTCTTAAAAAGCTACACTTAGTCTTATCATACAATCCAGCATCTGTGCTCCGAGGTATTTACCCAAATGAGTTGAAAACTATGTGCACACAAAAACCTGCCCAATGTTTATATGAGCTTTATTCATAATTACCAATAACTGGTAGCCCCCATGATCTCCTTCAATAGGGGAATGGATAAAGAAATTGCAGTACAACCATACAATAGAATATTATCCAGCAATAAAAAGGAATGAGCTATCAAGTTGGTCAATGTCACTGGATATAGCTTGGGCTTCTTACAATGAAGACATTTCTTCGGAGAGAGGTCTAGCCCGACTGAGATTCTCTACTCTCATCTTTGTAGGAGTATGTCATGCTCTTCATCTCAAGCCTAAAGAGAACTGGAGGACATGTGGGTCCCGCAGTGGGGGACCACCAAAAGCAGGAATCGAATTGATGTTCTTGGAAATCTAGAGGGCTGAAGATGAGCTAATTGCTTTCATGGCAGAATCAATGGAATGTTCTCGAACTGGAATCTGCCTACACTACTAGGTTGCAAAACTTGCCCAGCATTCCACATGGGCCAGGTGTGGACCCCAGGTGAGAGGAAACCAGAGGGTAATTACAAAATACTTAGCTCGGATGGTCATCACTAAACGGCAAAATAAGAAATGAAAAGTATAATATCTGAAATGGAAAGAGAAAAAAAATAAATGTATTTATTGATCCAAGAAGCTCTGTCAACTCCAAGGAGGAAAAATACATCAAGAAGCACACCACAGTCACACTGCCAAAAAGCAAAGACAAAAAGCAAATGTGAAAAACCACCAGAATAAAGAGATATATAAACAGTGATAGAAATGAAGAATGATTATCATCTAAAACAAAAGGAAGCCAGAAGACAATGTAGCAATACAGTTAAAATCCTGAACCAAAGAACAGAGGGGAAAAAAAAACCCCAAAAACTACAGGACTATTGCAACATGTTCTGAAGTAATACCTGATAAAGTTCAGCACTTCAGAATGAAAGCAAAAACTCAGAAAGTTAAAATTAAAAAAAAAAAAAAAAATTCTTGATGGGGAAAAAAACACTCCCAAATCCTCTAGTAAGTATTTTATTTACTAGCCATTAACTTTGGGATCCAAAATAAGAAAAGAGGCTCACTGTCAAACCCAGCACAGCAGTTCTTTGCCATCAGTCAAAGAAAGGAGATGCTTATGGATTTTAAGTGAAGCAACATACCCGTCATAATCCGTCACGATAGGATGATCTACACAGAGACACCACAGCTCAGAGCCTGGGGCCTGCTTCGGATTCAGTCTCCCGCGCTCTCTGCCCCTCCCCCACTCATTCTCTGTCTCTCGAAACGGAATAAATGTTAAAAAAAAAAAAAAGTTTTTTTAAATTAAAAAAAAAAAACGAACTTTATAAAACCAGTAAGATATTTCAGCAAGGTTACCAGATAAAATACTAATTTATACCAATGAATCGTTTTCCTTTACGGCAGCAATAATAGAAGACAAATTACAGTTAAGGAATTAAGGCACCATTCGTAACAGTAACAAAGTGATGATGTATCTAAAAATTAACCCAGTAACTTCCTAAGACTCATGTTCGGAAAGTTGCACAACTCCAGAGATACCTTACAAATGATATGAGCAGAGGTGCCTGGCTGGCTCAGTCAGTAGAGCATGTGAGTCTTGACTTGGCCCGAGTTTTGAGCCCCATGCTGGGTGTACAGATTATTTTTTAAAAAATAAAATGTTAAAAAAAAAAAAAGATGTGAACAAATGGAGAAAAATGCCGTGTTGATGGATTTGATGATTTAATATTGTAACTATAACTCTCCCTCAAAATAATCTATGAATTCAATACAATTCTAGTATTAATACTACCAGAATTTATGTAGGCATCAACAAACTCATTTCTTTCTCTTTACTAATCCTGTATTTTGTTAATCTTCTTTTTTAAAAAAAAGATTTTATTTTTAAGTAATCTCTACACCCAACGTGGGGCTTGAATTTATAATCCCAAGATCGAGAGTCATATGCTGTACCAACTGAGCCAGTCAGGCATCCCTATTTTGTGAACCATCTTCCGTGAGTTCCTGGGCCCAATTCCAGTGTGCCTGTGGAGGCTTCCCCACTATCAACAAGCAATTCTTGGGCACCCTGCTAGTGTCCAAAAAGTCAAGTCAATTCTAACACTATCTACTAGGAGATGGCATCAGATGCCACAGGTAAAGGACTCAGTCCCCCAAGACCACCCTCCACTTCAGAGGCCAATCACAAGCCCAGGTTGATAATGATGCTTCTGAATGGCCAGCTACACACTGAAGGTTCCAAAGACCCCCTGCAACTAAGGATGCTGCTCCCTACACCACATCACTCCTGTGCTTCTGACCGACTGGCTAGAAATCAAAGGTTCCCATCACTTCCTCTTTGGATTCGACTGATGAGCTAGAGGAGCTGACAGAACTCAAGAAACTCATTTACTCACTAGGTTACTAATTTATTACAAAGGACATTAAAGGACACGAACCAACAGCCAGACAGATACATAGGGCAATGTCCCAAACAAAAGAACTTCTGTCCTTTTGAGGCCTAGCATGTGGGGCCTCATGCTAGTTTGGGGCCTAGCATGGTGGCCCACAGAAATGTTCTGGTTCCCCAACCCGGAAACGCCCACTCCTTTCCTTTTGGGTGTTTATGGAAGCTTCATTACATAGGCATGATTGATTACGTCACTGACTGCTGCTGATGCATTAAACCCCTAGCCCCTCTCCCCTCCCTGGAAATCAGGGGGGTGGGACTGAAAGTTCCCTCTGGTCATGGTTGGTGCCCCTGGCAACGAGGCCCCATCTTTGGGTGCCTTCCAAATTTCATCTTATTAACAAAAACCCAGTCAGGGTGGAAAGGGGCACTATGAATAACAAGACACCCAGTTCGCTTTTATGGCTCTAAATTATTTTCAGGAACTAAGAACAAGAGAGCAAATATTATGACAAAAGACCCTCCTATCACCCTTGGCACTCAGGAAATGTCAAGGGTTTTGCAAGTTATGAGCCAGGAACTATGGAGGAAGACCAAATCTATAGGTATATATAGATTTCCCAGAACTCACAATATATTTATTTACTATACAGTATTAGTATTTTGTTATACTAATACCCAGTAGACATTAGAATGTAATGGAGAAGCAGGTTGTCTTATTAAGAGCACTGTTGTTGTTGTTTCTTTTAATGTTTATTCATTTTTGAGAGACAGAGACACAATGCGAGTGGGGCAGGGGCAGAGAGAGAGGGAGACACAGAATCCAAAGCAGGCTCCAGGCTCTGAGCTGTCAGCACAGAGCCCGATGCGGGGCTTGAACCCACAAGCCATGAGATCATGACCTGAGCCAAAGTCGGACGCTTTAACCGACTGAGCCACCCAGGTGCCCCAAGAGCACTGGCTCTTGAACCACATTATCTGGGTTCAAATCTACTTTCCCTAGTACCTAGTTATATGACCTGTGCAAGTTACTTAACTTCTCTCTCTGTGTCTGTTTCCCATCCAATTGTATGGGGATGAAAACAGTACCTACCTCATCCATTGTTGTGAGAACTAAATAAGTTTTTACAGGTAAAGTACTTAAAATGGTATGTAAGTATCAACTATTATTAATTTCACTACCACTGTGGCACAGTAACAGAAATGGTGTAGTCTTGGCACATGAACACAAAATAATAGACGAAAAGAGAGATCAGAAGCAGATTTCTGATGAAGGTCATGTCATGCATCAACAGGAAAAAGTTATTTAGTACACGGCACTGAGAAAACTGACCCATAATATGGAATAATGACATAAATGTGAAAGAGAAGTTAATAGAGGTAAGCAAATGAAGGGTTTTTTTTTTCACCTTAATATCACTGGAACTCTTCTTCAGCAAAACCCAAAAACCACTAAGCATGATGTTTACAAATAAAACCTTTATTTAACTATATCAAAATGGAAGATTTCTGGTCAGTGAAGGGAACCAAAGACAAATTTACCAGCCGGGTGAAGGGCTGAAAGAAGATGTTTGTAGCATATGAAACTCACAAGGAATATTTAAAGTATACGTGGATCGAGTCACCTGGGTGGCTCAGAGGGCTAAGTGTCCAACTCTCGCTCTCCGCTCAGGTCATGATCTCATGGTTTGTGAGATTGAGCCCCACGTCAGGCTCTGTGCTGACAACAGGGAGCCTGCTTGGGATTGTCTCCACCCCCCCCTCGCATGTGCACTCTTTCTTTCTCTCTCAAAATAAATAAATAAACCAAAAGTTAAATAATATACAGGGAACTCGTGCAAACTGACAAGAAAAAGACATAAAATGTAATAGAAAAATGGGCAAGAAATACAAGAGACAAATCGACGGATGATAACAGATACATGGAGAGACACTCAACCGCAGGCAAAACCCTCAAACGATGCTACACCACCTGACCGACGCCAATCAGACTGGCAAAAATGAAAAGTGGTATAATATCATGCCTTAGAGAGGGTGTGGGAAGAAGAACACTGTCATGCCTTATTGAGAGAAGGGAAGCGTGAACAGCCCCGCCGGAGGGCAAGCGTGAAAGGGTCTGGTGACATGAAACGTGAATACGCCCAAGGCCCCGGCAATCCCGTCCCTGCTGATATGCGCTGGGGAAATCTCCATGCGTCTCACATCTGCTCATTAAACTACACATATGAGCGTGCTTGTCACTGTGTTGGTTGTGGATCTGGCGTACGGATGAGCCTAAGTGTCCATCACCTGAGGGAAGACGAAGATGGTGTTGGGATGCCAGTCGGCGCTCCGAAGCAAAGAACTGTACACATAGCATGAATGAATCTCAAAAATAAAGTGTCAAATAAAAAAAAAAAACTAAAAGCAAAACAAGTTACACAGCACAGTACCATTTGTATTATGGTTTTCCAGAGCAACCGAACCAACAGCACATACAGAAATCTGTATGAGAAGAGATTTATTAGGAGAGCCCGGGTGGCTCAGTCAGTTAAGCATCCGACTCTTGGTTTCGGCTCAGATCACGATCTCCCCAATGTCAGTGGGGAGCCCACTTGGGATGCTCTCTCGCTCTCTCTCTCTCCCTCTCTCTCTGCCCCTCCCCTACTGATGCTCTCTATCTCTCTCAAAATAAATAAAATTTTAAAAACTCAAAAAAAAAAAAAAAGAGATGTATTGCAAGAATTGACTCACGGGATTATGAGGGCTGAGAAGTCCCACGATCTGCCATGTGCAAACTGGAGAACCTGGAAAGCCAGTGGTTTGATTCGGCTGGAGTCCGCAGGCCTGAAAACTGGAAGGCCTGGGGTATCGATCTCAGTCTAAGTCAGAAGGCCTGAACACCAGGAGCACCTATGACAGGGCAAAAGATGGATGTCTCAGCTCAAGCAAAGAGTGAATTTACCCTCTCCTGCCTTTTCGGGCCATCCAAGCCCTCAGTGGTTAGCAGGACTCTCCTTTATTCAGTCTACGGACTAGTCTTTCAGACTGCAATGCTACTCTCTTCTGGCTTCTGGATACACCCTTCTAGACACACCCAGAAATAACCTTACTTAAGTTTTTAGGAGCGTAGCCTAGTCAAGTTAACACATGGAAATAATCATCACTCTATTCATACACAATTTTACAAATACAAACAAGCGTTGTAGCAAATGATTAAAAACGAGGGCTTGTGTGCTGGAAGGGAATGGGTCAGGGATCAGGGAGAAAGAGGAAAAAATACATTAGAGGAAGGGGAGAGCTTTGCCTGATGCCGTGCCCTGAAGTGAGCGGGAGGATCGGATCCACTCGCTGCACCTCAAGAAAGGTATAACTGGCAGGTACGTGAGAGAGAGAGAGACCACCGAGAATGCCCACCCAGCCACCCCCACACATGTTATATATTCCCCGTGCCGTTATTTATCCTACACATTCCAAGTTTTCAGCTACGCGCTCTGCGTAAAAGCAGAAGCCTGACATTACCGCGACAGGTGGGTGTTCCTACACTCTTTTTACTAAAAACCTCGGCACTCAGAAAAGTCAACTGGCCCAACGTCTCTCAGAGGAGAAGAGTGGCAGAGCCTGGCAATTAAGCTGAGGCTGACCACTTCTCCATGAAGCTACTGTCTCCCAGGACAAAGACAGCTCGATATGATTCACTTGTTTACTGGTGTTACACTCAGTTTTGAGTGTATGGTCTTCCAAGTGCCTAATAACGGGCTGTTGTCTCACATTTATGAACCCAATTCATCGTCAACCTTTTCCTTTCACAACTGTTTGGAGAAATGGGCAAAGTTGTTCTTTCACATTCCTATTTTATCGTCAAGGAGGCTGATGCCCAGGGTTGGAGAAAGGAGTCAGAAGTCTTAAGTCTGAGTCGTTTGATGAGGAAAATCAGTGAAAAGTAATGCTTTCAAAGTACGGAACACCGGGGCGCCTGGGTGGCTCAGTCAGTTAAGCGGCCGACTTCCGCTCAGGTGGTGATCTTGCGATCCGTGAGTTCGAGCCCCGAGTCGGGATATGTGCTGACAGCTCGGAGCCTGCTTCGGATTCTGTGTCTCCCTCTCTCTCTGCCCCTCCCCTGCTCGCACTCTCTCTCTCTCTCTCTCTCAAAAATAAAAAAACGTTTAAAAAAATTTTTAAAAACACAAAATATGAAACATATTTGCTCATGAGCCTAGCAGTGGATGTGTATGCAGTACATAGGATGTTCAATTAATCTGTTCCATACATTTATTAAATTTGATAACTATGTTCCTTCTTACCCTGAGGGAATTGTTACCAGAAAGTGCCAGACAGTGAACATTTGATCAGTGCTGCTAAATCCACACCCATAATCTGCCTGTTCTTCAGATCAGCAGCTTCTAATCAAATTTAATTGTCAAATACAATTCATGTGATACTTTCAGGTTCATTTCACCACAAATAAATTTCAAGAAGTGTTTTCTGGTGAGACTAATTGTCCTTTACAGAATCACCCTCTTGACAGACAGCATTACACATGCAATTTCATCAGTAACTACTAACATTTGGGCAGTTAACATTTTTCTCAGCTTAAATTTGTACATTTTTCAATATTTTATTACCTACAGTCAGCCAAAAGAAAGAAAAATGAACTTGCTTCACTATTTACACTTCTGGAGCACATTCTCGAATGTATGCCATTTATTCCCATAAATCCTAGTAGGACAGGATATTAACAAATTTGGCCTGCCTAAAAACTTGAATATAAAGATGATATGGCAAACTGGAAACAAGGCTGAGAATTAGCCAACAAAAATCATACTAAATGAGACAGTCCGAGTATAGTAAAGAAAATCATATTACTTTTATTTTTTTTAAATTTTTTTTTTAACGTTTATTTCTTTTTGAGACAGAGAGAGACACAGCATGAACGGGGGAGGGGCAGAGAGAGAGGGAGACACAGAATCGGAAGCAGGCTCCAGGCTCCGAGCCATCAGCCCAGAGCCCGACGCGGGGCTCGAACTCGTGGACCGCGAGATCGTGACCTGAGCTGAAGTCGGACGCTTAACCGACTGAGCCACCCAGGAGCCCCAGAAAATCACATTACTAATTCGTCATTCATCATTCCTTCTGATGAAACCTGCACTAATTTACACATATAAAAGCTGTCATTCATTTATCTTTTATGTAGTTATTCCTCACTATGTTCCCAAGAGAATTAACAACATTTCAGAATATGCGTATAGTATGGCAATACCAATACACGTAAAAATAAGTTGAGACAAAATTAACGGTGTAGTAAAGCAGGCTAAAGTCAAGCCCGAAGTGAGGGTAATACACAAAATATTATGAAATCCAGAACTAGGTGTGTCTGAAATTCACAGCAGCCAATATCAAGAAGAGATATGATTAACCTCAATATTCTCCATGTCCACCAAACAAAAACTAGTTTCCTAGTTTTGCGGAAGACAATACAACCAACCGTCCTCAAAGAGAAGGCCCTGTGTTGCTAACAATTATATTTTTCCATATATAAATTGTTCGAGTTAACTTTTTTTAAGTTTACTTATTTTGAGACAGAGTGCATATGCAAGCAGGGGAGGGGCTGAGAGAGAGAGAGAGACAGAGAGAGAGAGAGAATATCCCAAGCTGGCTCTGAGCTGTCATCCTGGAGCCTGGAGACCGGGGGGGGTGGGGGCCTCGATGGCACAAACCATGAGATCAAGACCTGAGCCAGAAGTCGAGTCTGACACTTAACTAAACCACCCAGGCACCCATTTATGAGTTAACTTTTAAAAAGGTAGTTTGCCTCTGATTATTTAAATTTTTCCAATCTGTCCATATTTCTATTTCTAGGAATTAATATGAAAAACAAAATTCTAAATTCCAAACAATATGTAGACACAAAGATATTTATCACAGCATTATTTACAATAGCCAAAAAACTGGAACCAATCTGAATACATAACAATAAGATAGTACTCAACTATATCCATGCACTAAACAGTTTTCTGTCAGTTAAAAATGTTACTATAAAAATATAATACTTAAAATATTCAGGGGCGCCTGGATGGCTGAGTCGGTTAAGTGTCCGACTTCAGCTCAGGTCATGATCTCATCGTTGGTGAGTTCGAGCCCTGCATCGAGCTCTGTGCTGACAGCTCAGAGCCTGGAACCTGCTTCAGATTCCGTGTCTCCCTCTCTCTTTGCCCCTCCCTCTCCCCTGCTCACACTCTCTCTTTCTCTCTCTCTCTCAAAAATAAACTTTAAAAATGTTCATAAAAAGGAAAAAAAAAAGAGTATGTATATTATGACCCCAAGTTTGTCTTTAAATTATATACTTAAGGATAAACAAAATAAAAGGTTAAACCAAAAATTATATAGTGGTTATCTCTGGGCTATACAAGAAGAGATCTTTTTTTTTTTAATGTTTATTTATTTTTGAGAGAGACAGAGACAGAGTGTGAGTGGGTTAGGGGCAGAGAGAGAGGGAGATACAGAAGCAGAAGCAGGCTCCAGGCTCTGAGCTGTCAGCACAGAGCCCGACGCAGGGCTCGAACTCACAAGCTGTGAGATCACGACCTGAGCCGAAGTCGGATGCTCAACCGACTGAGCCACCCAGGCGCCCCAAGAAGAGATCATTTTTATTCTGACCTTTGGAATTTTGTCTTTATGAAATTCTTTGGAATCAACATGAATTATTTCTGCAATAAAAAAGTAACTTAGAGGAGGGACACCTGGGTGGTTCAAGCCCCGATTCGGGCTCACTGTTGTTCAGCAGAGCCCGCTTTGGATCTTCTGTCCCCCCTCTCTCTCTGCCCCTCTCCCGTTCGCTCACTCACGCTCTCTCGCTCTCTCACTCTCCCTCTCCAAAAAAAAAAAAAAAAAAAAAAAAAAGTAACTTGGGGCACTTGGGTGGCTCAATAGGTTGAGCGTCTGACCCTTGACTTCCGCTTGGGTCACGATCTTGTGGTTCCTGGGATGGAGTCCCACATCAGGCTCCACACTGACAGCACAGAGCCTGCTTGGGACTCTCTCTCTCTCTCCCTCTCTGCCCCTCTCCCACTTGTGTGTTTTCTCTCTAAATAAATAAATAAATAAACTTTAAAAAAAAAAGTGACTTAAAAATAGTTTAAGAGATATATAATATTTTGGAGACTTTCTTACACAATGACAGTGGTACCTGTCTTCTGCACCTAAACCTCTTGGCGATCCCAGGTAAAGGACCACACAAATGGCAGAACAAAATCCGAACCCAGGTTTTCTGTTTTCCCATCCCGTTTATCCACCTCTGTAACACCAATGGTCAGGTATGCAGTTTAGGCCTACTAGAAATAATTAATGAACATCAGGCATTATCTTCTCTACAGTATATGGCCATATTTAGTTTTTTTCTAAGTAAAAATTGTAGACTGATAACTGATTGATTGATAGTAACTTTTTATCAAAAGACTTTACTTTTTTTTAAGTACATTTTTATTTATTTTGAGAGAGAGAGAGAGAGAGAGAGCAAGAAGGGGAGGGGCAGAGAGAGAGGCAGACAGATTCCAAGCAGGTTCCATGCTGTCACCGCAGAGCCCAATGTGGGGCTTGAGCCCACAGACCGTGAGATCATGACCTGAGCCAAAGTCAAGAGTTGGACACTCAACTGAGCCACCCAGGAGCCCCCAAAGACTTTACTTTTTTGAATCGCTTTACGTTGACTGAAAAATTGAACAGAAAGTACAGAGTGCTCCCATAGACTTGCTCTCCGTCTACTCCATCCCTCCACAACTTCTCCTATTTATCAGCATCGTGCGTCGGTATGGTGCATTTGTTATAATTAATAACCCAATATTGATATATTATTATTTGTTGTTTTTATTTTTAAGTAAACTCTACCCCCAATGTGGGGCTCAAACTCACGACCCCAAGTCAAGAGTCTCATGCTCTACCCACTGAGCCAGCCCGATGCCTTCTTGATACATTATTATTAACTAAAGCCCATAGTGTGATTCAGGATCCATTCTTTGTGTGGTACAGTTCTAAGGATTTTGCCAAATGCGTGATGTCATGTATCCACCACTGGGATATCATATACAATGGTTTCACTGCCCTAAAAATCCCTTGTGCTCCACCCATTCGTCCTTTCCCCCAGTACGCTCCAACCTCTCACAATCGCTGATCATTTATTTCACTATCTCTATAGGTTTTTTGTTCTTAGTTAAGTAATCTCTATGCCCAACATGGGGCTCGAGCTCACAACCTCGAGATCAAGAGTCAAATGCTCTACCAACTGAGCCAGCCAGGCGTCCCTTACCTCTGTAGTTTTGCCTTCTCCGGAATGTCATATAGTTGGAATCACGTAGCCTTTCAGACCGGCTTCTTTCACTTGGTAATATGCATTTAAGTTTCCTCCGCGTCTTTGCCTGGTTTGATAGTTCGTTTCTTTTTACCAGTGAATAATATTCCACTCTAGAGAGGGAGGGGGAAAAGAAGCCTCCACCTCCCCGCACCTCATATCGCACTCTCAGGGGGCCGGAAGCCTGAACTAAGGACGACGAACACGCAGTCTCGCTCTCCCTACTCTCGGGAGCCTCTTCATCCTGCCTCTGCTCCCAACACAGTGAAGATGGATTAAAAATAGCGCTGGCAAAGGTTTCCCAAGCAAACATAAACCACAGAGAGGAGTAACGGAATTGTTTGCAAGGCACAAAGTAGTCAACGTGAAACACACTGTCGTGTGATAGCACAGCCGTGGCTTTTTACGTGGCAAATGTGTGACACTGGCATCTGTACAGAAACGGGAGAAAATGACAAAAGTATAATTACTAGAGGTTTTTTTTACACACCCCTACCCTGACAGATAACCAGACCAAAGGGGGGGAAAAATGATACAGAACAGCAGTCAGCGGTGCTTTTCTGCAAAGGGGCCAAAACTACATATTTCAAGCTTTGCAGGAACTAGGCTACTTGGCCACTGTAACACGAAATGCATAAATGAACGGGCACGGCTGAGGTCCCATAAGACTTTATTTGCCACACAGGTGGCTACCCGGGTTTACCTCACGGGCCATAATTTGCCGACTTCTGAGAGCGAATACCTAAATAACATAATTAATATGTATGAACAAATACAGTGCAAACACTGTCGACCAATTTTATAGAAAATACATATAGGTGTTGTATTTATAGGAATATAAAAATGTTTCCATAAAGGCATCTACGACACAGTTAGATGAAAAATCACTTACTGGGCCCCCCGCTAAAAAAAACCACAGTAAATCTGGAAAATGAGAAGGCCAAATTCTTGAACCCCAATGTGGTAAAAATAAAAACAGCACATTTAAAACAGAACGTACCAACATAAATGAGAAAAAACCAAAATGCCCTAATGAACAAATACTGAGTTAAGGAGAAAACCAAAATTAAACGTCCAGAATATTCAGAATATGAGTATCTGTTTTCTCATCACTATGCCAGCAATTGGGTATATCAATCTTTTTTATCTTTACAATATGGTAGGTGAAAAACTGTATTTGTTATTGTTTTAATTTGCATTACTTTAGTTATTCATGAGGTTAAACATCTTTTATATGTTCATTCTGCATGGTTATTAGAGGACAAGATATAGGAGAATACTTTCTCGTTGGATTTGAACATTACACTCAATGGTGAAAAATTAGATTGGGAACAGATAATGCTCTGAAAATATAATCAAGGTGTTAACACGTGAAATGGTTAGAAGCAGTACAACTATTAGGAAAGAAGACAGGAAATTATTTTATCTGTGACTTTCATGATCATAATTAGGAAATAAACTGAAAAACTACTAAAAGGAATACTAGCGATTACAGGCTCCACATGTTTCTTAATCATGCATTTTTTTAAGAATTGGAGATTCTTCGCATCTCAGCGCATCCCTTCACAATGCTCTTTTGACCTCTGTGCCTAAAACTGCCACCACACCACCACCACTGCTCTGGAGCCCAGCGATTCTCAAAATGTGTCTGTGCACCAGCAGCACGAGCATCACCCCAAACCTACTGAATTAGAAACTCAGGGTGGGCGCCAGCAATCTGGGTTTTAACAAACCCTTCGAGTGATTCTGATGTGCCCTCCCTTTTGAGAACCCCACTGCTCTATTCCACTGTCCGGTTTTAGTTTATCCCAAGCATTTGTAACAATCTGAATGTCTTGACTATCTAATTTTTTAACTGTTTCTATCACTGGAATGTCAGTTCCATGACGCATGCATCTTTGCTTCGTTTCTGGCTATATTCCCTGTGCTCAGATCAGTACCTGCCTGATACATAGGAGGTACTAAAAAGGATGTTGAAAAGTACACTAACACATCACCAAGGGCTGCCTCTGGGTGGTGAGATCCTAGATCGGTTTTACTTCCCTTACAATTTCTCTAGGGTTTAAACTATAAGCATGTATCATTTTATAATTACAAAAACCAACTTACATCACAAAATGATATTGAATTTACCATTATTACGATAAGCTTCGGAATAGTATCTTCGGGGGTGAGTAATTTAAAATCCAAGCCCTTACTTTCAGTTGCACTTGACTGTCTTACAAGCAAATGACCTTTCAAATAACATCCTTGTGTTCTTACTTTTTCCCTCTACAATTTTCTAAAATGTCTCTTCTTAGAGTGTACTATTTAAATTATACCACTTACCCCAATCTAGGCTGTATAAATAAATCTTGAGCCCTAATGTAACAGCAATAACAAAATCAGAATATCTAGGACAACTCACAAGAATCATTCCATTGTTTGATACAAATTCCTCCCCTGTTGAGACACAAGAGTTGAATTTTGAACTACCACTCAGGACAGCTGTTTAACTGACATGAAATTCGAACAGTTCTGAGAGAAGCTAGTTTTAGCAGAATGGTGGTAGGTCTTCATTCTCACGGCCATAATTCTCTGCTGTGACTACTGTGAACATGACTAAATTAGTGTCACTTTGTGCATGAGAATTTGTTTACATATCTTTTATCTCTCTTTTAATAAATGATGGACTACATCTAGTCCTAATTCCATCAATTTCCTGGGTGGCCTTGGGCAAGCCACTTGACCTCTCTGGACCTTGCTTTCCTCATTGGTAAAAGAAAGAGATATTATTAAATGAGCTCTTAAACCCTTTCTAGCTCAAAACGTCATTAAGATCCACATCAATTATTCACATTGGGATTTCACTGTGGTGGCTGTCACTTGCTTATGATTTAGCCAGTATCCATTTAAGGGAAACTATGATTTAAAAAAAAGTCAGAAAGAGGTATTACTGACCCTTGGCAAACCTGACTCCGTTATACACTTGATATACACAATTCCTCCTGAGACTAGAGGTAGAGGAAAAAAATCAGGCTGGGTGATAAAAATCAAACGCGTGCCGAGTTGACTACCCTGTGCCAGGCACCGTTTCATGTGTTTCACATCCATTTACCTATTTAACCTTCTCAACAAGGCTGTGAACTAGGTTTTAGTATTATCCCACTTTACTGGTAGGGAAACTGAGGGGCGAAGTGAAATTGCAAGGTCATAAAATTGGTAGGAGACAGAACTCGGACTCAAACTGAGGCAGCTGATCCCCAGAGGCCATGCTTCTACTTACCAAACCCTGTGACCCCTGGCCAGGCCGGCCTGCGTAGGCTCCTTTAAAGTACCACACATGACTTTGTGGGCGGCTCCATGGTGATGCTCTCTTTCCCCAGCAGTCACATTAGCCGTAGCCACACTTGGCCTTAGGAGGAGCACCACCCACGGCTTTCGGAATCGGCTCTCCTCACCTACCCGCCTCTTGGACTCCAGGCCCCTTCGATGAAGTTCCTTTGGGCAGAGATATGGTAGACTACATCATTTGTAACCCTCAGAGAATCCAGTGTTTGCTGAGCATCTAGTCAGTGCCGGGCGCACGTTCGGGTCTGGGGGGGCTACATGATGAATAGGACGCCGACTTCGCTTTTGAGAAATTCGCGGATGAGCAGGGGAGACGGACGTGTAAACAACCCGTACAGATAAGTGGCATAAAAATGACATGACTAAATGGCTGTACGCACACACAGGAAAAAAAGTCGGTCACTCGGCTGAGGGAGGACAAAGCAGTGTGGATGTGTTGGTAGCAGGCCCAGTGGTCAAGACCCTGAGCGTTGGAGGCAGGAGGAACATAGTCTGAATTCTGGCCTGCCCACTTATAAGCTGGGTGATGTTGCAAAAAACCAAAACCAAAACCAAAACCAACAAAAACGCTTACCAATGCCCAGCACAGAGTGGGTATTAAATAAACGGTAGCTGCTATTCATTTCGGGTAAATCTTCACATGGAAGACAACAGGTGCGGTAGCCCCTGCGGAAGGAACATGAAAGGGCAAAGGAGACAGCATCCAGTTAGAGAAAAGAGCAGGAGCCATGGCCTGGAAGAAAACAGGCACGCTTATTAGAGAGAAGGAAAATAATTCCGTAGGACTGCTGGGTACTACAGAGGCTTGGAGACAGAGTGAAGAGACATCATGGGAGGCCGTCCACAGTCACACTGGGAAAGACCTTGAAAACCAAGATCAAAGGATTTTGAACTTCCGCTTGTAGGAGAAGGGGAATAATAGAAGCACATTAAATATGGAGTGGAGTGGAAAAATGACATATCACCTCGTCTATATTGTAATGCCTCAGGAAGGGAATGTGATCATCCTTCAGATTATTTGGTTATCCTTGAGTAAGTCTCTTTCAGAGCGACTTTAATTCTCAGGGAAGAAACTGACCAGACAGCTGCCTATCAGCAACGGTTAATTCAGTCCACATTCCCTAATCACAATTCTCACGTTGGCCAATAATACATTTTCTGAAATAATCGTAGTCCAGCGGTAAAAAATGTTCCGCCGGTTCAGCATTTTTTATTCAGTAAGAGGGGGAAAAAACATTTACCTAGTTAGCCCATCTTGAGGTTGGAAGTTTCACTGGATGTCTGACACCTTAAAAAAGCCCCCCCCCCCCCCCCGTTTTTCATTAGCGTAACCATCCAAACTTCTCCAGAAGATCCCCGAAGGCGGTGCAAGCATAGCACAGATCCTGGGGAAAGTCTATGTTAGAAGCTTACCTCATTTTGGCATACGCCCCACCCTCGTCCTTTGACTCTAGAATCCCAGCGGCTGGTGCGTAATCTGTGGCGCTCATCTCGAGGCCTGTTGACGTGGCTGCCGCTCCCGGAATCCATCAGGCATAGTAAGAGAACAGTCGCTACTCTTTGACAAAACGTGTGTTTCCTCTTTTAAGATGAAGTATGGATTTTAACTCCGGCCACTCTTGGGTAGTATTGCGAAATGCGGCCACAACTACAGCACAACACAACCGAGTCCAGGAGGGACCGGGATGCGGTCCCTCTCCATCGCCCGCCTCCATTTTCACTTCTGTAGAGGAAGGTGTTGGGCTTCAGAATCTGAGAGAAGCCGTTAGTTGCTGACATTCTCAACTTCCGTTTATAAGCTTAGGGTACCCTATTATTTTGTAAACAAGGTGTTTAATGCCCTGGGAAGAAGTCATAGCAGAGAAGTGTTACATCACCACGGTAGAATCACGGACAGCTAACAGCCAGCGTTTACTGAGCATTCACTGTGTCAGACTCTCCTGGACATTTTTAATAATCCCAGATGAATCCTGCAGCCCCCTACTGATAAGGTGGAGCGTGATACAGAGTGTATATAATTCCTTTGAGACAAACTCCCCAACTAGATTCCTTGCTGGAAAAAATATTGGGATTTCTCTAGTGACTGAAGTCCTAAAGTCTGTTTTACGACAACAGCCTTTCCGTCCAGGATCGCCAAACTCTGCTCTCCCCCTAAGTCCCCTGAGTATGTCCAGAAACTGAGTCACTGAGAACCTCTATCCTCACTATCCTGACTGCTGGCACATTAAAAGCACCCTGAGCAAAATCAGCCTCCATGTGTGAAACTGTAACATAAAGAAACTTACAGAAAACCATCAAATCAAATCTATCCTAAACGCAGCCATGACATTTCTTGAGGCAATTTACTGAGGGTGATTCCAGGAGTACCAGAAGGGGTTAGCTTCTTCCTGGTTTTCACAAACATACCCACCCAGTGAGAGCTCTTACTGCTATGGTGAATTAGAAGGAATGTGTCACCTGAACCCTAGAAGATCCGGGTTCTAGTCCTGATTAATAAGACTAATTAGCCGTGTTGAATGGGAACAAGCCACTTTTAAGTAGCAGGGCCTCAGGTGCCTCATCTATGAATTGAGGAGGCTAGACTGGATCGTCTCCCATGTTCCTTCTGGCTCTGAGGTTCCATGATTATCAAGCAAATTTTTTGCCTGTTCTTCTCCATGTGTCATACATACCTTCGTCTGTAGTTCTCAAGAACTCTTTCAATTTGAAAAGAGCTTTCAATATTCATTTAGAAGATACAGACTTTTTAATTAACCAAAACGTTCAATGTCCTATTTTGACATCTACAAAGACGGACATAATTTTAAACTCATTTGCTTCGTGTCTGACTGTTCTATAAAGCATTCCAAAGCTCGTGGTCACGTGGGAAACGAAAGATACAAGCATGCGTTAATGAGCAACGTATCCAGGAGGTGAGAGATTCTTCAATTAATCTGTTTTCCAGGCTGTCCTCTCAGATTTCATTCTATTAAAACCAGCCATCTTTCTTCACACAAGACAACTTTCTCCCCCCGACTTTGTGGCACGGTCTCAATTTCAAGTATCTTTTCTCCTGGTTTCCATAAATTAGCAAAAGAGCCTGAATATTCCAATGCTCCAGTATTCAAACGGCTATTAGCACGCGTGTTGCTCTCAAAAGTGTAACATAGATCTTTTCTATCGACACATGTTAGGTCTGGGAGTGTATTCAGATGTGGGCTATTACTTGGCAGAGAAGGCTCTTACTATCAGTGGAACAGAACCATACTCGTGGTCTAAAGGATGATGCAAAACTTTGCTTTCCGTTTCCCCCCTGACTGCCTTACATTCAAAACGAAGACATCTTCGGCAGGCAAAAGAAGTCGTCTTTCTTCCCCGAGTACCCGCCTATCTTCTCTTTTTTACCCGCCCACTTCTTCCCTGGATCCCACCTCAGCAAGGTCAAAGCCGGGGGACCTTCATTCCCAACTTCCCCAGGGAAGACGTGGCTCCTTACCATGTTATAGCCCACTCCAGGGTCAGCTAGGACTTTCAGAACACACAACGTGCTGTACATTACTTTAGATGTACATTTAGATGGACTTTAGATGTACGTTTACGTTAGATGTACATTTGTCCCTCGTAACGACCCTCCAAGTTAAGTGCAATTATCTCCCTCATCTTACAGGTTACAAAAGAATTGAGGCAGAGAGATGAAATGGCTCACACGGCTAGCACATTCTGGTGCCAAGATTTCAACCTCGGCAGTCTGCTTCCAGAGTCCAGGCTTCTAACTGCCATACTGCCTTTTAAGACACAGACTGGAACATTACGGGATCAACCTATTTCATGCAAATAGTCACTACCTCATGTAATCTAATTTTAAGGTGTTATTAAGCTTAAAACAAAAGTCCTTTCTCCTGGAGATGGGGAAATACAGGCACAGAGGGGGGCAATGGGACACAAAAACCTGTCCCAACACATTCATACATTGTTTAAATTTTAGTTTTGCAAACTTTGGTCAGTCCAGAGGAAACCCCCTCGTGTCCCCCAGGACCATGACCTGATATGTGCAAGCGGCTTAACTGACTCACAGTGCGCTTCGGCTGTGGCCTTGGTGGGAGGGCAGGACGCAGCAAAATCCACTGTGAGAAATAATAAGCCCACCGACCCAATCGAAGGAGGGTTGCGGAGACTGAGAGCACAGTGAAGCTAGGCTGTAATGACCGTTCTTGCAAGAGTGGGTGTCTGATGGACAGGCACACTCGGGGCACTTACAGCAGACTATTTATCTCCTAGCGTGAAGTCCCTCCCCTGGTTCCTCATTGGCTGAGCACTACGGCGGTTACAGCCTTCCCCGGGAGTCTCCTGTGCGCGTCTAAGGCAAAAAGTAGTCTGGTTGGAACAAATGTGTATTCCCTGAGGTGGTGCAGAGACTTTCAGTCCCGCCTCCCTCTGTTCTTTGGCGCATGCTCATTGCAAAGGCCATGAAAATTAGCCCATGAAGCGGAGAGGGAGAAGAAGAACCAGGAAGTGAAGTGTCTAACGGTGTGGGATTCCACGGCGGGGGGTGAGGGGGGGGGAGTGGGTGGGGATCGTACATATTTCCAATAGGTTGTAAACCTACTGTTAACTACACAGCCCAGCTTTTAGCCGGTATTTCTGAAAATGAATCATCTCCCTTACTTCTCACATCTGACAGAGGGAGAGGGAAAACAAAAACAGGATTTGGGGTTTCCCGGGTGGCCTTACTTACATATTGAAGGAGAAATTGATAAAAAATACCGTCTTTACACATCACTGATAACATACAGATTCCTTTAAACTTGGAAAAATTGGACCAACGAAACAGCAAGATGCCAATTTACTAAGACCTGTTGATGCAGGGCTCGAACTCATGAACCATGAGACCACGACCTAGGCCAGAATCAAGAGTCAGACGCTTAAGTGCCTGAGCCACCCAGGCACCCCTCTAAGACCTGTTTTTTATATGTTCCAAACAATTGTGGCAGAAGGAAAACCACTCTCCCTCTACCCTTCTAATTTTTGGCTGACACACTCCCCCTCACAAGATTCAGAGGACAAAAGCAAATAGAAGAACCCCCACCTTAAATACCATCTTCAGAAAGACAAATGGAAGATTTTGGAGCGGGGGCGGGGGGGGGGGGGAACGGAAGCCAGTTTGGGGAGGTGACCAGGCAAAGCACACTAAGTCAGGCTACAACTGTTCGGCAGATTTAAATCGCCGCCTTCTCCACTGATCCGAGTTTCCCCAGAGTCACCCTCCTGTTCCGGGTGCGGAGAGGGAGACACCCTCACCGATGGAGATTTCCTTTTTAAATGTCAATGTCCCCTACAGAAAGGCAACTTCTCCTTGGTTTTCAGAGCTTTCCCCAGGTCTGCTGTGTTTAAAAACTAATCAGCCTAAAGTAAGCCTGCTGCCAAAGAGACATTTTTCGGGGGGGGGGGGCAAATTCTGCGCCCCTTCATAATAAAACACGGGAGAAAATTAATGCAAGGACAAGTAACTGTTTTTACATCAAGTTGAAGCCTTCCAAACCGTAAATCAACAATGAATAAAAGCCAAGTGATAACATCTGAGTACAGGCTGCATCTCCCCTCATTTTCAAGCATATGTAACTCACAATGAGAACATAACACACAGAAAATTTGAAGCTTCAGAATACACAAAGCTGTGAGTGCTTGAATTTCCACCTCTTTCTTCTCTAAGTCTGAACAAACAGAATATTGTTTCTGTCGGTTCCCAGTATTAAGGCCGGAAAAGATTTAATAACGCAGTAAGCGGGGCTTTCCCACATCTTTAAATGACACTTTAAATCAGGTTTTACTGGAAGCTTACATTTTTTCCCCCAGAATCCCTTAATACACAGAACAAGAAAAAGAAAGAATTAGTAAGATCGGCACCATACCCTTTACGAAGAAAGAAGAGCAAAAAAACACTTTGGGAATAAAAAAAATTTATATGTCAAAGAATGCATCATCTATGCCTATTTATTAATGCATGACTCCCATTCAATTCTTTCTACGAAGAATGTGTTCCTCTTATAAAAATATATAGGCTGGTATGAAAAAAAAAATCCTCTTTGAGGACCAGAACCCCCAAGCTATGCATCTATAACCAGTCTGTACAGGATGTGGGCCAGCAACAATGTCCTAACTATAGCCACTCTGTTCCTTGCACCTATGTATGTAGAAGCCCTGAGCCTTAACTTTGTCGGCCACGGGTAACCTTTGCTTGTTGATTTTTTTTTAATGTTTTATTTTATTTTTGAGACAGAGCATGGATGGGGGAGGGTCAGAGAGAGAGGGAGACACAGAATCCGAAGCAGGTTCCGGGCTCTATCAGCACAGAGCCAACGCAGGGCTCGAACTCACAGACCATGAGGTCATGACCTGAGCGGAAGTCGGAAGCCCAACCGACCTAGCCACCCAGGCGCCCCTTGTTTGTTGATTTTAAATAGATGCCCTGGTGACCCTGGGCGAGAAACCCTTAAAGGGGCCGGTCACCATTTATGGGGGGGGGGGGCTCGAAGGAATTCTGAGCAGAGAACTGTGCAAAGCATGCCAGGATCCTTTGCTCTCCAAGCCTTCACAACATGAACCTGTGCGCCAAACTGGGCTCAGGATCGCCTCAGTCCCGAGAGGATTTCTGAGGAATCGTAAGATACAATAAAACACAGTGCCTCCTCTCAAGGAGCTTGCGGTCTAGTTGGGGAGGTAAGACATTTCCATAAAGAATTCCAGCACATGGTAAAAATATAAAGGCTCCTGATTGTGCTTGTTTGCTTAGGGGAAGGACAAATCTTTTGAGTTAATGTCTGTTGCATAATCACTGCTCAGTAATAACGAGTCGACTAATAACAGCACTGTCCCAGATGCTTTACATAGACCTTCTCGTTCAATCTTCCCTGCAGCACAGCGAGGTCAGTGCCCCCTACTTATCTCCATTTCAGAGATTGGGAAACTGAACCACAGACGGGTTGAGTAATGTCTCAAGGTCACACACTCTTAAGTATCAGAGCCAAGAGTTGAACTCGGGCAGTCTAACTCTTCCGAGTCTCAGCCCTTAATACCTCTACTATCCTGCTTCTGTAAACATAATAAATACGTGCGTTTGGTCTTAATGGTAGGGTTTGGAACATAAGGCTGGCAGCAAGCAATTCCAAGTGGAGGTTTTAACATTAGCAAAGGCGTATAAAAGGGAAAGTGTGAAGGCACATAAGAGGCAGAAAAGAATTTCATTTCACTGGAATATGGGATGCATAGGTGAAAAATTGTAATGTATGATTGAGAGGGAGACGGCAGATGGAGCCCGGATGGTCTTGGGGCCATCGTTCTCCATCATTCTTGAATAAAACCGAGCCCTCTTTGGCTCCCTTCACCCCGGCTCACCACATGTAATCTGCTTAAAGTCCCTTGAGTTCTCTTCTACATTTTTTCTTGAATTCATCCATTTCCCCTGCCTCTGGTGCAGGGCCTAAAAACCACCTGCTTGGATTACTGAAAGTATCACATAACTGAAATCTTTGCAGGCCTTCATATCCTACGAGAGCAAAGCTCCTAAAACCCTAATGTCTCCCCTTGCAGAACAAAATCACGACAAATCTTTCCCCAGTCGGCTCTGTCTTTATTCCGTGCTTCTGCAGTTGGTTGTGCGAAGGTCATACTGATTTGATTTTCATGAGGTGCTCTGTTAGGCGCTGGGAAAGGATTGAGATTCTGCACAGAAGTTTACGGTATTCTTCAGGGAGACGCAGTGATACAGGTTCAGGAGCTGAGCTATTTCACTATCCAAATGCCAAAAGGAGGCCCAGAATTGGAGCCCTCGCCTCAGAGATCTTTCCACAGCAATGCCCTGGCCCCCTTAAACCTGGGTACCTTTGGAGCACCTAGAAACAGGACATTTCATATGGGCATTCATATTCTCATGATGGACAGTGGGGAAGGTGAAGCTCGTGTCTTTGACGCAGACAACAGTGGCTCTGACGTGGACAAGTGGGAACCAGAGCAGGAGAAGAACAACAAAACAGGCCGAGGCTCCCACACCGGTCTACGGATACATGTGAGGCATAACCATGGACTCCTGAAGATAACAGGAGGATTTATTTTAAGAGAATTATTTCATGACAATTTTGTGGAAATTCACACTGTCCAAATTTGAATTAAAAAAGCATGACTCTCTGGAGCACCTGGGGGGCTTAGTTGGTTAAGCGTCCGACTCACGATCTTGGCTCAGGTCATGAGCTCACAATGCACGAGACGGAGCCTCACGTCAGGCTCCGCACTGACAGCGAGGGGCCTGCTTGGGATTCTGTCTCCCCCTCTCTGCCCCTCCCCTGCTCATGTGCGCTCTCTCTCCCGCAAAATAAATCAACATTAAAAATATATACATAGGACTCTCTAACACTCTTGGATGCCGTCACCGGAAAGCGAATCTTAACATAGACCAAGGAGAAAGAAAACTTCTCTACTTTCTCATAGCTTCTCTACACAGAAACAGGAGTCGCTAATCAGATTATGTCAAGGTTGGAGCCATTGCCGAGGCCATCTTTAATAATGGCCCAGGTCACTGTGTTAGAAAGCTGTACAGGTGCATATGGTTTTCTTTCTTCCCTCCCTTCCATCCATAGTTGCTGACTGGTAAACTGAGCCAGGCCTGGACCCTCGGAAGTGAATGGCCACCTTAACCTCTTTTTCTTCTCTTCTACATCTCGTCATCAGTGGTACACTGAGCAAGGAACGGGTGCCACTGGAATAGGCCTAGGGACCTTGATCTCCTTTGTCTCCTCACACAGAAGCTATAAAGACTCTACTGCGTGACCATGCGCAGTCTACTGGTGATACCTGGAAGAAGCCATCTCAGTGCCCAGTAGCACATTCATGTTAGTCTTCCTCAATTCCGAAGTTCACAATTCCCTTCAAGGATGCATAGCTGGATTATTGGCAATTGGAAAAGCCTTCCAAATCCAGTATCAGTGAAACGCTGTCACCCCAAGGTGTGGACCCCTCCTCTGAAGGAAGGCTTCCTCAAAGACCCGTCTGCCTAGGTCTCAAGCTACCCATCTGACGTACGTGAGACGCTTGTCTAAACACGATAAACAAAACCCCCAGTGTTCCCACTGCTGGGCATCACGTACACACTTTCCTAGCTGCAAAGTTCCTGTTTTCCACAGTTGATTTTATAGCCTCCTCTCGGTTTCCTTCTGGGTGACGGTCGGCCTTCCCATGTCAGCCAATCACCCTGGCAACCCGATTTCAGTAGTTGTGATAATATCAGTGCCCTTTAGTAGCTCATGTAATCCCAGCCTTGGCGTATACGTGATAAAGCTATGACTTTTGTAGCTCTTGTCTGGACCGATGTTTCAATTAATAGAAATACATCCCAAACAAGAATTTCAGTATTTCCCCATGCCTCTCTCGAACATCTGACGGAGTCCAAGGGCCAATTTCCTAGCATCTGCCACTTGAATGCCGTTGCCGTCTCTGTGTCCCATCACCCCTCCCGTCCTCCCTACGCTCATTCATTTGGCATCTCTCCACCCAACACCAGCTATGTGCCGGGCACTGTTCTAGGCAGTGAGGCAAGAGCAGTAAAGAAAGCAACAAAGGATCTCTATCCTCATGGAACCTACACTCTAATGGATAACACGACAAGTAAGATTCTTAAAACAAAACAACAACCGGTAATGCTTATTCCTTTGCAAGTGCTAACACTTCATTTTCGCTTCGTGAGTGACTCAGCGAGGCAAGGGGACATGCGGAGCTGCCTTATACAGCCTCTGTGACTGCCTCCCCTGCTGGCCACTCGGAAGGAAGCAGAGCCGATTCTAACTGGTATCTCACAGAGGCTGCACTTCAGATCATGAGCGTAAGCCATGCACACGGTTACCCAGAGAGGTGCCCGATTAGAGAATTCATCCAGCACTCTTCACGTAATCCCAAAGTGGCACTTGGGGTTTCGTTTTCCGTTTCCTTTCGTGTGACTGTCTCTCAGGAATCTCACCACGAGGAAGAGTTCTGGGCCACTAAGCTGGATTGGAACACTCCTGGATTCTTGACCTAACACCACCCAGTTACTCTCAAATCTCATCACCGTTTCCAACAGACCTTATTTTGCGGTCAAAGTTGGATAAAGCCTGGAAGATCTGGGTTCCGCTATTTTCCAAATTTTTCTTTTTTAGGTTCTCAACCAACTTGCCCTCTACTGCCGCCTTCCTTAGACTTGCTCTCCCAATTTACCCCTTTCCATTTCTTCTCGAAAAGCGCCCTCCCCGCCGCAGTAAAGCTTTCCCACGGACAGACGAGACTAGAAACTGCCATCCCCTAGCCACCTCCTGCCATTAGTTATTGACCTCTACCATCTTCAAGGCCAAAGAGCATTTATTCATTCATTTCCTGAAAACACATTTACTGAGTGGCCCCTACGTGCTATGTACGCGTCTTGATGCCGGGGGTACAGGACTGAGTAAACCGGGACACATCCGTGCTCTAAGGGAACATTCTAGTGAGGGGATATAGAAGATAAACCGAGTACATCGGGCCACAGAGATGGGAATGTGTTCTAAAACGGCTAAACGCAGAGGGGCGCCTGGGGGGCGCAGTCGGTGGAGCGGCCGACTTCGGCTCAGGTCACGATCTCGCGGTCCGTGGGTTCGAACCCCGCGTCGGGCTCTGGGCCGACAGCCCGGAGCCCGGAGCCTGCTGCGGATTCTGGGTCTCCCTCCCTCTCTGCCCTTCCCCCGCTCGTGCTCTGTCTCTCTGTGTCTCAGAAATAAATAAACATTAAAAAAAATTTTTTTTTTATTAAAATGGCGAAACACAGAGGCTCTGGCCCCAGAAAGTGTTAGGTAAGTCTTAACCTCTGCCAGAAGACATTTCTCCACGCGATTTTCTGATACTCCTGTCATTTCCCTGCCCTTTGTCTTCCTTTCCCCAAAGGGCATGCCAAGTGTCCCCTGTGGCCTATGCTTCCCTCCTACATTGTCCCGCACTGCCCTTGTCGACCTGCCCTCATGACATACACTTGTCTTGGTAGCTCCTTCTCCAGTTTCTCTGAAAAGGTCATTTCCAGCCTGGACCATTGAAAACGCAAGAGAGAAAGGTTCACGGAGTTCATCTCTAAAAGCTGTACCAATCAGTAGCGAAACCTCCAGCCATTAGAACACCCAGCCCCTCAGGGAAGCCTGGCATTTGAAGTCTCACTTCTTGAGCTGGGAAACGGATCTTTGAATCAGGCTTCTTTACTTTTGGAAGTACCGGCCACAGTTCCCTTCCTATTGGCTTCCCTGCTCCTAGGACACTTTTATTCAAAACCTCTTAACTACCTGCTGTCTGTTTGTTTGTTTGGGAGCCCAAATATTTTGTTACTTTGTTTCCTTGGGTCCTAGGTCTGACTTAAAATGTTCCCTTCTCTCTCAAAGTTGAGATCTTCTAGGCAAGCACAGCTTTTGCGAACCAAAATTCTATGTGGAAGAGTAAAATTTTATGTATGCAAAATGATGTAATTGCCAACAAATGTAATTACCAAAAGCATAATTATTAAACTGATGGCTGCCCATGAGAAATCCCAATGCTTCATATTGGGAAATGGCATGACCTTATTTCCACTTCCTGGTCCTCTCTCCACGTCTACATGCTGGGGAAGATGCCTGTGTTTTATGCCTATAGCTGCTCTACCATAAAAGGCAGCCCAGCAGCTCAGGGACAGTATCACTCAACTATAAAAATTGACAGAGGTGAACTTCCGGTTTCAAAAAACTCTCACTGTTAACCCTCTCATACCCTAGATTAGGTCAGTGTTTCTCAAAATGTGACTCCGCATTGCCTGCCATAGAACTGTCTAGTGTGCTGATCAAATACATGCTGATTTGATCTGATTTGGTTTGGGTCTCACTTAAGACCTTCTGAAAAAGAAGACGGGAATGGGAATCTGTATTGTTCCAGTTCCCAAGGTAACTCTAATGCACAATAAGTTCTGAGAACCAGGGGGCTACTGGATAAAGTCTAAGCAAATTTGCTTTAGCCAGTCAGACCTTTCTTCATGAGGCTAATACCTGCCTCCTTAGCCTTATCTCTCTCATTCTCATACATGAACACTGATTGAGTAACACATTCGCACTCTCTCATCTCCTTTGTGCATCGCCAGCCATGTGAAGACCGGGAAGTGGGCCCTCACCAGAACATGATCAGGCTGGTGCTGTGACCTTGGACTTCCCACCTCCAGAACTGTAAGAAGTATGTCTCTGCTGTTCACAAGCTACCCGGTCTCCGGTATTTTGTTATCGGAGCCCTAACGGGCTAAGACAGGTTTCCATACAAGTGTTGGAGGGACGGGGGACACAAACATTTAGTCTGTGGCACTAGTGATCAATTCCCGTGCCCTGTACCTTCTCTATGCTGATAAATATCAATTGTGTATCTCCAGTCCACGTCTTTGTCCTGATTTCCAGAGCTTTATAGCCATCCTCCTGCCAGACATTCCCAGTGAAATTACCCACACGCACCTCAAACTCACTGTGTTGAAACTAACCGGAAAATCTGTCCTCCCTCCGCAGTACTTATTTTCTTCCCAGTATCTCCTTATCCCAGTGAGAAGCCTGTGCATCAGCCTGATCTCTGCCCTCTCCTGCCCATCCTATACAATTTTCAATAATTACATCCTGCCAATTCTACTTAAGTAATTTTGAAATTACAGGTCTCCCCCTCCCACTGCTGTCTGAAAGCAGAGCGTTCCTATGAAAGCTTTCCTAAGTCAAAATGGCAGAAAGCAAAGAAGCAATTACCAGTAATTTACATGGAAAAATTTTGAGCATTCCCAGACCCCTTAAAAAATCACGTCTCTTAGGCTTTCCTGATACCTTAGGACACATCTTGCTGACTGACGCACAAAATGAATCGAGATAAAGCACGGGTGCTCGCAGACACAGTTCAAAGCTGTGGTGGCTTGCTGCTGAGAGGCTGAGTACAGTTTGTGAGGAAGGAGCTGGGCGGTGCCACCGTCACTGCTTGGGGTGCAAGCTGCGTCTACAACGGCTCCAAATGCTGTATACTCTTCTTTTGTTCGTAAAAGCAAAAATCTTCTCGGATTTCTTTCAATTCGCAAAACCAGGTACGAACGCAGGTCTTTCGTAAACGGCAAGTGGCATAACACGAACTTTTCAAAAGCGGGTGATGCCCATCTTGCCTTCGCCATTGCCACTAGCGTAGGTTAGGACACCGTCACCTCTTGCCGGAATTAAAGCTAGTGTGGTACTGTCTTTAAGCATAAAAAAATGAAACGAAACAAAAAAAACTTGTTCTTTGTAACAAGTTACGCAATAATATAGAGGTTTGCAAACCAGGTGAAAGCCTCCTGTTCATGTCTCCTCTCATTTCATCCTCTGCTGTTAACAGGCAACAGTCTATTAACTAGTCTTTCTAACTTCAGAACTGCCCAAGTTCCATCCATTCTTAACCCCCAAAGCCTCAGAATGATCCTTCTGATGTTGCAATTAAGTCCCCTCATTCTCCTGCTTACCCACAGGATAAATGTGAAAATCTTGTCGCTGGGATCATATTTACTTCCCCCATAATCAGTACAGATCTTAATACGATGATTATCGGTCCTCATTGACCTCCTGATGTGCGCATGTTAAAAAGGGTCGTAACCTCTCGGTATCATACAGATGAAACTCTCCATGTGTTTTCTTGGAAAGGCAAAGAGAGGGAGAGAGAAACTGACAGCACCTTACCGTGTACCAGAGTCTACGCTAAGTGCTTTCTGCATGAAATTCGTCACTTAATCTTCAACCCTGGGCGGTAAGGACTATTGCTACTGACACTTGCCAAATGAGAAAGCTGAGGCTTACAGAGATAAACTAATTTATCCATAGCCATCAACCTAGGAAGTTCAAATACCGTGATTCGAACCCAGTTCTCCCGAGATCTGGAGGCTACAAACCAGACCGTACTGTAATTGCACTGAAAGAAATTCTACAATTTTGAAAGCAACTTTACAATTCTAGACACTTATTTCCCATCAGAAACGCACAAGGTAGAACCTGACTCTGTCCAAGGCCACAGCCCATGCTTCGTCTGCGATCCCAGACAAACTGTGGAATCCTGAAATGCTGCACACGAACACGTTTCTCCTGAATCATTCAACCATCTGACAAACCAACGTCTGCTTCTCTTATATGATCACCTACCTCCTACTACTGATGGCCTGCATTTCTTCCTGACATTTGAGATTCTAATCACGTGTCCGCTTTTTCCTGGCATATTTGCTCGTGCTAATGCCAACCCCAACATAATTTCCTCCCTTGCACTGTTTCTTCATTGCAGCTACTTTCTTCTTGGTGTCCCTTTTTACCTATCAAGTCCTGAAATCTCAATATTAATTAAAGATTATGATTTAGAGGCAAGTGCTGAGCGCTTACTGTTCTTACGAAGTAGCGGGATATTCTGGCGCAAACACGTGCACGAGGTGCTTGTATCTCACAACCAGATGTTCAGAGATACAAAGTGAGTACACGTCCAAGAATACGGAGCTCTGAAGCCAACCTGTTTTGTTCAAAATAATCTCAAATTTACGCAAGAACTACTAAGCTACGGGGCACTAAATGCACATGCATAGTCTTCTGTTAGATGCTACAACACACAAAAAGGCCCTCGTTTCAATCGAATCTGAGCTCAAGCTATGGTCAAGGTGCTAGTAGATTTAGAAAAGAATGACACAGACGGATCGAAGGGAGCAAAGAGCAAGGTAGGAAAAAGAGAAAAGGCGTGCTGTCAGGACAGATGCAGATGAGGGAGGTGCTGCTTCTGGTTCTTGGTATCAGAAAAAGTTGCGGATGTCAAGACCGGAAGCAGTCCCAGAAGGAAGCACAAACACTTCGTGGAAAGAAATGAGGAAGGAAGCATTCCCGGCACAATCACCTGATTCAATAGGTAGGCGTAGGAAAGCAAGGGGCACGTCTGGGCCTGGCGAGTACTACAGTTTGGCCTGAGCACAGGACACATCCGGGAAAAGAAATGGGAGGCATGCCCGCGCAGAAGAGTGTCACGGGAAGTCTTCAATTCCGTACCCAGGAAGTCTACGCAGGAATTGTCAGGTACCGCAAAATGCAGAACACAGAAACTGTGAGTGAAGCTTCACCAGAAAAATAAAGCTAGAGCACAAGTGACTTAGGACGCCAGAGGCGAGAGGCAATCCGAAAAATGTAGACGAGAGGCAATTTCTTCAGGGGAGAACAACTCTGACCTGGATCCCTACGACAGTACCCGCTGGCCTTTCTGCCCCTTTTGTGCTACCCCCCCACCCCCAGAGCAGCACGACTTTTCCTTCCCAAATGCTTATCTGAGGTTCTTATCCTCATCCTAAAAGCTTTGCCATTCCATGAAGACTCATGACGTGACCCTGATGGGCCCGACGTTGGTATAGGTATCCCACCATACTTTGTGAGACTAGGCTTCAGCCACACTGGTCTTACTTTGGTTCTTCAAAGAGAACAAAGGTCCTACCTCAGGACCTTTGCACACGCTGTTTCTTTTGTCTGTCATGCTTTCTGCCCTTTCATTATGTGGCTTGCTACATTTCTTCCATCAAGCTTCTGTGAACCCTACCTAAAGCGGAAACCCCCTTGTTTTTCTCTGTTCATTCCCTTGTTTTCTTAAGCTCATTCAATACAACTTAATTTTTATTTGTTTTCTACTTATCCTTGGTCTGTCTCTCCCCACTAGATCTTCGGTGGCATGAGGGCAGGGCCAAGTCTGTCTTATTTGCTTACACAGTCCCAGTGGTTAAAACCGAGTAGGCGTTCAATAAACATTTGTTGAATAAATGTTAACGATTTACAACTGTGTGGCAGGCACTGTCACAGGTACTGAAGAGAGAGCACTAATAAGACAGCATCATTGTCAAACAGCTAATGGTCTAGGAAAGGGAGACAGATACGGAAAGACGTCGTTGCAATGGAGGCAAGGGTAGAGTCGAGCTGACAGACTAACATATTTTTCTTTTTTTCTTTAGGTTTTTCTAACTGTTAGGCAAGGAATAATGAGGGTCAGAGAGATGTTTAAGTAGAAAAAAAACTATAGCAAAAGCTATATGAGGTTTGAGGACGAGAAATCAAATGATGACTGAACTTTTAAGCCTGGGTGACTGTAAGGATGGTATTGTCATTCTCCAAAGTAAAGATTCTAGAAGGAAAGGAAAAGAATTTTAAAACAGATGTTCATTCTTTTTTTTTTTAAGAAAAAACATTTATTTATATCTGAGAGAGAGAGAGAGAGAGAGAGAGAGAGAAGGGGAGGGGCAGAGAGAGAGAGAAAGAGAGAGAGGGAGACACAGAATCCGAAGCAGGCTCCAGGCTCTGAGCTGTCAGCACAGAGCCCAATGTGGGGCTTGAACTCACGAACTGTGAGATCATGACCTGAGCCGAAGTCAGGTGCTTAACCAACTGAGCCACCCAGGTGCCCCCAGATATTCATTCTTAATTTTCACAACCTTCTCCTCACATTGAAAGTCGTTTTTTAAGCATCGTGCAGGTTCTAAGTCTTGTTCAAAACAGAAAAATTCTGAAGTTTCCACTTGAGAACACCAATTTTCCAAATAAGCAGTTTCAACAATAGTGTCCTAAGGATAGACATGACTACAAATAACAAACACTGAACTTGAGGCAGCAAGTGGCCTCAGCCTACACATACTCTGTATGGTTTCATCACCAATTCTGTCTTCGTCACCATACCCAGAGATGGGGAAACATTTTTTAAAGGGGAGAGATTTAATGGAGGGAGAAATATGCATAAAGAAGACCAAAATTAAAGTACATAACTGTACCCTAAAAAAGAAACACAGGCGATTTGTGTGAGCTTTAGGCATCAGGAACACTCCCTGCTGTTCTGAAAAAATGAATTCATGAGCTAGATAGGACTGTAAGTGATAAGGTGGCTTTCCAGAACCAAAAGAAAAAGCTCAAATATTATTTTAAAAGAAGTAGAAACCAATACGCAAATCTGATGGTTAAGTTGGCTTGAAGTTTCTGCGAACATCGCTTTGAGCCAACTTTCTACCCTCTAAACCTTCCCGCTGGCTATGATTTACGTCCATGAACAGTATTCGTGTACACATGCCCAATTTTCTGTGGCTACTCGGAAAAAATGGCCTCCGAATATGGTATACTTAGGGGCTGCCCAGAACTTGATTAAAATTCCCAACTGACTAAGCTGACTTCAAATGCTGCCATAACTAAACTTCCTAAAGCTCTTCCACAGAAAAATATGACATTAATCCTGAGTCCAGCCACTATCCATCTTCCTTGAACACTCCGAGCGCCATAATTCATATTGAAGCTGTCTCTACACTTGCAAGTGTTTTCCAAGAAAAATTTATGTTTAGGCAAATGAGCAAGTCATTTGGAACAGTCTTAACTGATTAAATGCATTTGTGCTGGTAGAAAATGCTTTTCTGAAGAGTCACGGAGGCAAAACAACACCTTCTTCAAGCAAACCTGATGTGATTCACACACATATTCAAAGGTTTCAAAAAGTAGTTTCCATTTGCCTAGTCACTTAGGAGGTTTTCACCATGCAACTAATGGTATTGCTGGGGGGACGTTATGTTATTTAAGAGTTTAACAACAATAAGGAGGTAGTGTATGTCTATAGGAAAAAATAGATTTGGGAAGCAGATCGACCCAGACTCAAATGCCACCTATTCGCTGTATGATGCCTGGCATGTAACGTAACTTCTTTGTGCCTCAGTTTCTTGTGTTTCCCAAAGGGGTTATACCGCCAATGCCCTATCAGTGGTATGGGAATCCGATGAGATACGGTACATCAACTAACTAGAATAATGCCTGATAGGAGGCACATAGAGGACAAATTTTAGATCATTTTTCCGGTATTTTGCTGGAAAGAAACAGCCATGCAGATGTTAAAAAATATCTATATCTTCTTGCAACCCTTACATCTGCCTGTACGATACATCTCTAGGTCACAGCCTAGACACCCTGGAGTCTTCGTTTGTCATCCTCCCTTTTACTTCTGTTCATATTCGAGTTAATTTATCCCTCTATTCTCAAATCTACTTGTTTCCCCCCTTTATTTTCCAAGAGAGAGCTAATGTTCTTTTCCTCCAGAGCGTCTTCCTCACATCGTGAGAAAGCACTTATTGACCCGGTTTGCCCCATCGCTATATACATCTGATCTACCCCCAGCCCTGACACATGTTCAACTTTTTCAGGGTGGAGCCAGCATGTAACTGAATTAATTCCCCAATGTGCTAAGTTAATGTCAGTTGATGAGGCCAGCTGGTATGAAACTGGTGTTAGAGCTGTAGAAAAGGGGACAGAAGTAGTAGGAGAGGTAGTCGGAGAGACTGGCATAGGCTTGACCATGTGAAGTTTAGATTTTATTTTAATGACAACGGGAAGGCAGCAGAGGGATGGCAAATCAGACTTTCAGTTTACAAGGCCAACTCTTGTTAAGTGGAGACACCAATATCAAGAGAGTACAAGAAAGGAGGCCAGTTACCAGGCTATTCCAATAGCCCAGGATAGAGATAACGATGCTTTGGACCAGGACGGTAGAGGTCGTTGTAGCAGAAATGGACGAATCTCACATACAGTCAGCACCATTTGCTGATGGACTGTATACAGGAGTGAAAGAAAAAAAGTCAAGAATGGTTCCCAGGGGGCACTTCACTGGCTCAGTTGGTGGAACATGTGAGTCTTGATCTCAGGGTCATGAGTTAGAGCCCCATGCTGGGCATAGAGCCTATTTAAAAAAAAAAAAAGAGGAATGATTTCCAGGTTTGTGGCCTGCACAACTGGATGAATGATGCCATCTGCTGAGATAGGGAACGTTCTGAGCACTTCTTCCTCCTGTATAGAAATGGCTTTATTCATCTTCTTATCCCCAGTGCTTAGTACAGGGCCTGACACACAAGTAGCACTTGATAAGTTCAAGAAGAAGTTGGTCTGCTAGATTTCCTGTAGCAAAAAGCATCCACAAGAGTTGAAATGTTTTCTAGGGCATATGTGCTTTAACTAAACTGAAGCGCAGACCCATTGTTTACTATACCACGAAAAGAATGTGGGTTTTCTTTTCTGCGGAAATCAAAACTATAGGTGTCTGGTAAGTCTTGGGAACGTTCTAGAAGGCCAGGCAAGATTCTCTCTTCATTTATGCATATCAACGCCATGCATCACACTACTATGCTGATATACCTACCTAGGACCTAGAAAATCCTGAAATCATGATGAATTTCTCCAAGTAATGGTCTGAGACTGCCAGCATGATACGCTTATCACACGGGATCAGTTTAGGAGCGTAAGCTTATTGAGGACAAAGCCTGTGAGTGACTTACTTATCGCTACGCACAGCAGAGTGCCTTGCATGTACTAGGCACCAGCGGAATATGTGTGGAGCTGAATGGCAGAAACATTGCTATATAGTTTTTAACACATCTAGTTTAGTGCAAAAATAAGTATGTGTAGGAAAGGGGTGAAATTAACTAGGATACCTTCTAAATCGTAAAGACGACTCACCCAACGAAGAGATTTAAGAGTAAATTACAGTGTCTTCTAGTGCCATCTACTGCTTAATTCTTGAGGTATGAGTCTAATTGATTTCTTTCACCATTTTAACGGTGTGCATCTTTAAGAGTAAGATGCAAATAACTTTCAGTACGGCCATTATTTTGGCGCCCACCTAGGGTCATAAAAGCCCTTACGTCACTAGGTATAGGGCAGGGTTCCTCAACCTCACCGCTACCGACACTCTGGGTTGGGTAATTCTTTGCTGTGGGAAGCTGTCCTGTGCGTTGTGTAAGATGTTCAGCAGCATACTGGCCTGTACCCACTAGGTGCCGGGAGCACCCCCATCCCCGTTGTGATATCCCAAAATGTCTCCAGATATTGCCAAGTGTTCCCTGGAGGGCAAAATCAACCTGATTGAGAACCACTAGTATACGGAAAAGGAGTTCATAATCACACATTCATTCATCCACTTTATAAATTATTTGAATGCCTACCAAGCATTAAGCTAGCCCCTGGGACTACGACGTTGAATGAAAAAAATATGCTCTCCACACTGATGGAGCTTCCAGCAGAAGAGGAAGAAGAGGCAATCAACAAACATGCATAGGTTCAAATTGCAATAAGGTCTATAAAAGTGAAGAACGATCTAGATAGGGTGGTCAGGGGCAGATTCACCGAAGAAGTGGCATTTAAACTGTGACCTGAAGAATAAGAAGGGGCCAGCTGGGGAAGAGTAGGGGGGAGAGCATCTGAATCAGAGAGAACAACAGCATGCGTGACAGCCTGGGTACGAGCCACATAGCGTGCCAGTCCCATTCCCTGCATTGTTTCATTTACGTACGGTGCCATATGTCAGCGATGCCCACAGCAATCCCGTTTGCACCTGGGGCCTTCTGTGGATGATGAATTAGACTGCCACCCTACATTTAAATATTCCAAACATTTGATGGGGACTTGGGTTCCTGTCTCTATACGACATACAACAAAACCAAGCCCCATGCCTGGGTGGCTCAGTCAGTTAAGCGTCCAACTCTTGATTTTGGCTCAGGTCACGATCTCATAGTTTGTGGGTTCAAACCCTACATCGGGCTCTATGCCGGCAGTGTGGAGCCCGCTTGGGATTCTCCCTCTCCCTCTCTCTCTCTGCCCCTCCCCCACTCGCTCACACACACATGCTCTCTTTCCCTGTCTCAAAAATAAATAAACTTAAATTAAAAAAAAAAAAGGTGAGCCCCAACTAGGTTAAGTCATGTGTTCAAGGTCACAGAGTTAGTTAAGTGACAAAACCAGGCTATAAAATTGGTGTCCTGACGTCAGAGTCGATGCTTTTGACTACTTTGCTTCGATGCCTCCCCTAGGGAGAGGAAGGATGGAGATGGAAGTACTAAGTAGACAGGAGATCATAATAGTGGGAGCGATCATGCAACACACAATACATATCTGGAGAAATTATATGCATGCAAAGAGATCGAGGGAGGAATTGGGATCATTTGAGCCTGATAGCATGAGTGCTCTATCAGGACCTGTGATGGCAGAAGATCAGAAGCAACTTCCTCACCAAAGCAGTCCTGGAGGGCTTATTCATGAGGCCCTGGGTGATGACGGCAGCCCTGGGCAATGAAAGCAACCTCGCCAAGGAGTCAGTAACAAAGGTCCAATTTGGGGCTGAGACACCAGGAGACATGGGACCCCAAGTGAGTTCCATCCACTGAGATCATTTCCACGTCTGCACAATAGACAAAAGGGAACAAATTCTACCAAAATCAAGGTTTGTCAAGAGACTCATAAGGTAATGGCTGTTGAGTGTGCTGTGTAAACTAGGAAGCACAATTTACCATCCAGGTAAAAGCAGCTTTTTAGAGGTATACTCAGTCAGCTTCTTTATCTTTTCAATACCTCGAATTCTTCAGTTGAAGGGATGACAGCTCTTGGGTGCCTCAGGGGCACAGTCAGGTAAGCATCAACTCTTGGTTTCAGTTCAGGTAATGATCTCACGATTCATGAATCTGAGCCCACGTTGGGCTCTGTGCTGACAGCATGGAGCCTGCTTGGTATTCTCTCTCTCCCTCTCTCTGCCCCTCCCCTGCTCATGTACTCTCTCTCTCTCTCTCTCTCTCTCAAAATAAATAAATAAACATTAAAAACAAGAAATGTGAATACTTCTGTGGAGGAATAGAGATATGACATTTTGGAATGTCTTGGTTGAACCATCTGGTCAGAGACACTCGTCTTGATCACCAGTAGCTTGGCGGACTTGTGTGCCATTACGTCAGCATTTCCCCTTCAATCCCTGTGGCTCTCACAGGCGCACCCACAAGAGAACGTACTGTACAGCTCCCATAGTTGTTTCTACTTGGAGAAAAGGCTAAACACAAGAAGAAGAAATCACTCTATTCTACAGAGAAATTTCCAAATATTGAGTTGACATTGCAATGGCGCTTTTTCATATCCATCTGTGCTGGTCTGCTGGTACAATCAACACTTATTGTCTGGGATTTCAAGCAGTTTAAAAAATATTTCTATAAATACAGTGCTCCTTTGACCTTTAATCAACCTTTTGGTAGTTACTTGGTATAACAGAAAAATGATGGAAAATGCTTATTCTTTTACCTCATTATTGTTTTTTCACAGTGAGTCATACACTGGCTATGTTTTTTTAAAGAGTAGAATGGAAATAAAACTTCTGAACATACTTGGAAAGTGGTTTTAAGTGACTCTAACTTCCATGCTGTCTTTTGAAGCTAATTTTTTAAAGTAAACTCTCTACGCCCAACGTGGGGCTCGAACTTATGACCCCGAGACCAAGAGTCTCATGCTCTACCGACTGAGCTAGACAGGCACCCCTTAAGCTAACATTTTTTTAAAAATTGTATTAAGATATAATTTGTATACCATAAAATTCTCTCCTTTCAAGTCTACAATTTAGTGGTTTTTAATATATTTACAGAGTTTTGCAACTGTCACCAATATCTAATGTTAAAACATTTCATCGCTCTCCCAAAAACCTTCATACGCAATAGCAGTCACCACCCATTCCCAGTCCCCTCTCTCTCTTCATCACATTCAACCACTGTGCAATCTCCTTTCTATCGGTACACATTGCCTATTTTGGACATTTCATATGAAGAAAATCATATAAGAGGAACCCTCTTGCACTGCTAGTGGGAATGCAAACTGGGTGCAGCCCCTCTGGAAAACAGTATGGAGGTTCCTCAAAAAGCTAAAAATAGAACTACCCTACGACCCAGCAATTGCACTACTAGGTATTTATCCAATGGATACAGGTGTGCTGTTTAGAAGGGACACATGCACCCCCATGTTTATAGCAGCACTATCAATAGTAGCCAAAGTATGGAAAGAGCCCAAATGTCCACTGACAGATGAATGGATAAAGAAGATGTGGTATATACACACAATGGAATACTACTCGGTGATCAAAAAGAACGAAATCTTGCCATTTGCAACAACGTGGATTGAACTAGAGTGTATGATGCAAGGCGAAATAAGTCAGTCAGAGAAAGACAGATATCATATGATTTCACTCATATGTGGAATTTGAGAAACTTAACAGATACACCTGGGGAAGGGAAGGAAAAATTAGATAAAAACAGAGAGGGAGGCAAACCATAACAGACTCTTAAATACAGATTACAAACTGGAGGGTTGCTCGAGGGGAGGTTGATGGGGGGATGGGCTAAATGGGCGATGGGTATTAAGGAGGGCACTTTTTTGGGACGGGCACTGGGTGTTATATGTAAATGACGAATCACTGGGTTCTACTCCTGAAACCAATACCACACTGTATGTTAACTAACTTGAAAATAAATTTTGAAAAAGTATGGCTAAGCATGTGTTAATATTAAATGGGAATGCCCCTTGTATATATAGAAAATTCTGGGCCAATTTATCCAGTAAAAATCAATTCATGTCACATAAATTAATTAATTAATTAATAAAAGAAATCTCCTCCCCAAGTAATAAATATTCCATCCCCTAGTTAACAGCTGTCGATAAAACAAACCCAAACCCTAGGGTGCACAGCTCTCCCGTGAGCTTGCCCCCTCTCGCATCTCAGAGAGCATACTCTCACTTTAATAACCTTTCCTCTTTGCTCAAAAATAAATAAATAAATAAATAAATAAATAAATGGAAAATGAAGAAAATCATATAATATGTGGCCTTTGGGGTCTGGCTTCTCTTACTTAGCATAACATTTTCAACGTTCATCCACACTGTAGCACGGATCAGTACTCTGTTCCTTTTTATTGTTGTAATATTCTGCTGGACAGACCCTATTTGCTCATCCATTCATCAGCTGATAGAAATTTGGGTTGTTTCTCCTTTGGGGCAACTATGAAAAATATTTCTATGAACATTCATATACAAGTTTCAGTGCAGACGTCTGCTTCCATTTGTCTTAGCTATGTACCTAGGAGTAGAATTACTGGTTTTCCCCAAAACTTTTAACAATGGTAATTTGAAACAATTATTGTGGAGAAATGGATTATTATGGTAAAATAATTGGAATTCTTCTTATACAACTACTCTAGGCAGGCAAGCATTGGTATTAGAAATATTTAATTTAAAGGTTAAGAAGATTGAAAGATTAGTTCTCAGATTTAATAGCTTCCAATTAAGCTATTATCAACTTTTAACAACTCAAAGAGCTATTTTCTTATCGTAACTGGTCATTATAAGTTAGGTTTTTTTCCTGCCTGTTTTATCAATGCTATTCCTATTTATGAATTTCATTACCGTCAAATTATAAATTATACTAAGCAGCATTGCTTTGTCAGATCATAACTCTTAGACCATTTATATGTTTGATTTACAAGGTTTAAAATAGCTGTATTGTTATATTTGTGAATAATTAAATGAGCTAATACTGTGACAGAAAATATAAAAACAGATGAACATACAATGTGCCTGCAATTTCATTTCATTCACTAGGAAAAAATAATACGGTTTTGCTATAAAAATCACAAAATACTTCACTGGCTTTCGTTTGAAAATGCAAGCGTTAGGATTAAAAGGATACTCTTGAATACAACATTAAATACATCTAATTGAAGTGATTCATGCTCTAAAATAACGGCACTGCGGGCCCCGCCTAGAGTGGAAGGAAGAATCCAGAGGAGCTGAAATCCGAAGACTGAAAGCAGGGTGTTGTGGGGGGTCACTCCTGCACTCTGGCCCACTTGAATCAGCAGCAGCCTCATGAGGTACCCAGTATGTTCTCAGGAGCTAATTAGGCCTCCAGCTACAGTGTCTAAAAGCTAGACTTTCCCTAATCAACTGTAGGCATGGGGAATTTCAGAGCAGACCATGTGATGAAACGTTTGAGAACTTTCTGGTGTTATAATTGACGTAGGGATTTAGTCACATCTTCACAGGCTGTCTACCAGCCCTCGTTGCTACAGATGCAGTATCTTTGCCCGGATGAAGGCCAATACCTCCCAAAGTGCCCTGGATCACATCCCTTCTTCCCTATTAAAGGACATCACTCCAGCAGTTCCCCCCTCCAACTCTTGCCTTTCCCCCTTTCTAGTAGACTGTTCCCATCAGCACGTAATCAAACATACTGTCGTTTCTCTGATTTTGCAAAATAAACAACACAAACCTTCTGACCTTAATTCCCCTGCCAGTTATCTCCTCATTTCTATGTTTCCATTTGCAGCAAAACCTTTGGAAACATTTCTCTACACATCCCGCCTCTAATTCATCTTCTGATTTCCCCTCTTAAACCCCCTACAAGTCAGGCTTTCACCCCAATCTCTACCAAAGTTGATCTTGTCCTGTTCAAAATGACCTTCATGTTATAAATCCCAGGACCACTTTTCAGTCGTCATCTTATTTGACCTATAGGTAGATTGGATTATAACAAACACCCCCTCCCTTTTCATGTTACACTTCTTTTTTAAAATTTTTTTAAAAATGTTTTTATTTTTGAGAGAAAGAGAGAGACAGAGTGTGATCAGGGGAGGGGCAGAGAAAGAGGGAGACACAGAACCCGAAGCAGGCTCCAGGCTCCGAGCTGTCGGCACAGAGCCCGACGGGGGGCTTGAACTCACGAACAGCGAGATCATGACCTGAGCCGAGGTTGGATGCTTGACCGACTGAGCCACCCAGGCGCCCCTCTTACTATATTTCTTCACTTGGCCTCCAGGAAGCAGACACTCTGGGCTTTTCTCCTCTCTGACTTCAAAGTTTCCTCTACCAGTTGCTTTCTTCTCGTTGAACTTTTTTGACTGTCATGCTCCAGGGCTCAGTCAGCTGATCTCTTTTCTATCACCACTCTTCCCTTGGCTTTAAACACCAAATGTCTATCCCCAGTCCACGCTTCTGTCCTTAACTCCATGCTAGGATATTTTACTTCCTACACCAACATCTTCACTGACTGTCTAACTGACATCTCAAAATGAGCACGGTCACAACTTAATTTTTGATGTTATACCAAAACTTACTCCATCCCTAGTCTTCTGATTCCAGCAGGCCAAGGATTCCATCCTTCTCAGGCCAAAAACTCTGGAGATATCCCTGATTTCTCTTTCTTTCCTTCTTCTGTCTCTAATTTTTCAGTACCTTGAACTGCTTGTCCAAACCACCATAATCTCTTGTCTGGTTTACCGCAAAAAGTCTCTTAACTACTCTCCCTGTTTCCATTCCTTCCCCTTAGCCCAACCTACCATCATCTTACATGGGGATAACTGGTTTCCTTACTTCTCACTCTAGTCCCATGGTCTATTGACACTTCAGCCAGACTGATCCTTTCATCTCTGAAACTAGAACATGTCATTTCCGTATTCTCAACTATTCTGATTGGATGCCCACTACACTTAGAATAATCCAAATTCACCATCAACCATTCTACCCAACCAATCAAAGGAGAACAGGGATTTAGGATGCAATTTCTATGGGTCTTTCTTTTTATTTTATTTTTATTTGAGAGAGAGAGAGAGAGAACGTGAGTGGGGAGAGGGGCAGAGGGAGAGAGAGAGAATGTTAAGCAGGCTCTACTCTCAGTGTAGAGTCCGACATGGGACTCAATCCTATGACCCTGGGATCATGACCTGAGCTGAAATCAAGAGTCTGATGCTGGGGCACCTGGGTGGTTCAGTCGCTTAAGTGTCTGACTTCAGTTGAGGTCATGATCTCACTGCTCATCGGTTCAAGCCCTGCGTCCGGCTCTGTGCGGACAGCTTGGAGCCTGGAGCCTGCTTCAGATTCTGTCTCCATCTCTCTGCCCCTCCCCTGCTCACTCTCTCTCTCTCTCTCTCTCTCTCTCTCTCTCCCCCTCACTCTCTCTCTCTCTCTCAAATATAAAATAAAACATAAAAAAAAATAAAAAAATAAAAAAGAGTACAATGCTCAACCCACGGAGCCACCCAGGAGCCCCGTCCTTCTTTTTCTTTTAATGCTAAATGAAGACAGGATCTTATTGAAGAATGTCAATTACAGCCCCTCATGTGAATGGTAAGGTCAGCACTAAATACTCTGTCAGACACAAAAATGCAAAGAATGTGATCACTGCATTTGACCAAGTAAAATTTGTGATAAGAAAAAAACCCTGAAAGGGGCACCTGGGTGGCTTGGTCGGTTGAGCATCCAACTTCGGCTCAGGTCATGCTCTCCCCATTGGTGAGTTCGAGCCCCGCGTCGGGCTCTGTGTTGACGGCTGGGAGCCTGGAGCCCGCTTCCGATTCTGTGTCTCCCTTCCTCTCTGCCCCTCCCCCACTCATGCTCTGTCTGTCTCTCTCAAAAATTTTAAACATTAAAAACATTTTTTTAAGAATAAAACCTGAAAATAATAGCAATCAAAACAAATGTAATTGATTGGATTTACCCACTGACAGACTGTCACATTAGATTAAAATAATTTAAAGAAACAGACATGTCACACAAAGTTCAAAAGTAAAGCAAAAATATGAAAAGGAAATGCTGACCAAAAAAGCTGTAAAAAATATAAATACCAAATGCAAATAATTTACATAAGGGATATTCACAGAAACAGAGACAGAACATAATGATAAAAGGAACAATTCACCAAGAATTATTAAGATAAAAAAATTATTAAAACCACTAAGCTTTATGTCCCCGGCAGAGCAGTCTAGTTTCGTAAAGATGGCCTGGTTGCTGGTTTCTGATTCTACTCTGACTCTCCAGACCTTAATGTGATGCAGCTCCTGCTATTGCTAATCTCAACTGCTTCCCCTTCCCGTTTGGTTTCTCTGCACTGATATCACTGGCCAACCAATTCTCTGTATTAAATTTGCTCTCTGTAAAATACTTCGAGTGATCTCTGTTTTCCTAGATGGGCCGTGACTGATACACGAATATTCCTTTTTGACCAGAGACAGGACATACGCGAATATGTCACGTCACATCTCGAAATCTGCTGGTTTTCCAGAGGAGCTTTGCTCCTCTCTGCCATTTATTCTCTGCTTTTCTCTCCTTTGCTGTATGCCCTAAGCGGTAACTCCTATGAGCTGCATGACCTGGGCTCTTCTGGCTCCCAGTTAGATATGGCTAATGGGAGGTACTGGCAGGAGACCGGAGAACATGGACAGTGATCACGGTAACTTTCCTCTGTCCCCTCTCTGCCTGGGTGGGTGCCACAGTTCTGGCAGGAGCAGTGACCTTCTAAGACTTCAGCTTCTTACAAAGCACCTGTATGTTCACAGCGACCATCCCATTTCCACTGCTCTACACCTCACTGGTTTCCAGCAATGCTTGTTTCCTCCCTTTGTCCCATGAAGTTCGGAGACTGTGATAGTCCCTTCTCACTGTTGATAGTCCCCAAGTGCCCCGACCTCTCTCAACTTACTCAAGAAAATTTTTGTCAAAATCTCAGTTGAGTGTGCCTTCTGTTTTCCAGGTCTTTTTTTTTTTTAAGTGTCTTTATTTATTTTGAAAAAGACAGAGAGAGAGGGAGGGAGGAAGGGGCAGAAAGAGAGGGAGAGAGAGAATCCCAAGGAGGCTCTGTGCTGTCAGTGCAGAGCTCAGTGCAGGGCTCAGTCCCACGAGTGTGAGATCATGACCTGAGCGAAAATCAAGAGTTGGGCCCTTAACCGAGTGAGCCTCCCAGGCGCCCCTGTTTCCTAGATCTTGAGTGCCACTGAAGCATAACTGATACATAAAGGACTTTAATTTTCAAAGAATTGATATCCTACAGACAAAAACATCTAACACAATTAGATTAGAAATCAACAATAGAAGCTCAACATACACATATAAGTGTACACCCCTAAATAACTACTGAGATAAATCACAACGCGATTTCTAACCAAATGGTAAGAAAATGACTATATATCAAAACATTTTATATAATATTTGGTGGCATTTCATACAGAAACATTTTATTTAGTTTTACCTATTTATCTCATAATTTACTTCTTCACTACTCTTTCTCGCATCTCAGATGTTCCTTCCAGAGTATGTCTTCTGCTTGAATAAATTCCTCACAAGTTTCTTCAATGAAGACCGTTTGTATACTCTCTCAGTTTTATGTCACATGCCTTTATTTTTCCCACACGCTCGTAAGACGGTTTGACCAGGCGTGTACAGGTGTGTGTTGTTGACTGGTTTTTCTCGACTCTCACAAACATCAGTCCATCTTGTTTTCTTGGTCGTGGATTTTGATATCTTTGTCTCTGGTTTTCACAACAGTGTGTGTATTTCTTTTATATCTCCCACTATGTTTTCCTGTGTCTCCAACAGCCGAGGATTCATGACTTTCAGCAGTACTCGAAAATATTCAGGCCTTATAGCCTCAAAAATTACTCCTTTTCTATCCTTTCTATTTTTTACTTCTTGGTGTCTGACTTGATATACATTAAAATATTTCTTACAACAAAATGACAACAGGTTATATCTGCATGGGTGTTTCGGTACATTTGAACTATTTCGTGATAAAAAATACTAACTGCCCATGGCTGAGGATTAATTATCAAGTGCTTAAATGTTTCCGAATGGATGAACATATCACAAAGGCAGAAAATGTAAACCAGGCTATTAAAAAGATAAAACCTACATAAGTATAGCTTTCTTCCAAATCCTCGCCAGGATTTGGAGACAAACTCAAGCTGTACTGAAAACCTACACACAATGAAACAAATGTTTGCTTTAGATGCTAAGAAGCAAGTCCCATGTTTCTCTGGAAAACTTTGGAACGTATCTTAAATTCTTAGTATTCAAGTCATGGAACACTTAGCAGCAAAGCATTCACCTTAGCTGACGGTGGCATCAGTTTGTGGCTTGATTCGCAGAGAGGGGTTTTCATTTAGATGTTAGTTTCAACCATCAAGTGTTGAGACTGTACCTAATTCAACTCAACTCCAGCTGGAATGCAGTGGCTCTCACGCTCTAATATGCGTAAGAATGCCCTTGGAGAGCTAGTGAAAGCAGTTTCTTGGATCCCATCACCAGAGATCTGGATATGATAGCTGAGACTGGGGGCCAGGAACTGGCATTGCTAAGAAGCCTGCAAGTGAAGCGTCCACTGCTGGTCAGAGGACCACAATATGAGTCATACGGGTTTCATAAATGAAAAAAAGTAGGTGACGATTTGTTGCTTGGGGAAAGCACTGAAATTTACTTTGCTCATGTTATTATCCGGTTCTCTTTTTCAGTGACTTATATGAGGAGTATTCTGTTTTTTCTTCTCATGGAGAGGCCCTTAAGCTGATAAAGCCCTCACAATCTTGCTCATAACCAACTTTTCAGGCCTCATTTGTCACTCTGTTTTCCTATCCTCTCCATATTCCAGCCACACAAATGCACCCTACTTTCTCCTAATTCCCACGTACCTTCACACCCAAGTGCCGTCACCTATGCTTTGCCCACTGTCTTAAAGGTCCCTTCTTCTTTCTTTTTTTAAATGTTTATTTATTTTTAACAGGTGGGGGAGGTGAAGAGAGAGGGAGACAGAAGCCCAAGCAGGTTCTGTGCTGTCAGCACAGAGCCCGATGCAGGGGTCGAACTCATGAACCATGAGATCATGACCTGAGCTGAAATCAATACTCGGATGCTCAACCCACTGAGCCACTCAGGTGCCCACAAATGTCCTATTTTCAACCAAACCTTCATCCTTCAAGATTCAGCTGAACCATTTCAAATCTTTCATAACCCTCTCCTCCTCCATTCCACATTTGGATCACAATTTATCACCTTCGTTATACTCCCAGAGAGCTCTCGTATCTTTACTACCATCCAAATTACAACAGGAGTGGATACTTATGTCGATGTCCATCCAGCGGTGGGTTTACCTTCTAGTACTGGACCGATACTCCAAGACTGTATACAACACCCATCACAGAACCTAGCACAGCGTAGATAATTAATAAATGTTGGTTGAATTAGAACTAAAAGACATGACTTAGGTACACGTTAATTGAGCATTAGAATTCTGATACAGCAAATGGTAATTATTATGAGGCCCCACTTTCACTTTTGAAAGGATCTCATCCAGGAGGATAAATTACACGGTCACCTGATCATTGTCCCAGGTGTACTCTTTAAGGTTCCTTTACAGCAGCAGGAGCTGGCAAAATTCTGTATCTGGTTTTCATTTTACCCCACTGGTCCCATCATGTAGTCACCTAGATGTCACTTGATGCATATCTGATTCAAATGTACAAATGACAAAGTCCATTTTCATACCTTTAAAACCATTTTTCACTGCTTTCTTAACGTGAAAATATAGATCATACGAGGAAGAAGTCTCACAAGAAACACAATTGAAAAAGCATATGCTCAGGGCCCCTGGGTGGCTCAGTCGGTTAAGCGTCCAACTTCGGCTCCGGTCATGATCTCACGGTCTGTGAGTTGGAGCCCCGCGTCAAGTCTGTGCCGACGGCTCAGAACCTGGAGCCTGCTTCAGATTCTGGGTCTCTCTCTCTCTCTGCCCCTCCCCCATTCATGCTCCATCTGTCTCTCGCTCTCAAAAATAAACATTAAAAAAAAAAAAGCAAGAAAAGATCAATCGAAGCAACTATGTGCCCCTGATCCTTGGCCAACTGCAGCAGATACTAAATAAAAAAGCATGCTATTCACGAGAGGGGAAAATCCCTGATACGGTACTCTCGTACCTGACATCTAGAAAGGCAATGGGCCACCCACTCATTTTTAATACAGATCTCTCAAAGCAGGCATGAGAATGATTCTTTCTTTTTTCTTTTTTTTTCCACGTTCATTTATTTTGAGAGAGAGCGAGTACACGTGTGTAGGGGAGGGGCAGAGACAGAGGGAGAGAGAAAGAATTCCAAGCAGACCGCACTGTCAGCTCAGAGTCCGATGGGGGGGGGGGAGGGGCTTGACAGCTGAGCCACCCAGGTACCCCAAGAATGATTATTTCTTTTATCAACTAAGAAGGGCTCCATAGGAAAATCTGTTAGCCAAGTACGTGACAAGTGACAGTGCTTGACAAGTTTGAAATAATCTGTAGTGGCACAATTCTAAATGATAAGCACATGAGCTTGGCTACTAAATAGGAGGACTTTCTTTTTGCACAACGAAATAACGAATGAAGTTACTGGCACACAGCGTGGCATAATGGGAAAAAAAACACATCATAAGAGTCAGACAGACCTAGTTTTATACCTGTGCGGCCTCTGAGCCTCAGTTTCCTCATCTAGAATATGAATGACAGCACCGACCAAACAGGGTTGCTAGGAAGAATAAATGAGCTTATATTTATGAAGAGTCTAGCACATAGGGAGTATTCAGTGAATACTCACATTATTTTATTGATTTCCAAAAATCATATTCATGTGTATGCCATTTGATGACAAAATAAAACTAATACCCCCACAACGTGTGCACACATGTGTATATTCTAAAACACAAGCACAAAGAAATTGAGAAACCATTTAACCCAAACATCCTCAACCCTGGATACACGTCGGAGTCATCCAGATGGATTTTAAACAATCTGTGGTTAAAAGGTGTCCCAGTTCCTCCTTCCTGCTTCCAACCCCCACAATTCTGACTCTCAAGTGATTCTACTTTGGCCACAGGTGAGCGCATGCCTCTGATACAGACCTCATTCTTCCAGATGGGAAACTGAGGTCTAGGAAATGACGGATTTGGTGAAGGTCTCTCCTCACTTTGGAACCTTACGACTCTAGAATCCTCCTGCTGGTAACAGAGAGCACAGTATTACCCTGAGATTAAAAGGAACCTTGCCCACGTCACTGGTGGTAACTACTCTGCTGATTTGCTTTTGAGCCATCCGCTTTAAACATTAACACACTCCATGGGTGCTTGGGTGGCTCAGTCGGTTAAGTGTCTGGCTCTTGGTTTTAGCTCAGGTCATGATCTCACGGTTTGTGAGTTTGAGCCCCACATGGGGCTCTGTGCTCACAGCGCGGAGCCTGCTTGGGATGCTCTCTCTCTGCCCCTCCCCTGCTCGTGAAATCTCTCCCTCTCAAAATAAGTAAACTTTAAAAACAAAGAAAAAACCCTGTATACATTTTGATGTATTTTACAATATGAAAATATTTAAGTATTTATTCATTCACTCATTCAATCGATGAATATATTTGAAGGCTTCCATGAAGCCTGCACTTTAGCCAAAGAGCCAGACATTAGCCACATATGTAAAAAAATTGAAAATTATAAATGTGATAGGTTTTTGAGTTCGAGTCCCACATCAGGTTCACTGCTGACAATGCAGAGCCTGCTTGGGATTCTCTCTCCCTCTCTCTCTCTCTCTCTCTGCCTCTCCCAATTCTCCCTCAAAATAAATAAGTAAACTTGAAAAAAATAATAAAGATTAACACACTCCCTATGAGTTTGGTTTCTCCAATTTGCAGACTGGCCCAAGCTTTGAGAGGTTCCAAGAGCAAGCACCCCTTTTTAAGCCTCGATGCAGCGTAAAGTCAAATAAATGATCTCGCGCCTCTCATTACTGCCAGGCTGTCTGGATGACAGGGTAACAGCATGATCTTCCTATCAGCAGGGCTTTACTGGACCCTTCAACTGCTTATAGTCTAGGGATGCAGCAGAGGAAAGAAATATCTACCTCCTGAAGGCAGGTAAGCAACACTGTCAACGTGAGCATGTCCTACCTGGGCCACACGGAAGGTTAGGTCACCGGCCCAAACAGCAATGGCCGCTCCCTGCGTACTTACCACAGGCCGCCATACTGGCACTCCTCTTGCCGCAGCACCCAGGCCACGATTAAAATGTTGGTTTGTTCATTTAAAACAGGAACAGCAAAGGGGCACCTGCGTTAAGCGTCTGCCTTCAGCTCAGGTCGTGATTTCGTGGGTCCTGAGTTACAGCCCCGCGTTGGGCTCTGCACTGACAAGGCAGAGCCCATTTGGGATTCTCTCTCTCTGTCCCTCCCCTGCTCTCCTCTCTCTAAATAAATATACAAATAATTTTAAGAATAGAACAAATAAAACAGGAACAGCAAACGGATTTAGAAAAATAAATACTTTCATTTCACCTCTAGAGTCCAGCCATATCAATGTTGGGTCGATTCATCTGCATGATGTCAGGACATGTACATTCGGTGGGCGCACAGAATAAACTTTACCGTTACTGTCGCTGTACGTGCAAATTAAGGTTTCACTTTCCTTTTGATGTTAGTATCTCCCAAGTCTGGAGTTAGCAAACTCTTGCTGTAAAGGTACATAAAGTAAATCTTGTAGATTGTGCAACCACACAGGCTCTGTCACAGCAACTGTAGCATAAAAGCAACCAAAGAAGATACACAGAGCAATGGCATCACCGTCGCCCCATAAACAGTTACTTACAGGGGCGCCTGGCTGGCTCAGGTAAATTTTGATCTTAGCGTTGTAAGTTTGGGCCCTGCTTTAGATGTAGAGATGAGTTTAAAAAAATTAAAAATCTTGGGTCACTTGGGTGGCTCAGTCAGTTAAGTGTCTGACTTCGGCTCAGGTCATGATCTCATGGTTGGTGGGTTCGAGCCCCACGTCGGGCTCTGTGCTGACAGCTCAGAGCCAGGAGCCTGTTTCAGACTCTGTGTCTCCCTTTCTCTCTGCCCCTCCCCTGTTCTCTCTCTTTCTCTCTCTCTGTCTCTCTGTCTCTCTGATAAATAAATAAAACATTAAAAATTTAAAAAAAAATTTTTTTTAATGATTATTTTTGAGAGAGAGAGAGAGAGACAGAGTGTGAGCGGGCAAGGGGCAGAGACAGAGAGAGACACAGAATCCGAAGCAGGCTCCAGGCTCTGAGCTGTCAGCACAGAGCCCGACGTGGCGCTTGAACTCACAAACCGCGAGATCATGACCTGAGCCAAAGTCGGACACTTAACTGACTGAGCCACCCAGGTGCCCCTAAAAAAAATTTTTTTATTAAAATTCTTTTTTTTTAATTTTTTAAAGTTTATTTATTTATTTTGAGAGACAGCACGAGTGGGGGAAGGGCAGAGTGAGAGGGAGACAGAGAATCCCAAACAGGCACCGCACTGTCAGCGAGGAGCCTGATGTGGGCCTTGAACTCATGAAACCGTGAGATCATGCATAACCTGAGCCGAAGCCAAGGGTCGGCCACTTAACCGACTGAGCCACCCAGGTGCCCCCTGCAAAATTTAAAAGCTTCAAAAAAATAAAACATAAACAATAAAGTAGGTTTATAAAAATCTATTATAAAAATGGGCAGTGGGATGGATTTGGTCTAACTTGGCCATAGTTTGCTGACTCTTGTAGTAAAATGGGCTCCACAGTCACCATTTTTAATAGCCACATAATGTTCTATCTAATGGAGACACTAACTTAATTGAGTATGACTCTACTGCTGAGCATTTAGGTTTTTTTTTCCTTTCTGTGGATGGGTGTTAAAATAAATAATGTACTATTATCAAAGAGTATTTTAGTGATAGTTTTGCTCAGTTTTGATTAGTTTTCTTAACATAAATTTAAGTGTGAGTAATCCAATGACTAGGCCAAATGCTGTTGATATTTATGTTCTGCCAAACTGCTCTAAATGGGTCAATTTTTTTTAATTTTTTTTTTTTTTGAGAGAGGGAGTGTGAGCACAGGAAGGGCAGAAAAAGAGGGCAAAAAAAGAGGGAAACAGAGGATCTGATGTGGACTCTGCAGTGACAGCAGAGAGCCCGATGTGGGGCTCAAACTCACGAACAGTGAGGTCATGACCTGAGCTGGAGTCGGACGCTCAACCGACTGAGCCACCCAGGTGCCCCCAAACGGGTCAATTTTAACATCATCAGTAATATATACGTGTTTCAGCACAATTTTGCCAATATCAGATTTTAGTTTCACTAGTTTAACTGATGCAACTTATTAGTTGGGAAAACTATTCCAAAACCTACCTTTTATAGGTAAGTTCTGTATGGCTGCAAGATGCTAAGTGGTCCAGAGCATTAAGTCAAACATCCTAATAATGGAAGGGCTAAGATATGGACTAAGTCCTTTGAACACCATTCTCTACTTCAACATGCTTTCTCACAGAGGCCACTGCTCTCAATGAACTGTGAGAAGAAGACCTTACAGAATGTTTTTCCTTCTTTGTCTTAAAACTGTGCTATAGTAGTCATTCTGATTGGAATACCATTTATTCCATTTAGAAATGGAATTTAGAAATACCACATTGAGAAATACCACACACCCTGAGATACACAGGAAGACAACAGGGACGTGGCCTTCCAGGGAAGATGGCAGAGTGGGAAGATGCTAAACTAACTCACCTTGTCCCATGGATACACGATAACACCCACATCAGTGTAAATAACCCAGAAAATGACCCAAACACTGGCGGAGCAGACTCTCCACAGCTAAATATAGAGAAGAGGCCTCATCGAAGAGGGGAGGAAGGGCAGAGACGCCGTCAGAAGCTAAACGGACCCATGGGACGGTCCACAAGAGGGAGGGATGCCATAGGTGCAGAGAGGGTACAGAAACAGACCCTCATACCAAGCACCGCAGGCACACGAACCTGCATGGGGAAGACGAATCCCCCTGACATTTGCCTTTGAAAACCAGAGGGGACTAACTTTATGCAAACGGCAGGGCTTAAAACCTGAAACTTTAATGTTTGTCTGAGAGAGAGACAGACAGAGAGAGAGAGACAGAGAAAGAGAGACACAGCATGAGCAGGGGAGGGGCAGAGAGAGAGGGAGACACAGAATCCGAAGCAGGCTCCAGGCTCTGAGCTGTCAGCACACAGCCCGAGGCGGGGCTCGAACCCACGGAATGTGAGATCATGACCTGGGCCAAAGTTGGACGCTCAACTGACTAAGCCACCCAGGCGTCCCTTAAAGCCTGAAACTTTAAAAATCAGAGACTGGGGCACCTGGGTGGCTCCGTCAGTTAAGCGTTCGACTCTTGGCATTGGCTCAGGTCCTGATCTCACCATCATGAGATTGAGCCCCACGGCAGGCTCCTCGCTGAGTGTGGAGCCTGCTTGGGATTCTCTCCCTCTCTCTCTCTCTCTGCCCTTCCCCTGTTCGTGCTTGCTCTCTCTTTCTCTGAATATAAATAAGCAAGAAATTTTACCTCAGCATGCTGGGCTGTGGGAGAGACAGGAGGGTGAGAGAAAACAGAGTTCCCACCCTTTAAAAAGAAAAGCACAACAAGCAGCCCCACAGAGATACGGCACAGATGTAGCAGTTTGAAAACCGGGTGGGATGTATGGGAGGGAGATTTATTCACTAATCTGAGTGTGTGCTGGAGGGGCAGGGATCTTTAGGGGACTTCTCGAGGAACAAAGGAGCTGACGGGGGCCATTACCCTCCCCTACCCCCTAGCCTGGACACACGGACACCTGCGGGAACCAGCAGAGCATGAACACTCTCCACCTAACTTGCTAACAGCATACCCTACCCCCACACTCTCCTGCGGACCCGCCCCCTCCAACAGGCTCTTGGCCAGAGCCCATCCAAAGCAGGGCCACAAGCCTGGCGGTGTGCGAGCAGCCCTGACAGGGCCGGCCCGCTCCGAGGTAACTCCTACCCTGGGGAGACGGGAAGATTCCCATGCACACAAGTCTGGCTGAGCACCCAGTGGGGGGCTGGGGTCAGACATCTGGTCTGAAGGCAAGGCCAACAAAAGCTTCTCAGGGCAGAACACAGGGGGAGCACCCTACAATTCGGGGCTACTCCATCTCTACCCAACAGCTGGTCTCACTCGACACAGACCCAAGGCGGCCGCACACGCACCCACTAACAACACAGGGACCGAATTCTGCCCACAGCAGACAAAGAGAGCCACCGCCAACAACTGGACTGGAGGCAAACACAGGACAGCCACAGTAGGAAGGCACAGGCAATACACACAGAAGGCACCACTAGAGCACCAGGTTCTGGTGAACAGGTAATACTGCATTACAGGGCACGAGAGGCACTCTTCCTCACGAGGCCACTACTTGAAGAGGGAAGTAGAGAGCAATACAGGTCTACCTCAACAAGCAAGAAAAATTTCAAATAAACAGCCTAACCTTATAGCTAAAGGAGCTAGAGACAGAACAACAAATAAAATCCAAACCAGTAGAAAGGAGGAAATAATAAAGATTAACACAGAAGTGAATGAAATTGACACTGAAAAATAAAATAAAACAGACCAATGAAACCAGGAGATGGTTTTGAAAAAGTCAACAAAGCTGATGAACCTTTAGCTGGACTCATCAAAAAAAAAAAAAAAAAAAAAAGAGAGAGAGAGAGAGAGAGAGAAAAGACTCAAACAAAATCTGCAACGAGAAAAGTAACAACTGACACCACAGTAATACAAAGAATTATAAGAGAATCGTATGAAAAATTATATGCCAATATATTGGACAACAACCAAGAAACATATAAACTAGAAACATGTAACATATAACTTGATTATAAATCTGAGTCAGGGAGAAATGGAATATTTGAACAGACCAATTACCAGCAATGAAATAGAATTAGTGATTAAAAAAAAAAAAACTCCCAAAAAACAAAAGTCCAATTCCAGACAGCTTTACAGATGAATTATACCAAACATTTAAAAAAGAGTTAATACTTATTCCTGTCAAACAATTCCAAAAAACAGAAGAGAAAGGAAAGCTTCCAAATTTGTTCTATGAGGCCAGCATTACCCTGATACCAAAACCAGAAAAAGACACTACAAAAAAAAAAAAAAGAGAGAGAGAACTATAGGCTAATGACTCTAATGAACAGTGATGCAAAAATCCTCAACAATCTTCAAGAAAATGAATCCAACAATACATTAAAAAAATCATTCACTGGGTGCCTGGGTGGCTCAGTCAGTTAAGCGTCTGACTCTTGGTTTCAGCTCAGGTCATGATCTCACCACTGGTAAGTTCAAGCCCCACATCAGGCTCTAAACTGACAGTGTGGAGCCTGCTTGGGATTCTCTCTCTCTCTCTCTCTCTCTCTCTCTCTCTCTGCCCCTCCTCTGTTTGTGCTGCCACTGTCTCTCTCAAAATAAATTAAAAAAAATCATTCACCACGATCAAATGGGATTTATTCCTGGGATGCAAAGATGGGTCAATATTTATAAATCATTCAACATAATACATTCCATCAAAAAGACACAGGATAAAAACCATGGGATTATTTCAATAGTGCAGAAAATGCATTTCACAAAGTACAACATTCATGACAAAAATCCTCAACAAAGTAGGTTTAGAGGGAACATACTTCAACATAATAAAGGCCATATATGAAAAACCCACAACTAACATCATACTCAATGGTAAAGAACTGAGAGCTTTACCCGTAGTATCAGGAACAAGACAAGGATGTCCACTCTCATCACTTTTATTCAATACATTACTGGAAGCCCTAGCCACAGAAACCAGATGAGAAGAAAACATAACAGGCATCTAAATTGGTAAGGAGGAAGTAAAACTTTCACTATTTGCAGATGACATGATACTACATAGAGAGAACCCTCAAGACTCCACCAGTAAACTACCATAACATCAAGGAATTCAGTAAGGTCACAGGATACAAAATCAATATACAGAAGTCCATTGCGCTTCTATAGACTAATAATAAGTAGCAGAAAAGAAAATTTTTAAGAAATCCCATTTACAACTGCACCAAAAATAATAATATACATAGGAATAAACTTAACAAAGGAAGTGAAAGACCTGTACTCTGAAAACTATACAATGTTGATCAAAGAAACTGAAGATGACAGAAATAAATGGAAAGACATTCCATGCTCACAGACTGGAAGAACAAATACTATTAAAATGTGCACAGTGCCCACAGCAAGCTACAAATTTAGTGCAATCCCTACCAACATCATTTTCCACAGAACGGGAACCAATCCTAAAATTTGCATGAAATCATAAAAGGCCTCGAAGAGCCAAAGCAATCAAAGAAGAACAAAACTGGAGGTATTGCAATTCCAGATTTCAAGATACACTACAAAGCTGCAGTAATCAAAACGGTAATGACACTGACACAAAACAGGACCCATAGGTCAACAGAACAGAATGGAGAGCCCAGAAATAGACCAATGGTTACATGGTCGATTAATCTTCAACAAAGAAAGAAGGAATATGCAATGAAAAAAAGTCTCTTCAACAAATGGTGTTGGGAAAACTGGACAGCTTCACGCTAAAGAATCAGCCTGGGGGCGCCTGGGTGGCGCAGTCGGTTAAGCGTCCGACTTCAGCGAGGTCACGATCTCGCGGTCCGTGAGTTCGAGCCCCGCGTCAGGCTCTGGGCTGATGGCTCGGAGCCTGGAGCCTGTTTCCGATTCTGTGTCTCCCTCTCTCTCTGCCCCTCCCCCGTTCATGCTCTGTCTCTCTCTGTCCCAAAAATAAATTTTAAAAAAGTTGAAAAAAAAATTTAAAAAAAAAAAAATAAAATAAAGAATCAGCCTGGACCACTCTCTTACACCATACGCAAAAATAAACTCAAGATATATCAAGGACCTAAATGTGAGACCTGAAACCATAAAAATCCTAGAAGAGAGCACAGACAATAATTTCTCTGACATCAGCCATAACAACATTTTTCTCTATAAGTCTCCTGAGGCAAGGGAAACAAAAGCAAAAATAAACCACTGGGACTACATCAAAATAAAAAAGCTTCTGCACAGCAAAGGAAATGATCAACACAACTAAAATGCAACCTACTGAATGGGAGCAGATACTTTGAAAAGAAATATCTAATAGAGGGTTGGTACCCAAAATATATAAAGAACTTCTACATCTCAACACCAAAAAAAATGCACAAACAATTCAATTAAAAAATGGACAGAAGACATCAACAGACTTTTCTCCAGAGAAGATATACAGATGGCCAACAGACACATGGGACGATATTCAACATCACTCACCATCAGAGAAATGCAAATCAAAACCACAATGAGGTATCACCTCACATCTGTCTGAATGGCTAAAATCGGTAACACAAGAAACAACAGGTGTTGGTGAGGATGTGGAGAAACGCTGTTAGTGGGAATGCAAACTGGTGCAGGCGCTGTGGAAAACAGTAGGGAGGTTCCTCAAAAAATGAAAAATAGAACTACGCTACGACCCAGCAATTGCACTACTAGGTATTTACCCAAAGAATACAAAAACACGGATGCAAAAAGAAAACACCCCTCTGTTTATCGTAGCATTATTTATGATAGCCAACCTATGGCAGCAGCCCAAGCGTCAGCTGATAGAATGTGCAACAATATGGATGGATGTCGAGTATACGATGGTAAATGGAATAAGTCAGTGAAAGACAAAGACTGTCTGATTTCACTCATATGTGGAATTATTTTAAGTTTATTATTTTGAGAGTGAGAGAATACCAAGGAAAGAGAACCCCCCCCCCCCCGCCACAATGCAGGGCTTGAATTCCCAAACCATGAGACCGTGACCTGAGCCAAAGCCAAGAGTTGGACGCTCAACCACTGAGCCACCCAGGTGCCCCCATACATGGAATCTTAAGAACAAAAACAAGCACAGGAAAAAAAAAGAGAAAGAGAGAGGAAGACACAAACCAAGAAATACACTCTCTCTTTTTTTTTAATATTTATTTATTTATTTATTTTGAGAGAGACAGAGCATGAGCAGGGGAGGGGGAGGGGCAGAGAGAGAGGGAGAATCCCAGGCAGGTTCCATGCCGTCAGCACAGAGCCGGACGTGGGGCTCGATCTCACAAACTGTGAGATCATGACCTGAGCAGAAATCAAGAGTCAGTCACTTAACCGAGTAAGCCACCAGGTGCCCCAACACACTCTTAAGTATAGAGAACTGGTGGCTACCAGAGGGGAGGTGGGTGGAGGGATGGGGGACATGGGTGATGGGGACTAAAGAGTGTACTTATCCTGATGAGCACTGAGGAATGTATAGAATTTTGAATCATTATATTGAACCCCTGAAACTAATATAACACAGTATGTTAATAACTCTACTGGGATTAAAATCATTAAAACCCAGAAAGAGCATAGGGACATACAGTCAAATAGTTTGGTAAGATCAATTTTCTACTCAATATCTGTAAGTAAGGTAGGCCTTAACGCTGTAATATGGGCTGTGAAAGGCTGCATTCCCAGAATTTAAGGGAACGTCTTGAAATATAACCAACCATAAGATTTTACAGCCATTTCTAAGGACAGTGAAGTGGAAATGTTACGTTTTATTTATTTTTTTTTTTATTTTACTCAATAGATGGAAATGAATCAGTACTTAAGAAATGGGAAAGGAAGTCAACTCTTGATATGGAAATAATATTCAACATGAGTCACTTTTACAATTGCCCATCTTGGGGCACCTGGGTGGCTCAGTCAGTGAAGCCTCCGACTTTGGCTCAGGTTATGACCTCACGGTTCCTGAGTTCGAGCCCCGTGCCAGGCAGCTCGGAGCCTGGAGCCTGCTTCGGATTCTCCCTCTCTCTCTGCCCCTCCCCCGCTTGTGTTCACTCTCTCTGTCTCTCTCTCTCAAAAATAAAGAACCATTAAAAAAATAAGGATCAAACTGGTGTGTGTGTGTGTGTGTGTGTGTGTGTAAAAGTAGTGCTTGGCACACAGTGCTATCTATAGAAGGATGTGCTGTATACATGGCTTCCTCGGGATCAGAGCAAATAGGCTAAGACAGAATCTCTGAATGGGATCAGCTGAGCCCAGAGCACCTTCCGTCACCAACTCCCCTCCATCCTCTCGCTTCCCTAAGGTTTACATGCTGAATGCCTACAAGTGACCTGCTTCTGTTTGCATGTTACTGTAAAACGTCTTCTCTCATGGTATGTCTCTTCTTCTCAAATATTCTTGACTCTTGACAAGGCCCCTTTGGTACCTCCTGATGGAACTGGCTCCCAACTTGCAAGAACTGGAAAGGGCTCAGTGTTCTTTATTAAACCAGGAGCTCAATGAACAGCACGTTTATGAGGTAAAACCAACAATGATATCGACACCGTTGTTTTGATTCTCTGGGTTTTCCTGAAACCGTGTCAGGGTAATTACACCGCAGCCGTCAGCCCACAGAGTGTAGGGGGGAAATGACTAAGCAGGGAGGATGAGCATCCCCAAAATATAAACAGGCCACAGGCGAGTCACAAGCAAAAGGCTCGACCCCAAATTCTTTGCCTGAAGAATTGGCCTTAATGCTAAAAACACTTCTTCTCCTTTAAGACTCACTCACTTTGATTTATTTGAGGCAAGTCACAAAGTACAAACAGAGGAAGCTCAGGGGTAATTACTGGAAGGGTCTGAAGGCATCACTGAGCCAGGTTTTAAACGTTTTAATGTCTATTGTGTTTGCTGAATCTTTTGTTACAAGACGCCAACAGAGGGACAGAACAGTGAAAACAATTCCGCATGGCCCTTATTTGACGCACCGATTTTATGAGTGTGAGAGAGATAAATCAGCATGATATTGCTATATGAAAGCATGTATTAAGTATGCAGACATAATTTATCTTAGAAAACATAATCTATGTTTGATTAACTAAATCTAATGATCTTTTGTAAGTACTGGCCTTTAGGCTTTCAATGTAATACCACTGGAAATCTACCAGGAGTATATAATTTTGATTTTAAAGGCTATTAAGTCCCAGAATTTATTAGTCAACAAGCTATTTTATTGAGCAACTATTATGTCCCACATAATATCTTTTTCTCCCAATACAAAAATAACTGTCAATAGCTCCAAAATACTGTTTCAGGCCTTATTCTATGGAACACCCCAGAAGTTATTCATTCCTGCCTCTTGAACAAAATTTAGAAAAACTATAGTTTTGTTTATATTTCATGTCCCCACAAGAAGCTGTCATCGAGGCAGTGTGTCTGAATGTTTTTACAAAAACAAAACCAAAACAAAGGATCGTTTTCACTGAAAGTGATGCAAATTATATAGCTACATTTATATTTGAGATATCTCCATATTAATATTTCTTAGGCTTGTATGATTCTACCACTGATGGTGTCGAAATTCTGCACCTTCTCTCACCCACGTCGTTGTTCCTTACACTCTCTCCAAACCCTCGCTCCAATTGTCAAGTTGTGTGAACCTTTATACAGAGGTCAAGGAAGAATAAACACCCAAACACCTATCGCGATAGATAGTGAGCATTCTAAGACCGAGGGCTGTCTTGTTCAGCTGTTTCATCTGGCTCAGAACCCAGCAGTCACGTACAGAAGAGCTTATAACAAGGCATCTGTTATAACTGTGTCTTCCCCCACAGTCCATCTGATAAAGTCCTAACCTCCACTACCTCAGGATGGGACCATATCTGGACATAGGATCTTAATGGAATGAAGTTAAAATGAAGTCATTAGGGTGGGTGCCAATCCAATATGGCTGGTGTCCTTATAGAGAAGAGACTAGAACACAGACACTTTCAGAAGGAGGACCACGTAAAGACATAAGGAGAAGATCATCCATAAGCCAAGGAGAGAGGCCTGGTACAGATCCTTCCTTCATAGCTCTCAGGACAAAAAATAAGTCTGCCAACACCTTGATTTCAGACTGCTAACTTCCAGAGTCGTGAGAAAATGCACTTCTGTTGTTTAGGCCATGCCGTCTATGGTACTTTGTTATGGCAATGCGAGTAAAGTCAGACAGCACTTCCTCTGGCTCGTGGTGTTACCCGTTCCCCAATTTTCAGTGGGCTTCGCCTACATTTGGCCAGGTCATCGAACTCCAGCCTCGCCTGGCCTGGCCGTTCCTTTCATGGAAGCTCCCTAGTTGCTGTTTGCATGATCTTGAGAAATTCGACCTTAATTTTGCCCTGTGGTATTTATCCACTCCTCCTCCACGATCATTTGGCCCCTGACCTACCACTTCCCACAACCTTCTCTTCCTGAGATACCCAGTTTTAAGGCCCTAAAAGTACCCATCCCATTCCCAACCTCGGAAAGGAGGTCTGCCGTGTTCCCCTCATCCGGCCCCTCTAAAGCCGATACGAGGGGCGCCTGGCTGGCTCGGTCAGTTAAGCGTCTGACTACGGCTCAGGTCAAGATCTCACCATTTGTGAGTTCGAGTCCTGCCTCGGGCTGTGTGCTGACAGCTCGGAGCCCGGAGCCCGCTTCGGATTCTGTGTCTCCCTTTCTCTCTGCCCCTCCCCCACTTGCACTCTGTCTCTCTCTCTCAAATATAAATAAACTTTAAAAAAATTTTTTTAAGCCAGTATGATACCCTCAGCTGCTCTGGATCATCTTGAACCTTCACGTGTTCAGCTCTCTCCTTTTGACCTCACTGCTTCACTGAAATGTGGGTTCCTGTGGGTCAACACAGTGCTTTAATTTAGGTATTTGAAATGTACCATGTCCAATAATGGTTTGATAATTGAGCTGTTGGGAACTGATCTCATTCAGAGACTGATGTGGTTCATTCAATACTCTAAATGAACATGTATAATTAAGATACCAGAAAACTGAGTCTAGGCATCCAAATCGGTAAAGAAGTAAAACTCAGCCAAAGAGGTGACAGACCTGTCCCCTGCAAACTATCAAACACTGGCAAAAGAAATTGAAGACGACGCAAAGACGTGATAAGACATTCCACGTTCACGCACTGGAAGAACAAACACTGTTAAAATGTCCATATTACCCCAGGGCGGCTGGGTGGCACAGGAGGGTTAAGTGTCTTGACTCTTGATTCTGGCTCAGATCACGATCTCACGGTTTGTGAGTTCAAGCCCCACATCGGGCTCTGTGCTGACAGCTCAGAGCCTACTTGGGATTCTCTCTCTTCCTCTCCCTCTGCTCCTCCCCTGCTTGTGTTTGCGCTCTCTCTCTCTCTCTCTCTGAAAAATAAATAAACTTAAAAACAGTACCCTAAGTAGGAGATTTCTGTTCTTGGTTTATACGCTCGGTTCATTGCCAGGTACTGACCTGCTTCGACCTGCCTTCAGTATTCTAAATCCATGAAAGAAAGGAAGCCCTGAACTACTCAAGAAAGTCAGAGATCTCACCTAACCAAAATGAATATTTGTCTTTGTTTCCTTTAAATTCTATTGTTAACTGTTCCTAATGTCAGTCTCCCCCCCTTAATATGCTTCCTCTTTTGTAAGTGAACAAAATACACACCAGCCCTGAAGAATGACAGTAAAACCACAGTACCATAATTGTGATGCATAAAGAAATCTTCCTTTTCTTTGACTCACAATTTAATAGGACTCATTGATAAGCTACAATTACAACCATATTTTCATGGAAAACGTGTTGAGCTTAAGAAGATCAAGAAGTAGGTCTTTCCCTCTTAAATCAATGGATGTTTTTACATATCTAGCTGAGAAGTCAAGGCATGAACAATCAGCAAAACACGTGGTACCTCGTTAAGTAACATACAATGAGAAGAGTTAAAATCTCCGATGGCAACTTGGACCTGGGAAGGACTGTAATTTTTCTGTAAATCGAGAGATGCAGACATCAGTGGGTCATGAAGACGTTTTAAAAAATACACAGAAATGTGACTGAAAGCAGTAAATTCTAATGTAGTATATAGATGAGTAGAATAAAATGTTTATCCAGGTTTGCAGCCACAACACTTGCTCACAACTAGTAACTGTTATTTAAGGGGTGAGACTGTGGGATGGTAACAGAGCCCGTTTCTTATTACCAAAGGGAAGCGCTGAAATATTTCATAAGTGATCGTTTCCAAACAAGTCCCCATCCATAAACTGCAGGTGCTGAAAAATGTGAAGATCGTAAACCCACAAGACGTAGGAGCATTCGTATTACGACGCTGAATAAACTCACAAATTTGTATCGTTAAACTAGGTTTTGAATCTTTCCTTTTTCATGCACACTGAGGATGCAAACTAAGCATGAAATACTGAAATAGAAACTGCACAAGTGGTGGCAGAGAACAGACTCATTCCAAAGAATGACCGTTTCGTCCGCTTGATCAGCACCAGACCTAGGCTCCTCTCAGTTGCGGAAGCCCACAGCCGCCAGATCCTACTGCCCAGTAAAGCCTCACGACACTTGGACTGAAAACTCTCAAAGTCTGTTACACTCACACTCTTCCCTTTCAGCCGTGTGCTGGTACTTGAGGCAGCTGAATGCTTCCCGACACCTTTCAAGAGCCTTCCTTTCATTTTCTCTACTGAACACGAGTCTCAGAGTGTTATTTTCAACTGTTTGCATGCCACTCAAGTTTAGGCTTCTATAGTATTTCTGGCTGTTACCCGATCTCCATTAACTTCATCTTCCAATCTCTATTTTCCTGCTTTCTAGAATCTGATCGATATCATCTTTACTGAGATGGCCTTTGTTGTTAGTAATGTTGATTTTGTTCTTCCTACTGGTACTTTTGTGTGAAGCCGTTACATTGCGATTGATCCTGGTGTCTATGTCAAAGGTCACCTGGATTTTAGGAATGCTCCGGGAGGCTAGAGGATCCCAGAGAGCAAAACTTGCCAAGCAGTTTACTTCTTTTAGTTACAGCCCTTTCTCCATCCTACGCTGTCACTAAGCAGTGGCCTGGGTGGCAGAGGAAGCAGTGAGCATCTGGGTTTGCTTTGTAGGAATGGTGGGGTCTCTCTTAGACATGCCATGACCTCCTTGTTGTTTCGATGCCCAAAGAAAAGGGGCATCATCAAGGAGCAGGAGATCTTCCGCATTGTGCAGCTACTCCTCATGAGGGCTGATGATTTTGTTGAGCTCCTTTCCATTCAACAAAATTGGAAGCAATTTCTGAAACTTTGGGGTACAAGTGGAATCACTGACTATCTCAGTTTCATTAACGTGGCTCTTGTCGAGTTTGGCATCCTTCAGAGACTCCTCTACTAGCTTTAGGGCACCACAGAAGACATCAGCACTCAGCTGGGCTCAAGAAACAGAAGTGTAGAAACCCATGTCCCTATAGAATAAATCAATTTCAATCCCGGCAGGAGCAAAGAAACCCAAGATACATTGTGCCTTCTCATAGGCAGTCTGGAGGCAGCGTACTGCCTGCTTGTGGTAGGTTACATCCTTCCTGTGCTTGCTTTTGGCCTCTTCCATCAGGTAGCTCACCATACAACTATCAAAAAGTTCCCCATCCAGGTGGGTGTTACCAGCTGTGGATTTTCCTTCAAAGATGTCATCCTGGATGTTTAGGATAGATACACCAAAGGTGCCACTACCTAAGTCAAAGATCGGCATGTTTCTCTCTTTTAAAGCTTCATTTTTTGTTGTCGTTGTTTTTAAACCCAGGCCATAAACTATGACTGCTGCAGTAGACTCATTAACGATTTCCAGGATATTAAGATCAGTGATGGTCCGTGCATTCTTTGTGGCCTGACACTGTAAATCATTTAAGTAGGTTAGAACAGTAATTACTGTATTTTCTGGCTTTTTTTCCACCCAAGGAGGCTGCAGCAAACTCTTTCATCTTGCTTAGAACGGAAGAGATCTCCTCTGGGGAAAAAACATTTTTTCCTTTATATTCTACAATTACTTTGGGTTTTCCCTTTTCACAAATCATTTGGAAAGGCCAGTGCTTCACTGCAACTGAACTCTGTCATCACCAAACTTACGACCAATCAGCCTACTGGCATCAAAAACGGTAGCGAAGTTCATCATCTCTTGGCTCTTAGCAACCTCATTGATGAGGTGATCACTCTGTGAAAGCCACATCGTTTGGACTGGTACGTGTGCCTTGGTCATTGGCAATGATCTCTACTTTTCTGTGCTGGAAGACCCCTACACGTGAATAAGTGGAACCCAGTTCAATACCCATTGGCAGGTCTTGATTAAAGAAAGCAAAGGGGGGAGCGAGGCAGAAAATAGTTTAAAGGAGACCTATACCCTCTATGTTCTCCACTACTTTTCCTTCACCGTATTTCAATCCTTATGCGGGTCAAACTCACACATAAATGGGTTTGGTTTACAATTCATTCAGATGGTAATGTGTTCCACTTGTACTCCATTGTCTGCAGGCTTTCACTGCACTTGGTAATAGATGTCAAACTACAAGGTGACCTCCAGAATTCTGAGAATGGTATCAAACCATCAGGGCAATCAATAAGGCTTCAAAGCTTTGGGGTCATTTGTGGTTTCTCTCATGCCCACATCTAATTTGTTCCCAGGTCCAGTCCGTGTTTCCTGTTTGCTTGTGTCCTTCCACACTGCCACCACTCTAGTTCAATGTTTTATTACTTCATGCTCAGACCACCACGGTAGCATTATCACTAGTATTTCTCCTTTCTCTGATCTCATGACCTATTCAGCAGCATCATTCATTCATCCATCCATCCATGCATTCATTCAGTAAAAATCAATTATAGATCTAACATTTGCTAAATACTGCGTTCGATGTTGAAAATAAAAGGATCAATTAAATAGGGCTGCTATCTTCCATGAATACCATCATGCTGATCTTTTTATTTTTAAAGTTTTTATTTATTTATTCTGAGAGAGAGAAAGAGAGAGAGAGCGCACGGGGGAGGGGCAGAGAGAGGGGGGAGAGAGAGAAGAATCTCAAGCAGGCTCTGCACTGATGCTGACCTTTTAAAATTAGGCCTTTTAACCTAAATGTGAGACAGGAAGCCATCAAAATCCTTGAGGAGAAAGCAGGCAAAAACCTCTTTGATCTTGGATGCAGCAACTTGTTACTCAACACGTCTCTGGAGGCAAGGGAAACAAAAGCAAAAAATGAACTACTGGGACCTCATCAAAATAAAAAGCTTCTGCACAGTGAAGGAAACAATCAGCAAAACTAAAAGGCAACCGACAGAATGGGAGAAGATATTTGCAAATGACATATCAGATAAAGGGTTAGTATCCAAAATCTACAAAGAACTTCTCAAACTCAACACCCAGAAAACAAAGAATCCAGTGAAGAAATGGGCAAAAGACATGAATAGACACTTCTCCAAAGAAGACATCCAGATGGCCAACCGACACATGGAAAAATGCTCCACATCACTCACCATCAGGGAAATACAACTCAAAACCACAGCGAGATACCACCTCACACCTGTCAGAATGGCTAACATTAATGACTCAGGCAACAACAGACGTTGGCAAGGATATGGAAAAAGAGGATCTCTTTTGCACTGCTGGTGGGAATGCAAGCTGGTACAGCCACTCTGGAAAACAGGATGGAGGTTCCTCAAAAAACTAAAAATGGAACTACCCTAAGACCCAGCAATTGCACTACTAGGTATTTATCCACGGGATACAGGTGTGCTGTTTCAAAGGGACACATGCACCCCCATGTTTATAGCAGCACTATCAATGATAGCCAAAGTGTGGAAAGAGTCCAAATGTCCATCGATGCATGAATGGATAAAGAAGATGTGGTATATATATATACAATGGTGTATTACTTGGCAACCAAAAAGAATGAAATCTTGCCATTTGCAACTACGTGGATGGAACTGGAGGGTATTATGCTAAGCGAAATTAGTCCGGCAGAGAAAGACAAATATCATACGACTTCACTCATATGAGGACTTTAAGAGACAAAACATATGCACATAAGGGAAGGGAAACAAAAATAATATAAAAACAGAGTGGGACAACACATAAGAGACTCTTAAATATGGAGAACAAACAGAGGGTTGCTGGAGGGGTTGGGGAGGGGGGATGGGCTAAATGGGTAAGGGGCATTAAGGAATCTACTCCTGAAATCATTGTTGCACTATATGCTAACTAATTTGGATGTAAATTTAAAAAAATTAAAATTAAAAAAAATAAAAATAAATGTTAACAACACCAAAAATAAATAAATAAATAAATAAATAAATAAATAAATAAGGCCTTTTATCACACTAACCCTTGCTCAAAAACTTGTTCCCCATCACCTATCAAATAAAATTAATAAAACAGATCTAACAAACCTCTCCAACTGGTATGGCTTGTGGAACCAGGTAGACACAGATTCAAGTCCTGATTCTGTCACTTGCAGCTTTGTTGGCTTATTAGTGATTAGGCATGCTATTTAACCTCTCTGGTCCTCAGTTTCCTTAGTCTTAAAATATATCTATCATTTTGGCACACAGTAGGTGCTCATTAAAAGTTCTTTTGATTTGCCTCGTATATAAACGATGGGCATCCCCAAACACAGATTCATATAGAATGAGACTTATAACAGATTCTAATATCATCAAATAAAGCTCCCTAATTTTACACTTGGGGAAATGAGTGGCCCTCCGTGACACAGGGATTTGGGAGCAGATGGAGATCCGGCATCTAGTCCTCCTACCCCCCCATCAAAGCACTAAATGGGAGCAGCCAGAAAGTGTTCTTGGAGGAAATTCAAGGGTAGGAAGGCAAAGGCCATTCCCAATCAGAAGAGTGTTAAGGTTGACAATACAGATTTCAAATATGTAGCCATGTTCTCAGTTTACAGCGAAAAGGCTATGTTTATTTCTCTCCGAAGGGCAGAAGTTATTGATGAATCCGAAAAACCGAAAGCACGACAAATACTTAGGTGTATGGTAACTTACACAGTATCCTCTCCACTAGACGTACAGATGGAACGGAAGACAGTAGGCAGAATCACAGGGGAGGGAGCCAATGAATAACAGAAGGTGAATCGAGGGCTGGTCTTTGGAAATCATTGGATCTAAGCCAGTCAGATGACAGGTTAAGAAAACTAAGGCCCAGAGAGCTCAACGGATGGATCAAAACTGCATGGACACTTAATAGACAGTGATGGGACACCTGGCTTTTTAAGTTTTTTGTTTGTTTGTTCGCTTATTTTGAGAGATTGAGAGAGAGGGAGAGACAGTGTGAGTGGGGGAGGGGCAGAGAGACAGGGAAAGAGAATCCCCAGCAAAATCCGCACTGCCAGCGCAGAGCCCAACGTGGGGCTCGAACTCGCAAATCCTGGGGTCGTGACCTGAGCTGAGCTGGAGAGTCCGATGCTTAACCCACTGAGCCACCCAGGCGCCCCTGGGACACCTGGCTTTTTAAAATCTTGCCATCGTTCCATTTTATTTCACTGGGTGCTCAAACAGGAACATTCTTCTCACTCAGCGTTTGTCGAATGCCTCGCATGTGCAGATCACGGGGCGGAGCCCCCAAGGAAGGCTGGTAAGTTACACGCGGGGCCGAAAGCAGGAAAAGAGCAGCAGGAAGGACAGCTGTCCCGTTGCTGCAGGCGGGCGGGCGCCTCCAGCTGCAGACGAAAACATGTCAATGTCTGTAGTCACTGCCAGCCTAAGCAGGGCGACTCCGAAAGGGGTTATCACACTGCCACTTAAAATGAACACTTAATAAGTTATATCGAACGCGCGTTGAAAACATTCATACATTTAATGAATCATCTAATTAAACACTGTATGTGCAACAGTATGGAGCAGACTGAGAGAAAACCTTCAGAGTTCTTTTGACGCCTAAATGCAATTAGTAAGTGATGTCTTAAAAACAAAACCCTCTTGCATTTCATAAAGCTTTTTTTTTTCCTAACGCAGAAAATGTTTATGTATCCCTTGTTTTCAGGAATTACACGTTTATTCTAGCTTTCAATGCTAAGTAGCCAGCCGAACTACAATTTATACCAGCCACCGTGTTGCCAGTCGAGGCTTAGCCAAGCCCAATCTCCTACGGAATGATTACGTGGTAATATATTCAAGTCTTCTGCCGTCTTACGAGGCCAAAATAATTCCATGTTAGCAGGTTCTATCACTGGGAGGAGACGACATTTTCTTAATCACAATGGGACACCTAGTTCATTTACAATCTTTCTTTAATATGCTTTCCTTATCCTACTATCATGTGATAAACTTACCCTTTACTCTCTTTGGCAGCTATCAATGAAATATCTTTTAGTTTGTATGTCAGCTAGCTTTAAGCCAAATATTCGATGCAAAGTGGACAGCTCAATTTAAAATTTCACAACTAGCTTTCTCGACAAGTTCACGGCGTGCGTTCAAGTTCGGAAGTGTTTAAGCTACAGCAGCCTGGACTGGAGCTACCCTCACTCTTCGAGTGCCTTCTCCTTACTTTGGAACTTCAGGAATCCACAGGATATGAAACACTGCCTTTCCCAACAGCATGCAGTCACCGTGGAACAAATCATCTCTTTCATAGCCTCAATTCCCTGCGAGAGTTAATTTAGTCCAAATGCAAGATTTTCAGATCTCCAAAGGGCAGAACTGGTGAGTCAAAGCCCTGAACTATAAGTAATGCTCAATTTCTTCAGCTGGGTGATGTGTACACAGGTAATTACTGTATTACTCCTTTTACCAGTTTGGTGCTTCTTGACTAACAGAACCATCTCTCTGAGGTTCATGGATGTAATCAGTTCTTCAAAAAATAATAATTACCGTAAGTATTGCATTTGGGAACGTAAGAAATCGAGGCAACAAAACCAGATTATCAGGATTAGGCCTTCATCCAGGACCTGTCATTACTCCCCACGTTCTCAAGACTAAATTCTCTATTGAGGGTCCAGTAGATTCTGCTAATACACAATACGGTTGGATTGCCTTCCACCCCGTGCGATTCTGGGGCCACAACTCTATTCCATTCATCTCCTTACATTACTTAGCATATGTTGGCTGGCTAAGAGTCAACTTTGCTTTCCTCCCAATTCAACTATTCCTCAGGCCTTTATACATTCCCCCAGCAGCCATGTTATCCCTATCGTGAAAATGATGATTTAGCCTTAGGGAAAAAAAAAATCAGGTTAAAGATGATAAATTGCTTTGGAAGATGAGAATAACGGCCGAAATATATTATAGAAAATTACTGCAACCATTCTGAGTCTGAGAAGAAAATAAGTCGACTTTTCTTCCCCCTTTCCACTGCAAAACGTGGCTCTGGAAAAGCTAAGGAATGAAACAGAGGGAGGCCAGTCATCCAGCTCTATCCAACCCTAAATAAGAAAGGAACCATAGGAGAAAATTTGATCTGTGACAACTGTCAATAAAGAATGTCAAGACGCTCCAAGAAACCTACAGGTGTTGCTCTCAGTCAAATACATGTCATGTTTTATATCTAATAATGTGGCGTGAATTGAAATGCATTTATGCACATAGATGGTACATTTGATTACAACTCAAAAGTGGCATAATACCCAATTGCTGCACATTAATGCCTATTCAGAAAACAGAATTCTGAAGCATTATTCTCTAGCAGATGTACAGTGGGTAGGATATAGAATATCAAAAGTGATTACCTTGCATTAACCAGGCTCACACATGCATATCCATTCGACTTTCAGAGACTTTGCGAGTCCAAAGGATTAAGGTACAGATGTCAATTAATAAAAGTAAAATGCGATGAAATATTTCAACTTACGCTGTAAATGTAAATTGCTATAGAAAGGTAATATATTATTATTCATCTTAATAAAGATTATAGGGGCGCCTGGGTGGCTCAGTCGGTTAAGCGTCCAACTTTGGCTGAGGTCACGATCTCGCGGTTCGTGAGTTCGAGCCCCGCGTCGGGCTCTGCGCTGACAGCTCAGAGCCTAGAGCCTGCTTCGGATTCTGTGCCTCCCTCTCTCTCCGCCCTTCCCTCACTCTTGCTCTATCTCTCTCTCAAAAATAAACATTAAATATTAGAAAAATGTTAAAAACATAAAGATTATAGTAAATCAATTTCTGAAATATCAAGCTTACATTTATATACATATATATGTATACCTGAACATACACAGATATAGATAGATATATACATATATATATATATATATATCTATATGCAATTATTCTTAGACACGATCTAAACTGCTACTACTTGATAAAAGTACTCGTTTAAAAATATGTGGGCCCTAAAAATGCGTTATAGCCTATAAGGGCAGAGAAAAATATGGGATCAGGAAGGGCACATAGAAGGCTTTAACTGTATAGTGATGTTTTATTTCTTCAGCTGGGTGATTACTTTCTGTGTGTGTGTGTGTGTGTGTGTGTGTGATTACTTTCACCCAGTAATTTCTTCAGCTGGGTTATGTATTGTTCCTTTCAGCAGTTTGGTATTCTTTACTAATAGATAATATCATTTTAAAGATAAAGGGTGCTCCATTCTAAACACATATGGTTGTCTGTGAGAGAGAAAAAAATAAAAAGGAAAATATCTAACTGCTGCTCAGCTACAGAACAAAATACAAACACACACTTTCACACAAGCACACTTACACACACGCGTACGCAAGTGCACACACGTATCACCACGTGGTGCAGTGAGATCGGAACAACTGAAACTCTACTTTGGGCCCTACCACATCTGAGAGGACCGACCTTGTACAATTCGCTCGACTTTGTACACGTCCAGTTGACTTGCCTGAAATTAAAAACAGAGGTTTCACTAAAAATATTGCGATTTTTAAATCAAAAGAGATCTTTGGTCTCCCTAGAAAACAAGGGGACCCAGTACCCCCGGCCAGCCTTTCCACACAGGGACAACTGGGAGAAACAGCGGACGAGTGGCCCCTCCAGTGGAACGTGCGTTTAATAACTCACCGCAAACCCTGACACTCCCTGCAATAAAGTTGACAGGCCTAGCACACTGCTTCAGCTTAGCTGCTGGACCCTTGTAAGCTCTCCCTTGCAATCTCCCGCCTTGCTTCTAGCAATCTCAGTCCTCCTCATCTCTCTCCTGCACTTTCCTCCCCTCCCTCCTGTGTTCTCCGCACCTGCTTCCCTCTTGCAAGCTCTCTCTTCCTGTGCACGCACTTTCATTATTCTTCACCCCCTTCTGCCTTCCTACCAGTATTCTCCACCTAACCCATGGTTCCCAACCTAGATGCTTTGCCTAGATGTTTCTGCTTCAGGGAAATTTTCAACGCCTAAAGACATTTCTGGTTGTCACAACCAGCCACAACAGTGCTACTGATCTCTGTTCCATCAAGGTTAAGGATGCTACTAAACATCCAACAATATCCTACAATGTAGTAGGGACAGTTCCCCCCAACAGAGAATAATCTGGAGCAAAAAGTCAACAGTGCTGAGTTTGAGAAACTGTGCTCTAGAGATTATCACCCCATACTAAACATCTCTGACCTCACACATTTCTAACAATTTCCAGCAGAAACCAGGGAAAAATCTTCTCTCCTTCTGGATGAACTTACTTAGCAAACCACAAAATACAGAAACAAAAAAGTTTTAGTGTGAGTATTACAAAACATTTCAAATCAAAAATAAGATGTCTTCGGTTTCAACACTGAGGTCTCAGTTATGTTTCCTAATATTTAAACATTTAAATGTTTATGGTGGGTTTTAATATATACTGGAGGACCCTCATAGTAGAAAGAGTGGAAGGAAATATAACAAATGCTAACCACAGTTACCCCTAAGCTATAGTATTACATATTGCAGCGGAGGAAAAATAATTTCCCTCTACTCTTGGAGGTTCTTGGCTGAGATCCTCTGTAATAAAAGATAGATTAACAGGAGAAAAACAAAATTTAATAACATGGATACCTCCTGTATACATGCTAAACACCCAGGAAAACTGAATAACTCCAAGAAATGAACCAAGACACCAACCTAAATATCATTTCCAGCCAAAGACAAAAGAAGAGTGAGGGGAGAGAGCCAGCTATGGGAGGGGACCAGGCAAAGCACAGTAAACAAGGGTGAGGTCGTGATATAGATTTAAGTCCTTGCCTTCCCCTTGATAAAGAGTTTCTAGAGATGTAGGGTCATTTCCTCTTCCAGGTACAGGGAGGAAGACATCCTTAGAAATGGAGACTTCCCTTATAAATGTAAATGTCTCTTACAAAAGAGTAACTTCTACTACTCATTTTCAGAACTTTTCCTTGTCTGCTGGTGCTTAAAAAAGTACTCAGCTCAAAATAATCCTTATACTAAAGAGCGTATTTTGGACTGACACATTCTTCTCCCTTTCAGTATGATTTTCATGATTTTACTTGCTTCATAAGTTTGTTTTTCAAATTTTCTACAATGAAAATACGTTACTATCAAAATCTTAAAAATTAAATATCATTGAAAACACCAATAAAAATACTACCAACAGCAAAAACTTTTATCATCAGAAATCACAAGTTATTAATATGAAAGAGATATCTTAAAATCTGTCACATAAAACTTACAAAATAAGAGACACTTTTGATATGCCAACATAGGCTTTTGTCCTGAACCACTGACTAAAAGTTAATTTTTTAATGTTTACTTATTTTTGAGAGAGAGAGAGAGAGAGAGAGAGAGAGAGAGACAGAGTGTGAGCAGGGAAGGGGCAGAGAGAGAGAGAGGGAGACACAGAATCTGAAGCCACTCCAGGCTCTGAGCTGTCAGCACAGAGCCCGACGCGGGGCTCGAACCCACAAACTGTGAGATCATGACCTGAGCTGAAGTCGTACGCTTAACCGACTGAGCCACCCAGGCGCCCCACCAAAAGTTAATTTTTAAAACTCTGAACTGTGAGAAATTTGAGCTTGTTGACATCATAGATTTCCAAGGTTAGCTGGATTTGCAAACAGTAGCAACAAGAGCATTTAAAATCTGTCTTATTGGGGCACCTGGGTGGCTCAGTCGGTTAAGCATCCGACTTCGGCTCAGGTCATGATCTCACAGTTCGTGGGTTCGAGCCCCACGTCGGGCTCTGGGCTGGCAGCTCAGAGCCTGGAGCCTGCTGCGGATTCTGTGTCTCTCTCTCTCTGCCCCTCCCCCACTCGTGCTCTGTCTCTGTCTCTCAAAAATAAATAAAATGTTAAAATAAAAATTTTAAATCTGTCTTATTAAGCAGCGGGGGTGGGGGTGCCTGGCTGGCTCAGCCAGTAAAGCACGCAACTCAATCTCAGGGACATGAGTTCGAGCCACACATGGGGTGTAGAGATCACTTAAAATTTTGAAAAAGAGGGGCACCTTGGTGCCTCATTCTGTTAAGCGTCCAACTCTTGACTTCGACTCAGGTCATGATCTCGCAGTTCATGAGTTCCAGCCGTGCATCAGGCTCTGTGCTGTCAGTGTGGAGCATGCTTGGGATTCTCTCTCTCCCTCTCTTTTTGCTCTCTTTCTCAAATAAATAAACATTAAAACATTTGTTTTAAATCTGTCTTCTCAAAACTTAAAAATGCAAACACTTTTGAGATATCAACTATAGCTTTTATTCTGAACAAATCAGTATTGTCAAATTCCTCAAATTACACTAAGAATTGCTGAAATGGACCAGTATGGATTTTGCAGGTTGTGATACACTTACGAATTGTTGGCATCTTGGAAGCTGTGACCAAGGTGGGCACGTGAACTTCATAGCTTCCCAAGGTTAGCCCAATTTGCCATTTCATTACCAACTATTCTCGCATCTACACATGAACTCACTAAAGAAATACTTCAAGGAAATCTCTAATTACACACCGCGAATGTACAAACAGACTTTCAGGTCAACAAGCAAATGTCTTCTACTAAAGGCACTACGAAGCGTTGTTCTCTCTGCTCTACATTCTCTCTCATCCTGTTGATTTTTGATGTCCTTAGGAACTGCGGAAAGATTTCACCATTAGCGACGAAGCTGAGGTTTTCAGGATGGTAAGAAAGTGTCATCATTTCACAGAAAATAAACGTCAAGTTGGATGAAAACCCATCTTGTTGGTTTACGCCGTTTATCGTAATCAATTTAGTATCACTTCCAGCAGTGTGGCACAGCACTGGATAAACAATATGATAACTGCAATTGCACTGCTCCTTGAATTAGTAAGCAAGTTACAGTGCATATCCATCATGCATAATGAGTCTGAAGCATGGCTTGATTACATTTCATTTGCATAAGAATTTTCTGTAATTTTTTTCAACTGATCATTTTTAATTCAGAGTAGATTTAAATGCCACACAACTGCTGTCCTCCTCCCGAAATGCTAAGCAACCTTCTTACATAATACAAAAATGCTAATCGATTTTTTTTTTCATGCAGATCCTAGCTTGCTAACGAGTTTTCACCTTTCTACACGCTGTCAAATCTCATTACACTGTCACCTTTCTAGGGTTCACAGTTGGAGTCCACATTTATACGGTTCAATTCTAATTGCCACATTCTTTCGTTGCATTTACAAGGCAAACATCTTTTAAATAATCCTTGGATTGTCCAATTTGAAGGATAATTTGCTCTCTTTGCGTTTTGTAGTTTGTAAAACCCCTACTATTAATTTAGAGGAATATTAATTCAAACGTTCTCTGATAAGCCAAAAGTCTGAAGAGTAAAAATGAACAGGAATCAACAAACAAACAAATAATAGATCTGCAAGTTAAATTACAATGAGATAAAACGTAGAGGGGCGCCTGGGTGGCTCAGTGGGTTAAGCGTCTGACTTCCGTCCAGGTCATGATCTCACAGTCAGCGGGTTCGAGCCCAGCGAGCCCCATGAGGCTGTTTCGGATTCTGTGTCTCCCTCTCTCTCTGTCCCTCCCTCGCTTGTACTCTCTCTCTCAAAAATAAACAAAAACATTAAAAAAATGAAATGTAGAAATAAAACTAGCTTATTAGATATAATAATTTAGAAACATATTACCTATTTGGGAATTATTATGTTAAAATGATTATCCATAAGATATTCAGAGGAGAGGCATTTTCTTGAACTGTATATATACTTCTTCCAGTAGAGCAAGATCTTGAAAGATTGCCATGTGAAACATGTTGGAATCTTTTAACAGAAAGTTTCCAAGAGCAGACTTTAGAAACCAAGATAGCATGTGAAGGCAAGTGACTCGTTTTGAAAATACACCATATACTGACAATGACTTTTTTTAATGCTTAATAGGAAAAAAAAAAAAAAAAGAATGGGTTGTATGGGAGAAGGAAGCATTGGTGGAAAAAATGAATTTAACGTGCTACGAGAACTCTCAGATCCAAGTGTCTCAGCAACGCCAAGAACCAGCCCCTGGCTAGAATAGCAGTTCCTGATAGATCTCACTACTACGCATTGAAGTTTCTAGTCTTTGCAAGAAAAATATATATATTCTCCCATCGAGGTAACTTTTTGTTTCCCCTATGAAGAAACTGAAATTTTCATGGAGGAAAATCTGCATGGTAAAAGGATTTGCTGAATCATCCTGAGGCATTTTTTTTTCCGTCGGTAAATTCCTAGCTTAGATGGTAACCATGAGTACACATTTGTTTAGGAGAAAAAAAGTCTCTTTTGTTCACTTGTTCGGGCGCATGCCTAATTCCTAGAACCTTCTAATTCACTTTCATTCATTCAGCACATAAAACTTCTGAAAAGAGAATACAGAATATTCTTTGAAAAGTGGCTTATATGAAATTTTAATAACCTGTTTCACATCTCAAAACTCGCAAGACTATGGACATTTCCTAGAACACAGATTTATCCTTAGCTCAAGATCCAAAGTCACCTCTGAATTCAGCACAGTAAAGACGAACCAGCTCTGTCCCCTTCCCTAAAAATCAGTACTGTTTGGAGGGCGCCTGGGTGGCTCAGCTGGTTAAGTGCCCGACTCTTGATTCTGGCTCAGGACATGATCTTGTGGTTCGTGAGTTCAAGCCCTGCATGGGGCTCTGCACTGTCAGTGCAGAGCCTGCTTGGGATTCTCTCTCTCCCTCTGTCTCTGCCCCTCCCCCCCTCAAATAAATAAAGAAACTTAAAAAAAAAAAGCCATTACTCTTTGCCATTAAAATAGAATTTAAATACACGACCACTGAGACATTCCTTTGAGAGTGGGATTAGCAGTGATTTCCAACAATTGTATAAAGCAAACAAAGAATGCGTCCTTTTAAAGCAATGACGAATAAAGACTTGACCCAACCCTAAAATAGTGCAAAACACAGGGAGGGCAACCGACCAGGAATTTTGAGAGTTTCTGGAGCCCTCACGCGCCAATCGGAAGGGACCTCCCCTAGTGCCAAGACACCCAAGTGTCCGAAAAATAACCCTGTCTAGGTCACAACAGTGCCTCCATGTCAGTACTGCAAGCAACAAGACCAGACCGGCGTTTACCAAGTACAAGCCTCTTCTCCCGCCCATTAGCTACAACCGAGGAAACGAAATCCAACGTCAAGGTGAGGGGAAAGAAATGATACTGGATTCTGAAAGCTCAAACCGCGAGACTCTAGAGGCCAGCCCAAGTCTAACAAATTCAAACTTCAGAGGAAAGAAATGTTTGCACACTCCTCTCTCCGCCCACCCGCCACGCACCCAAAGCTAAAATCGCCAGGCTCCAGGCAAGTGGCAAATTTCACCCGGCCCTGCCCCGCTTTGCCCACTCCATTCTGAACGTTCTGGAGCCTCCTGGGCAGCCCGCCCCGCTGCCTCTCTGACCTGACTCCGAGAGGCTTGATGTCTGGCCACGCGCGGCGACCCGCGTCTGAACCGCAATCCTGACCTCGAACCCGGCCCCGCCCCGGCCCCGCCCCGGCCCCGCCCCGGCCCCGCCCCGGCCCGAGTGAGTCTGTGCCTGCGCCGAGGCCGCGGGGCGCCGATCCTCCCGTCCCCGCGCGAGCGCTCCCTCTGTTCGCCTGGCTCGTCGTCTCTTCCCCGGGGATCTCATGCTTCTCTGTTTGTTCCAGTTCTCTGCCATTCCGGTTTCTCATTCTTGCTCCCGATTCTTTTCTTACCTCGCTCTCTTATTTGCCCGTGTCCGACCAAAGCCTCTTGGTTTATTTCTATCCCTCGTTTCCTCCCTTTTTTCTCCCCGTAAATGTCCTTGTGCGTTATTTTACGTTCTGTTTAAAGTCACATGTTCAGCCTATTCTCTACATTTCTCTTTTTTAAGTCTATGTATTTATTTTTGCGAGAGAGAAGGCGAGAGCAAGCGGGGGAGGTGCAGAGAGAGAGAGAGAGAGAGAATCCCAAGCAGGCTTCCGTCTCTCGTCTCTCAGCGTGGAGCCCCGAACCCGTGAACCACCAGATCATGACCTGAGTGAGCCGAAGCCGATCTCTTAACTGACTAAGCCGCCCAGGCGCCCCTACATTTCTCTTGCTGTTTAGTATTTGTTCCTTCTCAGATTTCATTTCAGTGGCTCATCTCTCCCACACGAAGCTTTCTCTCATGTTCTCTCATTTTCACATATTCTTTTGGCCTCTCTTGCCTGTTTATAAATTTCTATTTTCTCAGTCTCTCGTTTTCACTCACTCTTGCTTTCTGCATTAGCACAGTTTATACTTCATTTTTGTATTTTCTTCTGTGTTTTCTCCTGCCTTGCATTATGTTCCTTTACTAACTTAGGTTTGCCCTAGTTTTGTTGGCATTCTCTCCAGTATTATTTTCCGTCACTTTTCTCTCACATACGCTTTCACACTTTCCCTGCAGTGTTTCTCCCCCATTAAAAAAAAATAATGTTACATCTAACAGATTTAAGTAAGAAGAGAGCCTGAGTGGCTTAGGTCATGATCTCATGGTTCGTGAGTTCAAGCTCCACGTCAGGCTCTGTGCTCTCCTGTGCTCTCTCTCCATCTACTTCTTCCCCTCCCCTGCTTGTGCACCCTCACTCTCTCTCAAAATAAATAAACATTAAAAAAAAAGTAAGACAAGGTTTAGTGCTCAGATGCCTGCTGGTCAGTGGAGTGACTGGTTAGTGGTCAATGCATGTGAACCGTGAAGCAAAGGTTATGCAAGCCCGGATGAAATGAGGACGAAGACAAGCCCATTGAGGGACAGTGACTATGTTTTATACTGGGGTGTGGACTACTAAGAGCATCTCATTAGCTGTCAACAATCACACGACTTAGTTACAGAAATTTCTGGAAACACCAAGAGGCTGGGGAAGTTCTCAATTCGAAGTTCTCAACCAATCCCACTCACAAAGTGGACTGATCTCACTGAGGCTTCTCATTGTCCTACAGGCCCCAACTAGGCCACAAAGAGATCCGACCCTTTTCTATTTTTGTTCACTTAAAAAATCCAGAACATGGGAAAATAGAAATAAATACACTGCTTAGGGATGGGAAATATATCATTGCAAGCATCCTTAAGCCATGAGAGTAACTAAAAAAAACAAAAAAACAAAACTGTAATAGTTAAAAAAGGAAAGCTTAAAACAAGGTACTTACATACATATATTCAAATTCCAAGAACCAGATGACGGGGAAAGAATGAAAACACAGATCCTGAAAATATAAGTTAAAGGATCATGTGAGAAGAATGTGTCAGAAGCATCTAAGTTTTATAGATACGGAAAGGAAAATATAGCGTAGACCCGATTCTACGTTTGACCCGGAGGAAGACAAGATATTCAAAGCAGGGTTTCAGCGAGGTCAGAGGACGGAGGCCGCAATAGAGAAATTCAAATACAGGAAGAGACCCTTCATAGCTTCATCTTTATGCTTAATTGTATGAATCAGGCTGAACCTAACTATGGAGATCAGGGCACCTGTCCAGAATCCAACAGAAACAAACCTGAATCTCAGGAAGGAGAGACTGTATCGAAAGAGACTATTACAGGGGCGCCTGGGTGGCTCAGTCGGTTAAGCGTCCGACTTCAGCCAGGTCACGATCTCGCGGTCCGTGAGTTCGAGCCCCGCGTCGGGCTCTGGGCTGATGGCTCAGAGCCTGGAGCCTGTTTCAGATTCTGTGTCTCCCTCTCTCTCTGCCCCTCCCCCGTTCATGCTCTGTCTCTATCTGTCCCAAAAATAAATAAACGTTAAAAAAAATTAAAAAAAAAAAAAGACTATTACAGTAGGGACAATACCCCAATCTCAGGATCTGCAAGAGTCAAAAGCGAACAGACAAAGGTTTTTCTTATCTAAGGAGGAGCGGGCAGAGCTAAAAGGAACTTTGTGGATAAGGGCAAGTGGTGGGAGAGAGCAGATTGGAAAAATCAGGAAATCTGTGGTCAACCAATTCTCAATTCTCAGAAAGAACTGTTAAGAGGGAATATATTATCCCTTGGTGCCTCCTTAAGCTTCCGGGAAATCAAATTTCAGGAGCCTGTGGGGAGGACTAACTGGTTCAGTCAAGCCAAATCAGAAGGTAAATAATGGCCAGTCATGAGCACCTGTTCAGCAGTTAATCAACACTAGTCTCTCTACCTGGAAGCCTCCAATGGCGAATCAGTTCTGAGCAGAGACCTCAGGCTGGTCACCCCATTTTCAGCATTTATTTCTATTTAATTCAACAAATATTTTGGGACCTATTGTATGTCAAAGCTGTGTCTTGTTTTTCTGTTCAAGTCCACCTATGGAAATTGACATAGGCTACCAAAGAAAATGCAACATTGGAAACAGCATTAGTGATCAGGAAGGCCAAATTCCTTTACGCTGCAGATGATAAAAAAGGAGGCTAGAACAGTGAGATGACTTGCCCACGGCCATACTAAGTAGTAGCAGAACCAGAACTGAATTCTAAGCAATCTTAGTCCTTACACGTAAACACACACACATACACACACACACACACACACACACACACACACACACACATTTGATTATACCTCTGAAAAACTGCCCTGGTTACTGAGAATGGATATCCTTCTTCTTTTAAGATTTTTTTAAAAGATTTTTTTTTCTATTTTTAAGTAAACCCTACACCCAGTGTGGGAGTCGAACTCACAACCCGAGAACAATCGCATGCTCTACTGACTGAGCCAGCCAGGTGCCCTGAGAATGGATATCCTTTTGATAAGAAAAGAATTATAGCTTGGCTATATGGTTATACTTAATTTGACTTTGATTATATATTTTATTTCACTTATCTCTGAAATTGTAAAGTCAATGTATCTTGGAATACCCACAAGAAAAAAATATTACTGTTTTTTTTTCCCCATGCATTAGAGAAAATGGTCATAAGTCCAGGGAAAGAGCAGGAGAACATTAAATTATGCTGAGGTCAGAGTTATGTTTTTGGTTTTAATTAGTCATGACATAACACAATCAGAGAATAATTTGTTGTTACTGTCATTTCAACAAGATAGTTTTTCATAATGAATACTGCTCGATATAACCTAAGGTGAATCTGCTCAGAAGAATTTGTTTTGCTATTAATATTTATTCGAGTACACTGCAGAATTCCCACTTTCTACATGTGCAAACTGAAGTAAACAGAAAGCAGCGACGGGCATGATGAGATGATGAATTAGGTGGAAAGTAATAAAATCTGAGAGGAAACATTAACAGTGATTAAACATATTGTTTGCTATGCCTATAGCAGTGGAAAACAAGAATTCAAGAAATTCTTTTTATGACACATCTTTTTATAACATGAAATGTGGGGAAAGGTATGATAAAAGTAATATGTCATTGAAATCTGCCACTAGTATGGTCCCTTGTTCTATTTGTTTTATATTTTCATATTCTTAGAAACCATTTATTTCTAGAGCTTCTAATGAATGACATTACACTACATTATACACGCTGTGATCTAGATGTTAAGATTGAACGAATATAAAATAGCTATTCCAAAGATGTATGAAGTTGGCAATAGGCAACCTCGTCTCCTTAAAGCAAAGAACAATTGCCTAGAGAGAAGATAATTGCGTTTTTTCTAACTGCAGACAATAAATAATAAAATAGAAATCACATTGAATAGTAAAATGTACGATTTTCACTATCAAACATGTATTATCCTTAATGTGGGCCATATGTTGCAGATTTAACACTATGCTTTTCATAACTACATTTTAAAAATAAGGAGATGTGTTTAAGAATGGCAAAATAGATGGCATGTTATAGTTTCACTGTGGTGCCCCCTCCTACCACTGTTATTATAACTTAACAAGTTTAAACCAGAAGACTATACTTTCCCTTTGATTAAAGAACTTTTAATAAATAGATACATACATACATACATATGTACCCATACACACACACACACACACACACAGAGTTATTTTCTTAATTATTTTATTTATCGTTTAATTTACATCCAAGTTAGTTAGCATATGGTGCAACAATGATTTAAAGAATAGATTCCTTAATGCCCCTTCCCCATTTAGCCCATCCCCCCTCCCACAACCCCTCCAGCAACCGTCTGTTTGTTCCCTCTATTTAAGAGTCTCTTATGTTTTGTTGCCCTCCCTATTTTTATATTATTTTTGCTTCTCTTCCCCATGTTCATCTGTTTAGTATCTTAAATTCCTCATATGAATGAAGTCATATGGTACAATTTCGCTTAGCATAATACCCTCCAGTTCCATCCATGTAGGTGCAAATGGCAAGATTTAATTTTTTTTTTGATTGCCAAGTAATACTTCATTGTATATATGCCACATATTCTTTATCCATTTATCTGCCAATGGACATTTGGGCTCTTTCCATACTTCGGCTATTGTCGATAGTGCTGCTATAAATATTGGGGTGCATGTGCCCCTTCGAATCAGCATTTTTGTATCCTTTAGATAAATACCTAGTAGTGTAATTGCTGGGTTGTGGGGTAGTTTTTTTTTTTTAATTTCTTGGGAGAACTTTCATACTGTTTTCCAGAGTGGCTACAACAGTTTGCATTCCCACCAGCAGTGCAAGAGATCCTCTTTCTCTGCATCCTCGCTAACATCTGTTGGTTGTTGCCTGCTTTCCAGGGTAATTCTACCAAATATTTAAAGAAGAATTAACACCTATCCTTTTGAAGCTGTTCCAAAAAATAGAAATGGAAGGAAAACTTCCAAACTAATTCTATGAAGCCAGAATTACCTTGATTCCAAAACCAGACAAAGACCCCACTAAAAAGGAGAACTAGACACCAATTTCCCTGATGAACATGGATGCAAAAATCCTCAACAAGATACTAGCCAACCGGATCCAACAATACATTAAAAGCATTATTCACCATGACCAAGCGGAATTTATAGCTGGGCTGCAGGGCTGGGCTGCAGGACTGATTCAATATCCGCAAAACAATCAATGTGATTCATCACATCAGTAAAAGAAAGGACAAGAACCACATGATCCTCTCAATACATGCAGGAAAAGCATTTGACAAAATACAGTATCTTTTCTTGATAAAAACCATCAAGAAAGTAGGGATAGAAGGATCATACCTCAAGATCATAAAAGCCATATATGAAAGACCCACTGCTAATATCATCCTCAATGGGGAAAAACTGAGAGCTTTCCCCCCTAAGGTCAGGAACAAGACAGAGATGTCCACTCTCGCCACTGTTATTCAACATAGTATTGGAAGTCTTAGCCTCTACAGTCAGACAACACAAAGAAATAAGAGGAATCCAAATCAGCCAGAAGGAAGTCAAACGTTCACTCTTCACAGATGACATGATACTCTATATGGAAAACCCAAAAGATTCCACCAAAAAACTGCTAGAACTGATTCATGAATTCAGCAAAGTTGCAGGATATAAAATCAATGCACAGAAATCTGTTGCATTCCTATACACCAATAATGAAGCAACAGAAAGAGAAATCAAGGAATCGATCCCATTTCCAATTGCACCAAAATCCATAAAATACTAGGAATAAACACAACCAAAGAGGTGAAAAACCTATACACTGAAAACTATAGAAAGCTTATGAAAGAAATGGAAGAAGACACCAAAAAATGGGAAAAGATTCCATGCTCATGGACTGGAAGAACAAACATTGTTAAAAAGTCGACACTACCCAAAGCAATCCTCATATTCAATGCAATCCCTACCAAAATAACACCAGCATTCTTCACAGAACTAGAACAAACAATCCTAAAATTTGTATGGAACCAGAAAAGACCCCAAATAGCCAAAGCGATCTTGAAAAAGAAAACCAAAGCTGGAGGCATCACAATCCCAGACTTCAAGCTGTATTACAAAGCTGTAATCATTAAGACAGTATGGTACTGGCACAAGAACAGACACTCAGATCAATGGAACAGAATGGAGAACCCAGAAATGGACCCACAAACGTATGGCCAACTCATCTTTGACAAAGCAGGAAAGAATATCCAATGGAATAAAGACAGTCTGTTCAGCAAGTGGTGCTGGGAAAACTGGACAGTGATATGCAGAAGAATGAACCTGGACCACTTTCTTACACTGCCCACAAAAATAAACTCAAAGTGTATGGAAGACCTAAACGTAAGACAGGAAGCCATCAAAATCCTTGAGAAGAAAGCAGGCAAAAACCTCTTTGACCTTGGCTGCATCAACTTCTTACTCAACACATCCCCAGAGGCAAGGGAAACAAAAGCAAAAGTGAACTATTGGGACCTCATCACAATAAAAAGCTTCTGCACAGTGAAGGAAACAATCAGCAAAACTAAAAGGCAACCGACGGAATGGGAGAAGATATTTGCAAATGACATATTAGATAAAGGGTCAGTATCCAAAATCTATAAAGAATTTATCAAACTCAACACCCAGAAAACAAATAATCCAATGAAGAAATGGGCAAAAGACATGAATAGACACTTCTCCAAAGAAGACATCCAGATGGCTAACAGACACACACACAGAATTTTAATAGAAAAAGGCAAACAGTAATTAATTTTACATACACAAGTCGATTTAATAGTTTTAAATTATCTAACCATTTAAATAATTCAGAATAAGGTTTAAACTCTTTTTTTTTTCCCCATCCAATGTGTGTATCAGAGGAGAAAGAACAAGTGAACACCAGATAGCAGGAACATGTACATCTTTCTTTTGAAACGTTTCCCTTTCTTTGTAATTTTAAGTTATCTCTGCACCCAATGTGGGCCTCAAACCTACGACCCCAAGACCAAGAATCGCACACTCCACTGACAGGCAGGCACCCCAGGAACACATCTTTGAAAGCCAGAAAATCTGGGCTGGGGTCCTGGCTTCTACATGGCTCCAGGCAAATAAGAATCTCTCTGCACCACACCAGTTGGAAAATGGAAGTTATACCTGCCATTATAATGAGTACAAGAAGATAATGTGAAACAATGCTTTGTAAATTATTGAGATAAATACATATAAAAAATTACTTCCTTAGCTACCCTCTCCACATGGCCCTCAGTGAGCTGATTGCCTGATATGGCCTACAAGGAAGATGTGTGGTCTGGATGTGAAAGTGTGATTCTATATTTATAGCTATAAATGGTCTCAGTTTCTTCAGCCTTTGATGTAGCCTACAACATGATGTAGACAAAAGTGTAGTTTTCAGATCCAGACCCCTGGGTTGGAATCTGAGCTACTCCTCTGTCATGTGACTGTGACCACAGGCATGTCACTTCAGCTTTCTGAGCTTCAAGTTACTTATTAGTATGATAAAAACAATTATTACCTACTTCCCAGACTTGTTTGACGATTGCATGACATAATGCGTCTTAATTTCTAGCATCGGTCTTGGCACATAGTAGGCACTCAGGAAAAGGTAGTGATGTTATCAATATTGCTATTTATTACCCTCATTTGGCAATTATGTTTCCTTCTCTAAATGCCAAAATTTAAGTCCTGGGCATTTTTGCCTGAGATGTTTCCATGATGAATACTGCTCAATGCAACTTAAGGTGAATCTGCTCAGAAGAATCTGTTTCGATATCAATATATATCAGAGGATACTGAATATTTCATGCTTTCTACATGTGATGGGAATTTTTCTGCTTCAGATCCTTTCTTCTTAGACTGTCACTTATAATAAGGAATCTTTTCACATCTCAGTGATCAATATTACAAATAGATGTCGTACCAGTGAATATATATTCACTAGTTAGATATAGATAGAAAGATACAGATATAGATATAGATATAGATATATAGATATAGATATAGATCCATTGAACACTATGTTAAAGGGTGAAGTTTCCAAGCAATCCCTAAATGACGGAGATATTTGAATACAATGTAGTAACATCCTCCACTAATGTGATGAAAACCCTGGCCAGAGATCTGTGATATCCTGTGAACTTGGATCAGCCATAAAGAACACCCAATGTGCAGCAGTGGAAATTTTCATTTTCCGGCTCCTTGTTCTCTAAGCACTTGCTTGCTTCTCCAAACTGGACCGAGAGAGGGAAGAACTTGTTAGATTTGCTCTCTTGGGGAGCAGTGATTCAGAAGCCACTCAGTCTACAGACTGTATTTATTCACTCCTCTGTCTCCATTTACTGCTAACAATGGCTTTATTCCACAGATCATCTCAGATAATTTCTAAGAATTTTTGTATCTGTTGCACAAACTGAACAATTATGGGGGGAAAACATATACCTTGAATAGATATTGATGAGTATAAAAATACCATAAAAATGAAACTAAACGGAGAAAAGGGAGGTAGCAGATGTGGGGACGGCTCTATTTCCAGTTGGGCGGTCCAGGAAAGCCCCACTGATACAGTAACATTTGATGAGAAACTGACCATGGTGAGGGTGCGATCTGGAGGAAGAGGATGCACCAAGGGCCAACATCCTGAGGTACAAATGTGCTTCGAGTGCTTGAGGGACAGACGGAAGAGCAGGATGGTGAAAATAGTGTAGACCAGGGGGTGAGCAAAGGGGCAAATAGGCCTCGTATGCAGATTTTCCCATGAACGATGGATGTACACGACTTGATGGGAAAACTAGTAAAGCACTCCCAAACACACACAAAAGAAGACGTAAGTAAATGAAAGGATGCCATGTTTCTCGCTAACAGAAGAAAAGAATAGCACATTTTCCCAAACTCATATGGAGTTTCGGTGTAATGCCACTGAAATTTCGACAGGCTTTTATAGGAACTCGGTAGGTGGATTCTAAATTTTATTTAGAGAAATGGCGATACAAGGAGCACCGAGTCACCCAGATATTCCTGTAGAAGGATAAGGTGGGTGGATGTGATCTACAAAACACCAAGATTTTTATAATATTTAAATTTTTTCATGTTTATTTATCTTTAAGAGAGAGACAGAGCATGAGTGGGGGAGGGCAGAGAGAGAGGGAGACACAGAATCCGAAGGAGGCTCCAGGCTCTGAGCTGCCAGCACAGAGCCCGATGCGGAGCTCAAACTCATGGACCCTGAGATCATGACCTGAGCCCAAGTCGGACGCTTAACGGACCGAGCCACCCAGGCGCCCCTACAATATTTCAGTAATTAAAACAGTGGGGTGTAATAATTGTTCTGGCCCCACCGCAATCTCTCTGAATCACTCTCCCATCGGTGCGTTCCACCCCAGCTATACCAGCCTCTTTGCACGGTCACCCCCTTCACGCTTTGGCACTTGCTGTCCCTACCTACCTGGTATTTTGTATCCTCAGATATCTGTGTGACTCACCTGGTCACCTTTTTTAAGTCTCCACTAAGCTCAGTGAGCCTTTCCTAGACTCTCCTCTAAATGGCAGTCCTCAAGCCAACTGACACGCCCTATCCTCTGTCTGCTCTATTTTGCTCCACGGCACGTGTCGACATTTGATATGCTTATACCTTTGAGTTATTTATAACTTGATTGATGCTCTCCTCCACTAGACTAGAAGCACTAGAAGGGCAGGTACTCTTGTGTTCGTTGATAGAATCCGATGGTCTAGGAAAGTACTTGGCACGTGATGGATTCTTAGTATGGGTTGAAGGAACGAATGAGTAAATGAATGATATTGGTGCAGTGATAATATTTAGCTGAAATACAAAAAGCAAAACCCAGTGCCAGGGGCCAGAATGTAGTGCCAGAGCATGCCCTTGTGGTTACCTGGGGCTGCCTGCCTGCGACACAGCGGCACGGGGTGGGGGTGGGGGGCCAAACCTAGGCCCAAACATATATAAAAATTTGATAGATGACAAAGGTGACATTGCAGATCAGTGGGAAAACCACAAAAATAAATATAATACACTTTGCTGGAACAGCTGTTTATCCACATCAACGAAATGCAAATGGATCACTACCTCAAACCACATATAAAAATCCACTTAAGATATATGAAATACCTAAGTATGAAATGTAAAACTATCTTTGAATTAAATATGTACTTCATTTTATAACTTGGGTAGGGAAATTTTTCTAAAACCAGGCAGAAAACAATATTCACAAAGGCAAGCATGCTAAATTAAATTACATTAAAATTTAGAATTTATGGGGGGTGCCTGGGTGGCTCAGTCGGTTAAATGTTTGACTTTGGCTCAGGTCATGGTCCCACGGCTGGTGAGTTCCAGCCCTGTGTCAGGCTCTGTGCTGACAGCTTGGAGCCTGGAGCCTGCTTCGGATTCTGTGTCTCCTTCTCTCTCTGCCCCTCCCCCGTTTGTGCTCTCTCTCTCTCTCTCTCTCTCTCTCAAAAGTAAATAAACGTTAACATTTTTTTTAATTAAAAAAATTTAGAATTTATGTTTTCAAAAAAGCACATAAAACAACTGAAAAGAACAATCACAATTGGAATAATACAGTTGCTACACATCTAACCAGCAAAAAGTTAGTGTCTGGAATATTTTCAAAGTTGTGACAATTAATAAAAATGACAACCCAGTTACAAATGAACAAAAATGTAGGGACGCTTTACATAAGAAAACACTCGAATTGTTTGTGACATAGTCAGTTATACATTGGTATAACCACACGAAAAGGCAACCTGGAATTATCCTTAAAATCATATTGGCTCATCTCCAACGATCTAGTAATTCAGTTCATGAGGATATAGCCTAGAGAAAGTCTTACGTGTGTAAGACAGAGATGTTCATAGGGGCATCATACATTTTTCCCTACCTTCCTCCCCAACAACACAATCAGGAAACTAGAAGCACCCTGAATATCCATTACCAGGAGAAGACATATATAAATTGTGGTAAATATTCAGAATGAAATACCACATAGCAGTGAAAGTGCGTGAGCTACAGTTTCACACATTGGCACGGGTGACTATTAGAAACATGACGTAGCAGTCAGAAGCATGAATAGACACAGACTGACAGCACTTTATTAAGTTTTAAAACAGGAAGAAATTAACAACACACTGTTTACAGATGTATATAAAAACTTATTATGGGAGCCTGGGAAGGTCAGTCAGTTGAGCGTCTGGCTCTCGACCTCGGCTCGGGTCATCGGATTGAGCCCTGCGTCAGTCTCCAAGCTGAGCCTGGAGCCTGCTTGAGATTCCCTCCTCTCTCCCTCTGCCCCTCTCCCCCACCTTTGCGTTCTCTCTCTCTCTCTCTCTCTCTCTCTCTCTCTCAAAAAAAAAAAAAATTAATTAATTAAAAAATACTGGTTAAAATTGAGCATGCATGAGAATACAAATTTTTTTTTTTTTTTTTTTAAATAACAGTTACCTGTGGTGGCCCCTGGGTGGCTCAGTCAGTTAAGCGTCTGACTTCGGCTCAGGTCATGATCTCACAGTCCGTGAGTTCGAGCCGCCCATCACGCTCTATGCTGACAGCTCAGGGCCAGGAGCCAGCTTCGGATTCTGTGTCTCCCTCTCTCTCTGCCCCTCCTCTGCTCACACTCTGTCTCTCTGTCTCTCTCTCAAAAATGAATAAACATAAGAAAAAGCAAGCAGTTACCCCTGGTAAGGGGTTGCTATGGGGCAGAATTGGTGCGGAGGATAAAGATAGTTTAAACATTATTGGTAATTTCCTGTTCTTAGACTGGGTGGTGGATTCATGGGTGCTCATTTTATCATCACGTTTCACGATTTACAAAAGCATAACAAATTATTTTGTGCATTTTGAATATCGTCTAGTGATGCGTTTGTTTGATAAAATGGCTCAAAACGGGGATTTCTGTTCAGCAAAAGATGAACAAAGTTAACAAATGGGTAACAGGTTAGGAGATGAAACGTTCATTGTCAGAATCCGATCAAGGATTAATATCTAGACTGTGCAAGATATTCCAATTAACAGCAAAGCAAAATCTGAGACCCCGATAGGAAAATTGGACAGACATACGAATAGCCAATCTATAAACACGCAAAACTGAATATACAACACCAGTAACCAAAGAGATGCAAATTAAACAATGACCTATCACTTTGACCTCCATACTATTGTAAACAATGTGAAACTCCGATATGAGGTGTTGGCAGGTACCACGCCCTCGCGTGTGCATCCAAGCGTAGTCTCGTGTGGCCATTCTGGGGAGCAAAATCTGGCAGTACTTAGCGGAATTAAGTATATACGCTCTGCATGATCCGCCAAACCCCACTCCTGGAATATCACTCTAAAGAAACTCACGTTGCAGGACCATAAGAGGGTATATACATGGGGCGCCTGAGTGGCCTCAATCAGTTGAGCGTCCAACTCTTGATTTCCACTCAGGTTGTGATCCCAGGGTCATAGGGTTGAGCCCCACATTGGGCTCCATGCTGAGTGTGGAGCCTGCTTAAGATTCTTTCTCTCTCTCTCTCCCTCTGCTCCTGCCCTCCACTCGCTTGCTCTCACTCTGAAATAAATAAAATGAAAGACATTTTAATTGAAAAAAATGAAAGGTTATGTACAAGGATATTCACCACAGAGTTGTTTGTGGTATTGAAATGTGGAGGCAACCAAGGTGTTTATCACCAAGAGAGTGGATTAAAAAAAAAATGCGGATACGTGCTATGGAATAAATACAGCAGTAAAAGCAGTAAATTAGATTTTTTGGAGCCATTTGGGTAGATCTTAGAAACAGCTCCGAGTGAAAACATCCAAAGCCATAATACTCATAACACCTTTTATATAATTTTTTAATACAAAAATACTGTAGTCTTTTTTTTTAATGTTTACTTATTTATTTGAGCGGGGAGGGGCAGAGAAGAGAGGGAGAGAGAGAATCCCAAGCCGACTCCCAGCTGTCAGCACAGAGTTGGATGTGGGGCTCGATCCCACCAACGGAGCCTGATGTGGGGCTCAATCCTATGACCCTGGGATCATGACCTGAGCCGAAACCAGGAGTCTGACACTTAAGTGACTGAGCCACCAAGGCACCCCCCAAAAAATACTGTATTCTTGACAAAAACACAGGGTCTTGAAAATATAAAACAATGACATCTTGCACATTCTTTCTCTTTCTCAACAACGCTTGTTGAATCTATGTGTTTTGGCTTTGAGCCCACAGGTAACCTACCTGTGAAAACCACCTCTTTGCAAGAAATGGACTGATTCATGACGGTGGCTTAGTCAATAGAGGGGGAGAATGTGTTAATTACTCAACTGTTGGCACCTGGCATAGGAAGAAGGGAGAAGAGGGCTGATGTAGGTTTGTCTTCACTGGTCGCTGTTCTCAGAAAAGGGAAGGAACAGAAAATTTCTGGCATTTCCCATAAATAGACTTTGTAGCAATTTTGTTAAAAATGAAAGGAGAAAACATCTTTGAAGCTGTAAACAAACAGTTCATAAAATATGTTATGGAACAGGACGAGACCAATAACGCATTGTACTTATAGTACAGTATTTTCTCATGTAACCTTCCCAACGACCCTGCAAGATGGCCGGGGCCGGATGCAGATCTATGTGGCTCCCGTTGGATTTAGTGAGGCTTAAAAAAATGAGACGCTTTATATGAAAGTGATCTGTTAATTTCACTTCTTGGCCAATGTATCAATCACGATTGTATTATAAATTCAAAGCTCTGCTGCACTTTGTTTTATAAGTATTGTATATTCATCTGCATTGATTGTGAGGCCCTAAAACAATGCTCTAAGTTAGGCAGCCATTATTAGTCCTAGTTTATAGAATTAAAAACTGTGCCCCAGAAAAGCTGTCATCTAGCTAGTAAATTACAGAAGAGGTACTAAAAACATCTATCTTCTGACCAGGCCAGGGAGAAATTGTAGAAAGTACTGAATCAGAGAGCAGGTATGTGTTAATTTCATGAAGCACTTTTAAGACAGAGGAAGTGAGCACAGAATCCCTTTCATGCTGAATTCTCAGTTTGCTGCAATGTATTAGAGTATTTGAGGGACTGACTTAACTTCCTAGAAACTCAGTAAAGTTACCAACTAGTGAAGGTAATTAGTAATAAATGATGTGCTGCTTTAATAGTACCATCACACATCCTGAGTGGGTTCTGAAATATTAAATTAAGAATGATGATATTCTTCAAGCAGATATGCAAACCAGAAAAAAAATGTTCTATTTTGTGTGGCAAAATTTCCCCTTGGTTCATGTCTTATTAATGAAAATTAGCTAACGATGGCGCTCATGTATTTCTAAAAATATTATTCTAGAAAGACTTGGCAAACGGATGCTGCACATGCTCAGTAAGTGACTATTTACCACCGATGACAAGATAGGACTTACACTTTCTTCAGTAGTGCTAGCATAATTAGCTATTGAGAGGGGTTATATATTTATCGGAACCATTCCTACATGTAATTCAAATGTCCCCGTTTTGAAATTTTCTGTCACAAATAAACCCAGATGGCTTTTTGAAATATTTATTCAAAGTTCTGAATTTACATGTAAATTCGTTTTGACATTTTTTGGTCAAGACTGGCTACCCACACGCCTAGGTAGATACACGTTTTCTCAGAGGCCGCCACAACAAAAGATGTTTCCTTTAAACTGGAAGACAGTTCCAAGTCGTATTATAAGTAATACATGAACTGAGGGATTCAATAGGAATCGCCGTGCCATAGATGGTAATTTTTATTTTTTTCATTTCCGTTGGCAGAAAGCGGCCTGCCTTGTGACTTCATAATATTGCTCTGATTGTCATTTATAAGATCAATCTCTGTACCACTACAGGGAGGCTGCTTAATTTCTGTGTCAGACTGACTTGCTTCTTGAGATATATCCTCGATTCATTTGAATTTTATTACCTTGCAATCCCAAGTGCTTTGTCTGACCAATTACTTAGTTATGGTATGAATCGGAAGGAAGAGCGCATAGGGTTCATAGCTAGGGAATCACATTCAATGCCACTTTCCAACTCTAGCTGACGGTAGTGTCTTTAATGAGGCTAAATCAAGAGGTGAAAATAGAAGTGATTGCATCCCGATCACTTGATTTACTTGGGCAGAGGGTAAGGACTCCACATGGACCCTAAAATATCACGATGAGCTGCCTTCTTAATTTTGCCCTGCGATAAAGCGCCGAGGAATAAGGGGCCAGGGAGCCTAATTGTCATGTATTGACATTCTAAACCTCGGGCGGCTTGGATTTCATTCAAGCTATAAATGTGACTATGTCAGGCTGAATGTTTATTACATAATTTTAAATACACTTCTCCCAAGATATTCCTCTTCGGAGATGAATTTGACATAAAATATTCATGATTATAGTGCATGCCCAAAAGAAGGTAAGGTCTAGGTAGCAACAAGGGAGTAGAGAAAAATCCAATTACCTAGTGAGAATAGGCTACCTTCAGGGCTGCATGATTCAAAGGGATGTCATTACCATAGATTATGATATGAATGATGCTCCCTGTGTTTGCATGGTAAATAAAAACATACAGGCAGGAATATAAATGGGCTGATTGATAATAACATGGTAGCTTGCATCTGTAACTCCATTTTCTCCAGGCTTCAACAGACTGTCAGGGCAAGCTGGGTGGGATTAACCATACCAACCCAAATTTCTTATCCTCTTACCCTAGCCACTCCAGGAGGACCTCAGCCTCCGGTTCAGATCCCCACACTTTCAAGTATTTCTGGGAAGTCCCAAAGGGGCATCTCACATTTTTCTCATGAACAAGCCCAGGCCGCTATGTATACCACCAGCATTTGCTCCCAACTTTTGCCAAGTTCGCTGAGCATTGCTGCCTCTGACAGGTCCTGCCACTCTATCCCGATGGACCTGGCGGGCTCTCACTAGAGCCCTCAGCCTCGTGCCGGGCCCCAGTCCCTCTCAAACGCTCCCACCACCTCCTGCTGGGCTCTGCCACCGGCATACTAGAACCCTTATGTGATCAAAATTGTCTGTGGTGAACGGGAGAGAATGTTCAAGTTCGCCGTATTATATTCTGTTAGAGAGGACACACATCTGAGTAGTGAAACAGCCCTTTGCATGTAAGTCTACAGTAATCTCTCTGCCCAGAACTCTGACATCCACCCAAAGGCAACCGGACCAGAGAAATACTGAGTAACAGCTTCCAAACTGGCCTTAGAACCACTCCTCCCCTCCAACAACTAAGGCTAAGGCAGTGCCTCAAGTTTGCTATACCTGTTTCTCTCTTCCACCTCCATGTGTTTTTGCTCCGGGGACCCCCAGGCAACCGTGCAGTCTTCCAACAGGTCATTGCCACAGTTCATCATTCAAGTCCAGAGAACTACTCGAACCACTGCTGGCCACTGCCTTAGGGTACACAGGCTGCGAGTCCAAATGCAGGTGTATGCCATACATCAGAGGTTACAAAATATTTTCACACACACTCGGTCCTTTAGTCCCCACAACAACACTGCGAGGTAGACCAGGTTTTGGTATGAAGGAAACAAAAGTTCGAATGGGAAATGTCATTTGATCGATGTCACCTGAAGAGCTCGATAACATTAGGCAACTAGAATCTTCCCTCTGCAAGACTCATTAGTTTGTTGATTCGGCTCTGGAATCATCTGGAATCATTTCATTTGGAAGACTTCCTGCGGAACTAGGGCACCAAAGTCAGAGATGCGAAAAATTGGAATGTTCTGACCCTGTCAATCTACCCACCATATGATCTACAGAGTCGAGTCATAAGAGCAGTCATGATCACATCACCGGATGCAACAGACCCTGTTAAGGCAGGTAAACTTGGACCAACCAGGTTACCGGGCTGCCAACCTTACAGAGAGTAGTTTTGGTAGACCGGTGAGAAAAGAAACCCGCCTGCAAAGATCTGAAGAGAAAAGAAGGACAAAAGCTCATAAAACAGGACTAGATAATTTAGAGAAGCTGGAGCCATTCATTTCAAGAAGCTTAGACTGTTGGAAGAATAAAGGACAGAGACGAGGGTGCATGTAGGGCAAAAAGTCGTTCCTATTTAGGAAAGGAAATGTTTGCGCTTGATGACGAAGAAGTAGCCAGGGGAGAAGACGGAATGTACAAAAGAGAAAGGAGACCTTCTTAATTGAGTCAGGCCCAAAGATGTCAGTCCCAAAGAAGGCAGAAGAGGATAGACAGAATGCACATTGTCACGGGTTTAGCCTAGGGGTAAAGGTACCATAGGACAGAGAGAAAGGAGAAATGGAAAGGCAAAAGGGAATTTCAACTTCAATAGTTGCTGGAGTTTTTAATAGTTTGCTAAATCTGTTTACTTTAATAACTTCATGAATATTCATAAGTAAAAATGTAAAGTGGGCAGCCCCCCATCTTAAGAGTCATTATGGAAAAGTAGAAATAGCCACAAGAGTGGATTTGGAGTTCAAGTCCAAATTTTGATGCATGTCTTGACCCCTACAACATGATGCTACTGGCCTAAAAGACAATTGTGAGGTCCAAATGAGATAATGAGCGTGTATATGTTTTGTAAGCTACAATGGTAAATATTCACTATTTTTATTCAGCACACTTTTTTCTGAAGCTTTTTTATACTTTGTAAAATGCCTTTAAGCAGAAGGAAGTCATATAAGGATAAGGAAAGACAGATTAAAAGATACATATTGAGAGGCGCCTGGGTGGCTCAGTCAGTTGAGCGTCAGACTCTTGATTTCAGCTCAGCTTATGATCACACAGTTGGGAGATCGAGCCCCACGTCGGGCTCCACGGTAGGCACGGAGCCTGCTTAAGATTCTCTCTCCCTCTCCCTCTGCTCTTCCTCTGCTTGCATGCTCTCTCTCGCTCTCTCTCTCTCAAGAAAAAATGAAAGAAAGAAATTGAGATGGAATGAAATACAGAGAGTCTGAGACTGAGAAAACCAGCCAAGACTCCCAACTTTAATGTCAAGCAGAGAGGACTCCAGCTGCCATAAATTATCAGAGAAATGGACACTTCCTCTCTAAATTCACACACAAAATACTAGACAGCATTCCTCCCAAAATTCAGCAATGCCATAAAGGAACACGTGTCATTCAACTCTCAGTACTCAAGACACATGCAAGTTTCTTCAGTTAGTTCAGAGTACGGCGTCCAAATCACCAAAGTGTGACTTTTGAATATAGTTCACATCTGTTTCTGGTAGGCTGTATGGTTGTTCACCTCTAAATCCAGCTCAGTAACTAGCACAGAACAGGCACTAATAGAATCTTTGTTTAGAGAAGGAATTAGTTGCCTACAGCAGCCTTACCACCACTCATAGCAAAACCGTTTGGAGAAAATCAGAGAAATAGCAAAAGAAAGAACTATAAATATTTACAATGAGAGTCCATTTTGCACCGCATTCATTACCCTGTGTGTCTGTCACTGGCCCTAGTCTGAGACAAAGATAAACCCAGACGATGGTTATTTCCTGTTACTTCCCTCCTCACCTCCCAACCCGCACTCCAGTCCCTAACATTGTGCTTAAGCCATAGCAGATGCACCATAAAAGCATGTCATATTGAATTAAGGGAACTTCCCTTTGACTGGGTTCAAATAGTTTATCTTCTAATGCTTTAGTGACTGTTTAAGACACATAATAAATGTAACAAAGCAGACCAGGGTACTGCTGGCACATTTCTGCGTCTCCCAGAATAATCTATGCTAACAATAACAGCGGCAACAGCGATAATATCGTATGCCATTCATTGATGGCCAACTACCATGTAGATATTATCACCAATCCTCACAATTCTACAAGATGGGCATCCTCAGCCCTGTATTACAGATGACAAAATGAGATGCAGACAGGTTGAGTGCCCTTCCCCTGCCCCCAAAGGTAACCACTGTGATGGATTTAACATGTATCCTCTTTATCCATATATCCTGTAAACTGTCTTTTTGTGTACATATATTTTTTAAATATATATATATATATATATATATATATATATATATATATACTGCACCTCTGTGTAACTCTATTTGGGATACTCAGCAAAATGACTGGGTCCCCAAAGAGTGTGTATCTCTATTGTACTTTGACGAAATGCCAGCAGGTTTCTTTCCAGAAAATGAGTCACCAGTGCGGACATCACCAGTGGGGCATGAGGATTCCCTTCTCCCCCCATTCCCATAAACATCCGGTATGATCAAGCTTTGTGTGTTTCTTCAGTCTCATGGATTGAAAATATGTCAATTTTTTTAAGTTTATTTATTTATTTTGGGAGAGAGAGCATGTGAGTGGGGGAGGAGCAGAGAGAAAGGGAGAGAGAGAATCCCAAGCAGGCTCCATGCAGAAAATATAGAGCCCGATGAGGGCTCGAACTCACGAACCGTGAGATCATGACCTGAGCCCAGATCAAGAGTTGGATGCTTAACTGGCACCCCAGAAATATGTCACTGTTTTTTTTTTTTTGATTTTCATTTTTTGGATTCATAGTCTTGTTAGCCTTTTGGGTTTCTACTTCTGTAGAATGGCAGTTCATATCCTTTGCCAATCTTTCATTTGAGGTTACTGTTTTACATTCTTATTGATTTGGAAGAGTTCTTTGAATAATCTATATACTCCCCTCTGTTTTAGACATTGCAAACATCTTCTCTCATTCTATCACATTTCTGTTAATATTGCCCATCGTATCTTTTTTAAAAGAAAATCCTTAATTTTAGTAAGTCTGCTTAAGTTCATCAGACTTTTGCCTTGTATTTGGCACTTTTGGAGTTGTGTTTAAGAACTGTCTTGGGACACCTGGGTGGCTCAGTCGGTTAAGCATCCAACTCTTGATTTTGAATCAGGTCATGATCTCACAGTTGTGAGACTGAGCCCTGCATTGGGCTCTGCACTGGGCATGGATCCTGCTTAAGATTCTTTCTTTTTCTTTCTTTCTTTCTTTCTTTCTTTCTTTCTTTCTTTCTTTCTTTCTTTCTTTCTTTCTTTCTTTCTTTCTTTTCTTTCCTTCTTTCTTTTCTTTCTTCCTCTTTGCCTCTCTCCCCTGCTCATGGTCTCTCTCTCTCAAACACACACACACACACACACACACACACACACACACACACTCTGTTTTAGTCAAGTTGGGCTATTATAACAAAGTACAATAGACCTGGTGGCTTATAAACAACAGAAATTTGTTTCTCACAGTTCTGGAAACTGGAAGTCTGAAATCAGGGTTGTAGACTGTTGACTTCTCTTTGTACCTTCACATGGTGGAAAGAAATCGAGCTCCCTAAGGTCTCTTTTATAAGGGCACTATGTCCTTTCCTGAGGGTTCCATTGTCATGACCTCACTACCTCCGAAAGATCCCTCCACCAAACACCATCTCTCTGGGGATTACACCTCAACATATGGGATTTTAAGAGGACACAAATATTCAGTCCATAGCAAATTCCTTCTCCCAACCTAGATAATAAAAATAATCTATAAATTCTTCTAGTCACTTTATAGTATTACCTTTCATTACATTTAGGTCATTAATTCATCCGGAGTCCCACATTATATATGGTGGTGGAGAGGAAATAGGCTATTCCCCCCCGCTTATAATGAGCTTATTTTCTTAACATCATTTACTAAACAATCTTCCTTGTGCTCGTTTCGGCAGCATTTCGTGAGGCATTCCACACTGAAAACAAAAACAAAAACAAGGGGTGCCTGCATGGCTCAGTCAGTTAAGCATCTGACTCCTGGTTTTGGCTCAGGTCATGATCTCACGGTTCGTGGAATCGAGCCTCACGTCAGGCTCTGTGCTGGTAGCGTGGAGCCTGGTTGGGATTCTCTCTCCCTCCCCCTCTCTCTCTCTGCCTCTCCCCCACTCACTCTTTGTCCTTCTCTCAAAAACAAATAAGTAAACTTAAAAAGAAAAACAACAAAAAACAAAAACAATCTTATTTTCCTCATAATTCATTGTGTTCCCTTTACTGCACACTGAGCTCCCAAATAAATGGTATTTAGAGTCCACTGAATTTCATTTAAAAGCATGATAACAGTTTTATTATAAATATTCATGATATATTAAGAGTGAAACTCCCACAACTGTGTAAACTCATAGATACATTTAAACCATCAACTTAAAATACTTGAGAGGGTAGATCATCTTTCAAAATTCTGTGAGTGGGTATGGGAGGGGAAAAAAGTTCATCAACCATGGTGGAAATACCTATTTCCCCTCCATGAATTCTCAGAGGTGCATTTTATAGGAGTGAGCCAGAAGCCTGTGCTCGTTCCTCATCTTGTCGTTTCTTAGATTTTATAAGTACATTTTTACCCTCCTGACAACTCAGTTCCTAGGGAACCAAGCAGTAAGTTGTTCATAATATGCCCAAGGAAGTCTCACCAAATCAAATGAAAGGATATTAAAGAAAAAAAAAAGAACTAGAAAGAGCCTCACATCACATGCTTCCGCATACCCAGCGCCTGAAAACAAGAAGGCTGCCCCCTGCATCTATGGTGCTCTAATCCACATGTCAAGTCTGTCCACAAGGGGACTGCTCAAAACCACTCGACTGCCTTTGTTTACATCTCTCTATCATGGTTTTGATGAGGCAAAACCTTTTTAAAGTGTCCACAAAGGAGAATTTCACACGATTATATTAATGGTTCCATGTACCTTTAGGCTACGCTTCTACAAGCCACCATTAATAACGTCCTTCATTTACCGTGGCTTCGATGGTCGATATAATAGGTGTTTGAAGGATACGTCCAAAGGAGAAATTGAGCGTGAGCTCTAAGAGATTTTTCCATCAATCTGGAGGAGGCATGACAGAGTTGTCATTTTGCATTCCATTTTGGACACCGCCCATAGTTTAGATGGCTACTGGGAGAATTGTTTCTGGTAGCCCACTTGTACTCCAATACTGTCAGACCATGAAATCACTTACGTGGTATCTGATATGAGAAGCATTGAGTTATAGCTCCTTGTTAGTGTAGTAGCCGATATACTATCTATAAGCCAAGAGTCAGGGGGGAGTTTGACTACTAGGGAGTGTTTCTTATTCCATAAGGATGCAATTTCTTAAAAGTTGTGTCTACTATCTCATAACCAGTGCCTCAAATCCTGAGTGAATATTATTAAGTGAGTTATTTTTCATTTACGATAACTAATGGAAAATCCTCCATAAAAAAGCGGGATCATTCTACAAGCCCCTTCCAAAGGCATGAGGGTTTTTGCACAAGGAAGTCTCAAGCAAAACAAATTCAGACTAGAAGATAGCAGATTCTGGAAAGATAGTCTGATCTGATTCCAAACCCAGATCTTGGTGTTCCCCAGTATATGAGATGGAAATGCAGTAAAATTAAGTTTCAAAAGATCTGATGTTTTAAACTCAAATGTCTTAATATGTCCCCCAAAGCCTAACTGAAAAGAATGTCTATTCCCTTTATTTAACTCTTTCTCCCTTGTCAATACCTATATTTTGCTCAAACACTGAAATAATCCTAATTGTTAGGAGAAATATTTAGATGTTGAAGAAAAAATGAAAAATAAATTACTAAAGACTAGAAGGATGATTTAAAAGTGCAGGGGGGATAAAAAGCTCAGAGAAATCTCATCCATTGCACTCATTGTATATAGTACTTAGCCCAATACCACACGAGGGCACTTACTATTTTTAGTAGAGAGGAGAGATAAAGTGTGCCCCCCCAAATCAGGTAGATGAGTATGTACAAATATATATATTTACATTCATATACTTTTGATTAAATAAAGCCACACGCTGCACATACATACAGTTGACCCTTAAACAATGTGGGGGGTAAGGGTGCCAACCCCTCACACACACAGTCCAAAATCCAGGTATAACTTTCGGCTCCTGCAAAACTTAACCACTACTGTTAGGCTACTGTTGACCAGAAACCCTACCGATAACATAAACAGTCAATCAACACATATTTTGTATGCTATATGTATTATATGCTGTATTCTTACAAGAAGGTAAGCTACAGGGGTGGTTCAGTCAGTTGAGCGTCCAACTCTTGATTTGAGCTCGGGTAATGAGCTCAGTTCATGAGATAGAACCCCGCGATGGGCTCTGTGCTGACGACGCAGGGCCTGGTTGGGATTCTCTCTCTCCCTCTCTCTCTCTTTCCCTCCTCCACTCATGCTCTCTCTCTCTCTCTGTCTCTCTCTCTGTCTAAATAAATAAATAAACAAACAAACAGACAAACATATTTAAAAAAAGAAGGTAAGCTAGGGAAAAGAAAATCTTATCAGGGAAATCATAAGGAAGAGAAAATACATTTACAATACTGTATTTATCAAAAAATATCTGCCTATGTCAACTTGCACAGTTCACGCCCACGTTGTTCAAGGCTCAACTATATTTCTAAGGAGAGGAAGAATGGGTTGTAATAACAGGATTACCTTTGTGGCCTCAGTCTCCCCGTCTGTGAAATTAAGGCATTGCAAAGTATGATTTTCAAGGATCTTTGGTTATGTTTAAGTTTCCAAAAAAGCAAACTACAATCTTTACCTGATTCAAATAAAAAGGCGCTTGAAGATTAAACACTGGCTGCTAGGACATTTTTCAGCATTTTTAGAGTTAGTTTATAAACTCTGTAAGAAAAATCAGAGAACACTGATAATTAATAAGCTGCAGTGGAAAGCTGTGTGAGAGCCTGTACTGTGTGAACTATTATTAGATTTTAAAGACATTGGGGAAATCCACCTGCCAATTTGGACAGATGCCCTTGAATTCATGCGCTTAACATTAATTTTTATCCCTAAGTAGCTAGGTATAGTGCTGTATAGCAGGGGTCATTGAAAAGGCTCACCATCTTGTGCCATAGTCTTTAGGGATGAAAAACGCTCCTCACCTAATACCATTGGATGCATGGGAACCAAGAAAACAAATGTCTTACAGGCTACTATGCCAAACGTCAAAACCATTTCACTCCCTTACAGTCAGTCCACTTTATCCTGAGGAATTGCAAAATTCTCACAAATGTACCAATCCCCGAGCTCCCACTACCTGCCGAAATACACTTTGGATTTCACAAACGAAGCAGTCTACCAGTATGGACTGTCTGAGTTTCTCAGTAGAGTTAATAGGGTACCCAAGACCCATGAGAAGACATAGTCCATCAGGAGCTACCCATGAGTAAAAGCATACGTTGAGTTTGTTGATCTTGGAAGCACGCAGAGATGCCATCGGCCCGATGTGTGAGTTAGTTATCTGGTTGTGAAGGTCTGGGGCGAAGCACACAAAAGCAGTGTAGGCCTTAGTATGTCTATACTCTAAACCAAGAAAGGCCAGGGCTAATGTGAGGTGCGTGGGGCGCTCACCTTAAATGTAAAATCAAGGGAGGGAGATGCCACCAAACTCGGTAAGCAGGGTAATAATGTTTCAATACAACATTTGAACTATCAAAAGTATTTTTAGAACATGAGAAAAATGCCAACTTTTAAATATGGATACCACTCAATCTGGCACCATCTTAAATTTTGCATCTCAGTTGAGTGTCTCACTCACCTCCGCCAGGTTCCAGCCCTGAGATCATGCCTGCAAAGTGAGTCTCTAATGCTGCCTGAAGTTTGAGGCAATTGCTGACGACTTTCCTCCTCGTCTGACACTAACCTATGTAGATACGGCACTGCATCATAGACTCATTCAAAATCCCTCTTGGTAAATGAGTCTACATACTCTACAAGAACTAGTTTAATCACAATTTCATTCAAATGGCTATAGAGTCAGTTTGCAACACTGTTCCCCCCCCCCCAAATAAACAACACTTGCAGAGATTCTGAGAAACCAGTGACTCCTAAAGAACAATGTTTTGATCAGTCAGGTGAAAGTGAATTGGAAATACTCTATAGGTATCTGGAATCTTTGTGTTTCGGAGAATAACTGTGAGACTGAGGAGCAGTGACGAGGGTGGGATGGTCAATGAAAGCAGCGCTTGATCCTAGGTCCGGTGGCTTCTTCATGGCCGGGCAGAAGGAAGCGATGCGGGATCAGCATCAAATGGACAAGGCTCAACGCGCCTACATGTTGGCATCTCGCTCACGGATTTGATTACACTTTCACAAAAGACCTCAATTGTGCTATCGTTGCATGCCCGGAAAGATACCATGCTTTCAGGTTTAGTACATTGTTCTTTATTGTCAGAGCTGGACTTGAAGGAAAATACCAAGTGACATTTGCATGAACTGAATTCCAGTATTCAATAACACTTACATCTTAGGGGTCAGGATGGAATGAACAAAATGCTATGGGAGCACCAAGGGTGGGTGGAAATTTCTTCTACGCTGGGGAAAAGGAAGTCAAGAAAGACACTGGAGGCACAATAAATGCAAGAGGCCTTAAAAGACGTACAGGCCTTCTTCAGATGAAAGAGAAGGATTCCAGGCAAAGGCAACCACGTAAAAAATGGAGTTTACGATGATGAGTAATATTCGATCCTTTCTCCTCTCAGTGAGTTCAGCTGAGGGACACTGATACACAACACAGGGTAGAAAATTCAAGGAACTCTAAGACAGACGTAGACAAAATACTGTGAAGAGGGTCAGGGAAAGAGAAAAGACATCCAGCACGAATTGTGCAACGTGGGTCAGGAAAAGTATCACAGAAGAGCACAATACCTGAGCTAAGCCCTAAGGGATGACAGAAGGCAGATGGGCACAGATGACAAGGACACGAGGGACAACCATGGTCAGAAACACACAGGATGTTAAGGGAAGCAAAGAGTTGTTTAATTTGGATGTAGTATTTAGTATATGCAAAGGAATAAGAGGAGATAATGTGAGAACCTTAGCTTGGAACCGGAGAGCCGAGGACAGAAAAACCTAGATTTGTATTTTTAGACAGTGGTTAAATGGGGATGTGAGTCAATGGTGGTTTTGTAACAAGGGCACGATCACAGTCGTGCTTTGATAGATAAATCAGATCACGGCGTGTAAAGTGGAATAAAGGGAAGAAAGACCAAAGGCAAGGAGATAAGTAAAGAGACTTTAAAAAGTCCTGCTAAGGGAACTTCACCTTAATTCAGGACATGATCCTTTAAGACAAATAGAATCTGTCTTCAGGCAACTCTGAAGTACAGAAGCTGCTAGCAGATAACTTACCCAAAAGAAATCCTGGCCCTTGAATCTAACCTCAACTCACTGCCTTAAGTCAGAGCCATTGCTCTAACCCTGAGTTTATATGATGGCTTGATGTGTATTTTTATAATTTCCCTTCTGAACTATGCTGATTCTTCAGCAAGCTTTGTTAAATGCCTGGCATTATTTACATATGGAATTCAAAATGGTTTCCTTCCATGTGTATTCCTCCAGCTATCGGTCCGCCTGACTCTAATGTCAATATTACTTTCAAAGGTTCTCCATTGGCTTGCCAGTTCAAGTCCAAGCTTCTTGGCCATAAATACAAAAGGCTCTGGGACCTGGCCCTTGGTGAACTCTCTACGCTCCATTTTCACCAGGCTCTGTCCCAGAGTTTACCTAGCAGCAATGCCAAAGCCTGCGTGGTTCTCTCCTTACAACAAGCTATTCCTCACCTGGCCTGTTGTCCTTGTTGTTGTTTCTGCCTGAAAGATCACACTGCACAACAGCCATTTCTTCCTCCACCAGACTCACTGTGGCTCCTCTTGGAGCATTTCCTCAGGGAAGTCCAATCCACAGATGATTTCGGATTCATATGGATGTGCACCATCGATGCAACGTCATCTATGGTCTGATAGAAGAGAACTGGTCATAACACCATGAAGAGAACAGACTATGAGCTTGGGGAAATTGAATAATAGCCTCTGAGTCAATCCTAGCTCATCGCACCTACCACCTTAGGGGACAGTCTTAACCTTCTAACTAAGGCTTCAACAAAGGATCGGAGCAAGTTTTTTTTGTTTGTTTTCAGGAAGCTGGGTTGATTAAACCATTCCAGCCTCTCCACCCTACATTCCATCGCTGTGGCATCATGTGAAGACTAAAAAGCATATTTTGCCCAGTGTTAACCTTTTTTGCTCTCATTCATCTTTTCCCCCTTGGATTCCACTTCAATGTCTATAGCCCCATTATTTAAATATGGGCCAGGAGTCTGTTTTAATTTAACATAAACATTTTAATTGTAGAAACTTTGGTAAACGCAATACTATGCGATAAAAGTTTGGATGTCTTCTGAGTATTTCTGTTGCATAAATGTCCAAATATTTACATGGGATTACATGTGTATAAATCCACTCTTATAGCAAAATATTATGTACTTTATTTTAAATTTGTCATTTGGGGGCACCTGGGTGGCTCATGTGAATTTTTATGAACACTTACTTCAGTCTTACAAATACTTACAATGTACCAGTCCATACGTACTGCTTCTCAATCTTCAGTCCCCTAGTGTTGTGGAAACACAGGCTTAAGGAAATTTTGAATGGCGAGAGGCTCTTAGAAATCTAGTCCAAACTTTGCATTTTAGATACAGCTGTCCACTGCTTTTTGAAGGTTTGCGTTATGCCACTTAGCTTTCATGAAAGACCTACGTTAGAATCCGGTTTCACTAACTGAAAGAAATCCAAAGAGGACTTTCACTTTTATGAAAAAAGGCAAAAAGTGAAAGAGCATTCAGTACACACAGCTCTCAGCATCAAGCCACCAGAGCTTTGAACTGGGTCTGTGAGCATCTGTGCTTTATCTTGATTCATTTTGTGCATCTGTTTGTAAGGTATGTCCTAAGGTGTCCGAAAAGCCCCAGAGAGGTTATTTTTTGGGTCTGGGAATGCTTATAAATTTTTCCATATAAATTGGTGGCAATTGCTTCATTGCTTTCTACCATTTTGGCTTAAGGAAGGTTTCCTAGGAACACTCTAAATTTCAGATAGCAGGAGAGACCTGTATCTGGAAATCGAGGCACAGATCTAAGAAGTGACTTGCCTAATGTCACACAGTGGCACAGCAATGACAAAACGTGTATCTCCTGATTCAGTCCAGTAGCCTCTCCATTGTGCCCCACTCACCACTGCCACCAGTTAAGCCCCGTACAACCCAAATGGGACTGAAACCACAAATTATTTTCCTCAAAGGGCTAGTTCCCCCAGCCTATAAGATTGGTTGGCAAATCCCGTCGCTTGTATGCACTAATTCTCTAAGACCTGACGCCTAGATCATCTGTCCTCTTAAATGACTTCTCAGGACCCCACAGGGAGAGTCAGTCATGTTTAACAACATATTATAATTTTCTCTTTGGGACTTAGTCTACCCCTCGTCTTTGAATATTCATAGGCAGAGACCATGTTTCATGCATGCCACAACAACCATATATTAGATTCCTCTGGATACTGTAATATCTTACCAAGAACCTGGTGGCTTAAAACAACAGAACTGCATTCCCTCGCACGTTGGAGATCTAAAGTCTGAACTCATTTTCACTGGGCCATGGTCAAGGTGTTGGCCAGGCCCTACTCCCTCCAAGGCTCCAGCAGAGAATTCGTTCCCTGCCTCCTCCAGCTTCTTATGGCTGCCAGCATCCCTTGGCTTGGGTTCACATTGCTCCAGACTCTGCCTCTGTGGTCACCTTGTATTCTCCTGTTCATGTTTGAATTCTCTCCACCTCTTGCTTACAGGAGCACGTGTGATTGCATTCAAGACCCCATCTCAACATACTCTATTTAATCACATCTACCAAGTCGTTTATTTTTCCATATAAAGTGACACTCACAGGCTCCAGGGATTAGGACATGGAAAATATCTTGGGGGGTCATTATTCAGCCTACTGCAACATCCACTTCATCAAATAGGATCTGACTGATAGCACAAAGAGTCTGTAGTCATATAGTTCTTTGACTACTTTGCATATTTTTAAACCACAGTCTGCAAGGTCAAGCTTCTCCATTGGTCTAGGGAAACTGTTAGCACTCAAGGTAAGAAGCAAAGATGCAGATCTCCACTACCTAGGTGATGAATTGATTTCAGAGCTCAAACACAGTTAACTGAGTATATCCTGAGAATAAGGGGAATCCGTGAACAAAACCTCCTATAATAGCAAATACTGTCCGGCTATGACAATTGTTTGGAATAAAGAATTCTTATTTTCTACTGATTATAAAAGCATTGCATGCATATGGTAGGATAAAGGGGAAAAAGAAGAGAAAAATATAAACCAAAAAACGCAAATCATTTGTAATTCTTTCATCTATAATCACTGTTGGCCTCATGTTTATTTCTAGTACTACACTCACACACACACGTGCACTTAAATAAATACATTTAACATTTGGTCTATGTGCTCCAAATATTATAAATTATACTATTTTATATACATCATATTTTCTTAGATGGTTTAAGTCATATTTCTTGCAACATTTCTGTAGCCTATTTTTATTCACCAGGCATTCTATCATTAGCATTTTCCTATGTCATTAAAAACTCTTTGTAAACATCATTTAATAGCTAGATAATGGTCCATCATGTGGATGTACCATAATTTACTTTACCATTCCCTTGATGTTATGCGATTGGGCTATTTGCAAATGACTTTTTATGGCACTGACTTAGAATACAATGAAAGGCACCTGTCAAGGTCAATGCAATAGTGGTGGAAGTTGATGAACCTATTTTCAAAGACTAGGAGATGTATTTTTCCATATATTCTTGCTGAACAGGTATTGAAGTATTGACGTTTAGACTAAATAGCTCAGTTACATATGGGCCAGTGCTGTGCATGGGGAGGTTGCTACTGAGTGGTTAAGTTACCTCCAGCAGACAGGGACATGCAGGGATTCTGAGAGTTGGAGGAAGAGCAGAAAGAATCATTGGGATCAAGATCGTTATACTAGGGCACCTGGATGGCTCAGTTGATTGAGCGTCCGACTCTTGATTTCGGCTCAGGTCACGGTCCCAGGGTCGTGGGATTGAGCTCTGCATTGGGCTCTGCACTAAGCATGGAGCCTGCTTGAGATCCTCTCTCTCTCTCTCTCTCTCTCTCTCTCTCTCTCTCTCTCTCTCTGTCCTTCTTCCCTGCTCATGCTCTCTCTCTCTAAAATAAAAAAGTAGATTGATATACCTTAAGAGCCAGAGTAATTCCGTGAGGCAGGTAGATATAGTTTGTGCTTTCTTTTATCTCCATCGATTTTCTAGTCCCTGTGCCCTTTCCCAAGTGTTAGACTATCACCTTTCAGAATTCAGTAGTTAAGAGCTCCTAGTGAGTCACTTTTGTCACAGTCACTCAGCCAGCAGTGGTCATTTGCTTTCAATCTCCTCGGTACTTAGGATCTTTAAATACACAGAACTGTCACAGTGAGTGTTATTGCTAGCAGAACTCAGTAATTATTTGAAAGGAAAATGAAATTTAAGATAAATAAAATTGGAGATAAAGGTGTCTTTACATAGGATAACCTGCAGGACTGGGAAGGAATTCTGAATTTCAGAACATTAACAAACACATTTGCTCATATAAGCCAGGAAAGGTGTTTCGCCTTACAGCGTAAATGATTTCTACCTTCCCCACAACCACTGGCCACCCACTCATTACATTATGTTTAATACCAATTATAATGACATTGATTGTTCATTTCATTGAATTATCAATTCCACCGAGGAGGAGGAAATTGAATTAATCTCCTTTGGTCATGAAGCAGTTTTGCCTAGCCATTTCCAAACGTAGCTAAATTTTTATATTTTCTTTGCACTTGAACTTTTCCCCCCAGAATTCATACTTTTTATACACGTGACTTCAGTTCTGTTGTCTATGATGGTCCATTATAGTTTAACAAAGACTGTCTTTTATTTTTGCGTGGTCAAAATTGGAGAGCCACTAAAAACTAGGGCCAGCACGACACTTTTTTCTGCCTCGCTGACCCATTCATGTTCTCTGATTGTAGTGCTGGGATTGTAACATATCAGATTTTTAAAAGGGTTTAAATGTTCATTCAGTGCAAATAGCCTGTTACTACTAGGAATGCTTTCTGACTGTACCACAAAATGGTTCACAAACATTCTCTTGGACATTTCCACTGACCGAAAACTCATCAAGTCTTGAAGTGGTCTATTTCATCTTTGGAAACTTATGAATAGTTCGTAAAGGCCTTCTTTTCCTTATTTTGACCAAATTCCTCTCCCCGAGGCTTCTTTTAATTAGTCCTAGTTTTATCAGATGAGGCCACAGAAAAAAGGCTAGTTGCTCTTCCACAGGTCTTAAAACACTGTAGTTGTAATTCTACGATGCTCTGGTACTGATACAGAGTGATTAATAATGATAACTAATCATTACATAGTGCTTCAAGTATGCCAGTGACTGTTGGATTCTATTCATCCTCATTTTTACAGAGAGGAAATTGACACAGAGAGAATAAGTAACTTGCCAAAGGTCATGCAGTTAGTGACTGGTGGAGTTGAGATTCAAACTCATGCTCTAAGACCACTGGAATATATATATATATACATACATACATATACTGATTATGTTACATTACATTACATTATGCTATTTTACATTATGTATGTTATGCTGTAATATACTATCGTGCATTCTAAATGGATTAAGGAGCTACCTTTAAAGCACCAAATCATTAAAGAACATACAAAAACAGGTATATATAGATTTCTTTTTTTTAATTCATTTTTTTCTCTTTAAATTTTTAAAAGAGAGAGAAAGCATAAGCAGGCGAGAGGAGCAAAGGGAGAGAGAGAGAATCTTAAGCAGGTTCCACCCGCAGCACGGAGCCCAACGCAGGGCTCGATCCCACAACCCTGGGGTCATGACCTGAGCCAAAATCAGGAGACGGGCACTGAATCGACTGAGCCACCCAGGCACCCCAGTAGATATACATTTCTGATCTCCCTTCACCAGAACAATTCTCAGAATCTAGGCCAGATCCCAAGGGGGTAGATTAGAATATCCGTTTCCGGATAAATGACTTATAAGTACTGGCATGTGGGCACCTGAAGTCCACAGGTCAGCGGTGCAATGCACTTGCTCAGAATTTCCAAATGTACTTTTACTGTCTCACTCTGAAACATGCAAACATCCAAGGGACAACAGACATTTGAGAAAATTCTCCAAAGGAAAGATAGAGACCTTTACACACAAGCATACGAAAAATACTAAGAAACAAATAATTTAAGGAGCAAAACATATTATTAAGAATCTTATTAATAATCATTAACTATCTCAGATAAAGTATATATTAAATCCATAAAATAGGAAAAGAGGATATTGAAAAAGAAACATCCCCCAAACAAGGAAATGGTCTTCGAAAATAAAAATATATATCCACATTTTTAAAAATCGCAGTAGAAACCGAGCAATAGACACCAGCATATCATGCAAAAAGTGGAATTTAAAACAAAAATCAGAAACACAGTAGAAAAAAAAGATAAACAAATTAGAGAGTCAATTTAAGATATCCGAATTATAATGAGTTATATAGAGAGAGAATAAGAGAGAGGGAGAGGGAGAGGGAGACAGGGAGGGAGGAAGGGAAGGAAGGGGAAGGAGGGAAAAAGAAAGAACAGAGCAGACATGTATTTAAACCACAAGCACAATCTGTAGAATTGAAGAACAAGAGGTTATAATATGTAAAGTCCCGTCTTTTCCCCAGCACACTGCAGGCTAAAGGCACCATACTGAGGTGTATCATGACTTTTCAGAACTCTGGGGATAAAGAGAGAAGTCTAAAAGTTTACAGACAGGTTAGAACAATAGGTTACACACAAAGAATCTGGAATTACAGTGCCCTCAAACTTCTTGACAGCATTACTGGAAGCTAATTTGATAATGAAGCAATGCCTGCAGAATGAGAGAAAATGACATTCAACTTAGAATTCTATATCAAGGAAAAAATATCAATCAACAGTACAAGGAAAATGTATTTTCAGATGAGCAGTGCCTACAAATTAATCTCCTTTGCACTTTTAAAAATAAAGCTATGGAGAACCAGCATGATGGCACCTCGTAGGTCGGTCAAGGCAATTGCCTTAAATATAAATCAAGTCACTTTTCTCCCCTGATTAACACACTGTGATGTCTTCCTATCACACTTACAAGATGAAGACCCTCTCTTTTTTGTTTTTGTTTTTTGTGTTTTATTTTGGCCTGTTTCTCCAACTTCAGCTTGATTTACCCTCCTTCTTTCTGTCAATGCTGCAGCCATATTGACAGAAACTAGTCAGAAAAAAGGAACTTTTGCTAGTTCCTTGAATACATCAAATGGCTGCCTTTGGCAATCTATCTCCACTTACCTGAAATGCTTTTCCCTCTTAACCTTCACATAACTGGATCCTTTTTTCATCTAGCTCCAATCCCAAATACCATGGTCTTAGACTTCCTACCTGTTTGTTTATAATTGTATCTCCATCACTCTATCAGCCTTACTTGGCTACATTTTTCTGTACAGTATTTAGTATTTGACATTATTTTATGGATTGATTTATTTTATTTAATACTTTATTGATTTTCCCTCCTTCTGAAATGTAAGCTTCATGAACGCATGGGCTCTGCCTGTTTTATTCCTTGATATATACCTCTGTTGCCCAATCAGTCCCTGGCACAAGGCAGAGGTTCCATTGAATATTTGTGGCACGAATCAAATTTACCAAGAGGTTAATGATGTTGTTTTGGAGCAGAAGGTTATAGATGATTTTTAAAATACCTTTATATACCTGTTAGCATTTTCTAAAATTTCTATAAGCATTTAACACTTTCATAATTTTAAAAAATAACAATATACTAACGTTCTAGACTAGAAAATATCCAGTGGAAATTGTCCTCAGAAACCGAACCTATGGGGTTGTAGCAGTTTCTGCCCACCTAAATGTCATGGAAATTAAACATCTTTCTAAAATGAAAATTCTACGAGGATTTGTGATGATAATTTAATACCTTCCACTCCCTACTGGATTTTCAGTGAAATGACCTAAGGGATATAAAAACAGGGCGGGGGAATTTATATCGGAGTTAGAAACGGCTCTATTCCTTCCCCAGGTTTCCAAATTTCAATGACTGGCATCACCCCCTTGCTCAAGCCCTCAAGTCCCTTCCTCTCACTTCCCATCCTTTTTGCCCAGTGAAGTATGTAGTTCCTAGCCCAGAATAAGTTTCCTGATTGATCTCTTTTCCGCAAGTATTTTCAGAACAAAAGCCCAGCTGATCCAATTCCAAACCATAAATCAGAAGCATATGAACCATATAGGCACAAATATGTGAAAGGTATTGTGAAAAGTAAATTAAAAACCTCTTTTGTTAAGATATAATTGGCATACAGTACTGTGTAGGTTTAAGGCATACAGTGTGCTGGTTGGATACATTTATATATTGTAATATGATTACACCATAGTGTTGGCTCACATCTCTACCTCATCACACAATTTTGTTTTTGCGGTGAAGGCAATGAAGACCTAGTCTCCTAACAGCTTTGAGGTTTATAATATAGTATTATTGAATCGAATCACCAGGCTATGCATTAGATCTCCAGAACTTATTTACCTACTGGTTATAAGTTTGCACCGTAAGCAACATCTCCCGAACTCCCCCACTCCCCAACCCCTGGTAACTATCATTTTACTCTTAGTTTCTCTGAGTTTGTTTTTAGATGGTTTAGATTCCACATATAAATGATATCAGTATTTGTCTTTCTCTGTGTGGCTCATCTTTCTTGGCATAATGCCCTTAAGGGCCATCCATGTGGTCGCAGAGGGCAGGGTTTCCTTCTTCCTCAGGGCAGATTCATATTCCACCTCCTTTATTCCTTCACGCGTCGATGGACACTTAGGTTGCTTCTATATCTTGGCTATTGCGAATAGTGCTGCAGTGAACAGATATCACTTTGAGACACTGATGAAATATATGCTCTTACAATCCTTTACACCTGCCTCCATTAAAGCGGCATAGTTACTTGTAAGTCAGTGCCACAACACGATGGGTCCCTTTCTTCCTGATAGGCAAGGACTCTTCTGTATAAGCAGTAGAAAGTACCATGACCATAGACAGCTCGCAACTCTTTTGCTCTTTTCCTATGAGACTGGTCCTCTAATACACAGGAAATTAAGCTTTCTCATCTAAAGAAAAATCAGGAGATTCGTATAATATAATGTAAATCATATTATATATATGTAAATATGTAAGGCAGAGATATAGATATAAACATTCATAAAAATAAAATGTCTGTCCCTTCTGGCCATTGTAGAGAAACGAGGGCAAGCTCTGTTCAGTGACTCTAGTGGGCAGGTGGCCAAGGTAAGACCTGGTCCAGTTGGGGGCCTGGTTTTCTGAAGTCTCTCTTCAGTGGGAGAAGGCTGTACAGCCTTATGAACCTTAAGACCTCTGCAATGAGAGAAATGTCCTATATCCATGCTACACAATATAGCCCTTTGTCACATGCTGCTATTGACCCCTTGAACTGTGTCTACTGTGACCAAGGAGCTGAATTTTTAAATTTTAATTCAATCTAGTGACATGAACACAAAACAAAAGCAAAACTAGGAAAGTAATCTCTCTACTTGAAAAGAGGGAGTAGGCAGGCTCCGTCTCATAAGGCTGGATGTACTCTCCAAATGATCTGGGTGCTAAAAACAGCAGGCGTTCCCCAAGAGAGGTCATGGTGGCACTGAGGAAAGAACCCCAGACAAGCAGTCAATAGACTCAGGTCCCAGCTCAGTCCCGACAGCGGCAAACCTGCCCGAGTTGGGCAATCCCTTTCCTCTTTGGACCCTGTTTCCTCTCATGCACGGTAGTGGGATTGAACTATTTATTTTTCCATGGTGAATTCAGAACAGATTAAGTGCAATCACCATCATAAAACAGGCGTAGCGATCCATTCTTTGGAGAATGGTGAGAACCGGTGTGGTACAGAAAACAGTCTCAGGGTAGCTAGGGAAAGATCGTGTAGCAGAGACACTCAAGAGACATCATGTGGCATCGCAAACAGTGGCCATTTCAGTTAGAGCTGCCACGTTGAAAGCTACTGTGAGTTAATCTTTTTCCTAGGGGTTGGATGTACTTTGATCTGATCTAATCCTCACAATTCTATGAGCTGAATTATTATCATTGTGTCCATCTTGCCGAAAAGACAGCCGAGGCTCAGACAGATCGGGTTACCCGCCTAAGGCCCTACAGGTAGGAAATGGTGAAACTGGGAAAATCTGTCTTTCTACTATAATATGCTATCCTTACTGGCTGCTAGTTTATGAAGCTTATTGTATACCAGCTAATAGAGTAGCCTATTTCCATAAACTATCTTGTTTACAAGAGTCTCATCAACAACTCTGTCGAAACTAGTCTGAGCATGCCTCCACTCCAAGCTTTGATTGCCCGTGACCTATAGGAAGTACCCTTGCTAAGATTGGTCTTCATTTTATGGAGTAGGGGGAGTTTCTCTGCACTTTCCAAACTTTCTCTCTCTTTTCACTTTAATCTCAGTTCCGATCTGAATTCACCCTTCCATGTGGTGTATATGTGTATACATAATGGAATATTACTCAGCCGTCAAAAAGAAAAAAGAATGAAATCTTGCCATTTGCAATGACGTGGATGGAGCTACAGAATATTACGCCAAGAGAAATAAGTCAGTCAGAGAAAGACAAATACCGTATGATTTCACTTGTATGTGGAATTTAAGAAACAAAACAGATGAACATATGGGAAGGGGTAACAAGAGAGAGGGAAACAAACTATGAGAGACTCTTAAAGATAGAGAACAAACTGAGGGTTGATGGGGGGACGTGGGCGGGGGATGGGCTATGTGGGTGAGGGGTATTAAGGAGGGCACTTGTTATGATGAGCACTGGGTGATATATGTAAGTGATGAATCCCTAAATTCTACTCCTGAAAGCAATATTACACTATATGTTAACTAAAATTTAAATTAAAAAAAATTAACGTTTATTTATTTTTTAGAGAGAGACAGAGTGCAAGCAGGGGAAGGGTAGAGAGAGAGGGAGACACAGAATCCAAAGCAGGCTCCAGGCTCCCAGCTGTCAGCACAGAGCCCGACACAGGGCTCGAACTCATGAGCTGCGAGATCATGACCTGAGCCGAAGTTGGACACTTAACTGAGCCACCCAGGCGCTCCTTAACTAACTAGAATTTAAATAAAAATTGAAAAACAAACAAACAAACAAACAAATAAATAAAATGAATTCACCTTTCAGTCTCATCTTGACAAAATGTTTGACTTGCAGTGATTCAGAGCACTTTCCACTGTATAAAAAAGCAATTTTTTAAATGACACAAAATATTCTCTTGGCATCGTGATTTAAAAAGAATTTTTTTTAATGTTTATTTACTCTTGAGAGAGTATGAGCAGGGGAAGGGCAGAGAGGGAGGTAGACACAGAATCTGAAGCAGGCTCCAGGCTCTGATCCGTCAGCACAGAGCCCGACATGGGGCTCGAACCCACGAACTGTGAGATCACAACCTGAGCCGAAGTTGGACCCTCAACTGACTGAGCCACCCAGGCACTCCGGCATCATGATTTTTAATATCAAAAGTCATCTGAGATTCTGAAGAGAGGCAAAGTGGACAGATGGTACAGCCGTCACTTAGCTGACACAAAGTGATTATATCTATAATTTAGAGGGCATACCAAGCCCCCTCTGAGGGAGACAGTACCATTTCCACACTACTTTACTTCTTAATATTCATCTGAAACAGAGCACTAGGGTATATCAACCTGATTTTCCTGAAATTACTCTGCGAGGGCGCCCCCTAAATCCTGATTCCAGAGGAGAAACATCAATGCGAAGCTAGAATTCTTAGCAAAGTATGGGAAAGGTTGTGAGGAGACAGCAGAAACTGTCATCCTCCCTTCCTCTGTGTTTTAATTTTAAGTTCTATGCCCAACCTAGGGCTAGAACGCACGACCCCGAGATCAAGAGTTGTGTGCTTCACCGACTAAGCCAGCGAGGCACCCTACTGTCGTCTTTCGTTCTAAAAGTCAACCTACATGAGGAGTCTTAAGCTATGGTGGCAAAGGAACACCAAGACTGAATGCTTTGTACATAAAGCCCATCCACTTGATTTCACTTATGGTGGGGACAGGGAAATTTGAAATAGTACGTTCTCATTCTCTCTCCCACCCCCCATTTCTTCCCTCCTGTCCCCTCCCCTCTCGATGTAGAATATGCTATCGAGAGAAAGGCTATATTTCCTCTCCCCACCAACTTCACTACCAAGTGTTTCCATGCTAGAAGTGGATTCTGAACCAGTTCTCCCAACCTACGGGTGAGGCACAAACAATAGACAGACCTGCCTGGTCAAAAATTGACTTTTTCAGCTTGTTTCCATAAATATGCTTTACTGAAGAGTTTCAGGTTCACCTTTAAATTCACACCATTGACATTCCATAATGGTTTACATTATTCAGATCCCTACTTACATCCTACAGACATTTTATTGAGCACCCATCATGTGCAAAGGACAGCCTTAGTGGACTTGAGGGATATCAAGAGGAAAAGCCCCAAATTCTGGTCTAAAATAATACAGAGTTTATGAAAATGCCAGCATCCATCATTATGATTCTTTCTGAGAGAATGAGCCTCTTTTATGCCCAGCCACCACCACTGCAACCACAAGCCACCACTATTTCCAATTCTGTGTAGGTTGGGATGGGAAGCGGAGAGGGGACCTCAGATATAACTGCACATCAGAGGACTACGAAGCAAAAGAACATGCCCAACTACAGAAAAAATGTGAACATCTCCCACCTCCATTGCCCTGCTCCCTAGAGACAAGGAAAGGTCATTGACAGGTCTAGTGATGCTGTGATGTTTATCCCAAAGGGAATATTTCTGTGACTTGGTAATCAAAGGTCCTATGATTGTGCTTTTTAGTTAAATTGAGCCATAGAATAATTATGGAAGATGACTTTCTAAGAATTTTTATAAAACCCTATTTTAGGGGAAAGCATCCCTCATACTCGTCATTCTAATGAATGGAAGCAAAACACATAGGAGTAATTCTATGTTCACATGGTCTGTGGTCACAGATACCTGAAAAGTTTGGGTGAGCTCCAGTTATTTATTCCGCAAAAGCAGCTGAACCAAAAGCCAACTCATGGGAACAATGTTATGAGTTAATGTGCATTACACAGGGGAAGGTAGAGAAAAAATGATAAACACAAAGTAAGCTCAGATCTTGGTATCCCAACCTCAGATTTTGATATTGCTTGCCAATGAGAAATACTTTTTTTTGTATGAAATTATTCTGTGGCTTCTGAAAATATACCAGCCATGCCAATATACCACACATTGCCCACCAGTACCATTCTGCCAGAAGTTCTTTCCCTAGGAAACTGTAATGTTTGGTATTTCTAAGTATACTCGAGAGCTGTGCTACTTCTTCTGGCCAAACATACAAGTCAGTAAAACCAAAGAGCAAAGGCTTAGTATCCTAAGTATATATAGAGATTATCAAATCAGTAAAGACCCAAGTAGGTAAGTGGACACAGGAAAGTAAACAATCTCAGAAAAACAAAAAAAAAAAAAAACCAAATACCAAACATACATCATGACCCAACGATGAGACAGAAGTCACAATCCATTCGTTTAAATGCTGGGATTCCCCCACTCCTGGTAAGAGCTTTGAGCAGGGTAGAGGGCAGAGAAGTGAATACTCTTTTACATTACTTTTGGAAAGCAATTTGGAAATATGTCCGAAGAATCGCAAAACTCTTCATCACTTTTGAGCTAGTTGTCCCATTTCTGGAAATCTATCTTGAGGAAATAAAAGAATACGAACATGAAGATAATTTACAACCTCTCAAAATTGCAGGGATCTAAGTGTGCAACAGCAGATGATCGTCACTGAAATATTATGCAACCACTGAAAATCAGTTTGGAAAAGCCTAGCAACATGAGGGAATCCTTGTGATACAGGACAACTAAGAATTACTGTGCGGTTGGTAAGAGACAAAGGAAGGTCAGGGTATGTGTGTGTGCGCGCGCGCGCGCGCGTGTGTGTGTGTGTGTGTGTGTGTGTTGGGGGCAGGAGAAAAGCTGGTGAAGCATCTTAGGAATAGTGGAAAAGGGTCTTGAATGCAATAGGATGCAAAATGAAAACAGCGCAATGGTACATTTGAAGCTGAAGGGCAAGTCTGATAGGTCTTCCAGATGGCCTACATAGGGATGCCGGTGAGGAGAGAATATCGTTGGCCCTGTGTATTTAATTTTTTTAATGTTTCTTTATTTGACAGAGACAAAGAGAGAACAAGTGGGGGAGGGGCAGAGAGAGAGGGAGACAGAGAATCCCAAGCAGGCTCCACACTGTCAGCACAGAGCCTGATGCGGGGCCTGAGCTCACGAACCACGACACGAGATCATGACCTGAGCTGAAATCAAGAGTTGGACGCTTAACTGACTGAGCCCCCCAGGGGGGCCCCAGAAAAGCGATTTTTAATGAGCAATTGGATGTGGGGGAGACAGTCAAGAAGCAACAGTCAAACACAGCTTCAAGAATGTCATTTTCCAGCTTGAAAGCATTCAACTGCCTTTCCCAGCTTGTAGCAATAAGTTCAAAGGGCTCAGCCTGGCCCTCCAGACCTGTGAAGACAGAGCCTCAACCCACTGGTCTTCTCTTGCTTCTGACTTACCACGTTACCAGCCACGAGTCCCGGCCATTCTACAAGTATTGCCGCCATTGTTCGCGCCATTTCACGAGCTGGGGATTCCTCTCACGTGCCTACTTTGCCCAGCTTCAAAATCTGCTGTGAAGACTTCCTAATCATCCCCGAGCGGTGAGCTCTCATTTCTTTGAGTGCCCACAGCGCTCTGTCTGTATCCCTTTTGTGTCACGTATCTTAGGCTCTTCTCGCCAGGGAAACCAGTTACCCTAATAACCCGTAAGTCAGGTCGGGCCACTCCATGCACAAAACTCCGCTGTGGCTGCCATCCCACTCGGGTGAATGCCAAAGTCCCAACAATCCCCATTTCGACGTTTCTCAACCAACGCCAGCTACACATTAGATTCACGTCAGAAACTATTCTTTTTTTTTTTTTAACGTTTATTTATTTTTGAGACAGAGAGAGAGCATGAACAGGGGAGGGTCAGAGAGAGGGAGACACAGAATCCGAAACAGGCTCCAGGTTCTGAGCTGTCAGCACAGAGCCCGACGCGGGGCTCGAACGCACGGACCGCGAGATCATGACCTGAGCCGAAGTCGGCCGCTTAACCGACTGAGCCACCCAGGTGCCCCCAGAAACTATTCTTTAAAAATCCATGCCCGAGCCTCACTCCAGACCAAGTGAATGGAATCCTTGGAGGTGCTGGTTTTTAAACCTGCCCAGGTGATTCCAAAGTGATGCCAGGGCTGATTGCGAACCACAGAACTAAAAACCTGAGCTAAAGCTGCAAGAGGGGCCGATTAACTGCTGCTACTTCACTTTGTGAACGAGAGGCCCATTCTGGACTAAGGGTTGCCTCTTACCATTAGCATCTTCCTCCGGTCCTTGCCTCAACATCTAGCTTCTTCGGACAAGTAAATCAACACAGAAGAGCTTACCTAGAACACGGTCCCCCTTAGAAGCTGTCAGCTTCAGTGGTTTAGAAACATAAGTTTTCTTCTGAGGAACATTATGAGCATAGCTTTATCTGCAGAAAAACAAAGCCTATTTATTTATTTATTGAAAAGTTTATGTGTGTATTTTGAGAGGGAGAGACGGGGTGGGGAGGGGCAGAGAAACGAGAGAAAGAATCTTAACCTGCACTGTCAGCTCAGAGCCCAACACGGGGCTTGATCTCACGAACCCTGAGATCATGACCTGAGCTGAAACCAAGAGATGACATTTAACTGACTGAGCCACGCAGGTGCCCAAAGCAAAGCTTTTTTTTTTTTTAAGTTTATGTATTTATTTTGAGAAAGAGACAGAGGGGGAGAGGGAGAGAGGGAAAGAGACAGAGCAGGGGAGGGGCAGACACAGAGAGAGAGAAAATCCCAAGCAGGCTCTGCATCATCAGTGCGGAGCCTGATGCGGGGCTCGAACCCACAAACTGTGAGATCATGACCCGAGCCAAAACCAAGAGTCAGATGCTCAACCAACTGAGCCACCCAGGCATCCCCGAAACGGAACCTTTTCAAAACAAATATTTGATTCAAGTTTATCAAAATTACAGTTGCCACAAAGCCAAATTGGTAAGGGGAGCAAGTACCCCGTGGAAGAGAACCAGCACCCTCTGCAAGGGGCTGAGGCAGCCCGCGGGGAGGGGCAGCGTAGGCATGTCAGCCAGCGTGCAACTGGTCTCTTACCCTGTGTCCTGGCCTCTGTGGGGCAGCGGGGCACCTCGGCCCCACTCCCGTGTTCTAGGATTCTCTCGTTGTGGTCTTATCTTTGGAGAGCTGTTAGCTGTTCTTGTGAGGGGTACTGAAGTCAGGAACTACCTATATCACCCTCTTGGTGACATAACTCTGAGAATAAAAATGTGAGAAACATTGGCCAAAATGAGGCAGTGAAATGAATCTGATGAAATGCAGAATAATTCGGCAAACGTAAGCCAAATATTTAAGTACCAGGGACAGGAGGTTTGGCGTAGAAGCAGCATATAGAAGGGATATTTAGGGGGTTGGGTGTCAGTTAAGAATACAACAGTTTTCAAACTGGAGCATGCATTTACAGTCAGCAGGAGGGCTTGTTAAAGCAGTTGGCTGGGGCTCCATCCCCCTAGAGTTTCTAATTCAACGGGTCTGGGGGCCAATCTGAGAATTTGCATTTCTAACACATTCCCAAGTGAAGCTGATCCTGATGCTGCCCGTCCAGGGACCAGGGCTTGAGAACCACTAGTGTAGCATGAGCGCTAAAAAAAAAAAAAAAAAAAAAAAAAAAAAGTTACTGCAAATGTAGGCAGCAGAAGCAAAATTTGTGCAACGAAATAGGGAATAACGTAAGTATTCTCCATTAGTTCTAATAGGCATCCACGGAATGAGCGTCATACCCAGGAGTATGACCAGAGATGAGAATGAGTAATGGTGAAGGGACTTGTGACCACGTCATACAAGGAACGTGGGGAGGAACAGGACGGTGTAATTTGGAAAGGGTAAGATTTAGGTAACACACAAGAACATTGTTCTTTTTCAAATCTCAAAAGGGCTATTACTCGGACAAAGGGCATTTATTCTAGGTAGTCTCAAGGAGCAGAGCTAGAATCCATGGCCAGACATCTAAGGAGACAGACTTCAGTCTGAAGTAAGACAGATACTTCTAGCAGGTCAAGCTACCCTGTGTTACACTGAGCTGCTTTCCAAAATGTTGAGCTCCTATCAGTTGAGATATTTAAATACAGACCATATTCAAGTACCATATATGGAGTTAGAAACAAATGGCCTCCCTGGCTTCTTCAGACCTGAGAAATTCTATGAGTACGTAAGTATAGTTCCCTTCAGTTATATAGTCTGGCTAATATGAGACTACTGCATTCAGAAAAATAAGGTCAAACTAAAAGACGGCATCCAAAACATGGTATCGCTCAATCATGGTTGAAAATATGAGACTAGAATTCTTTTTTAAAAAGTCTATACTCAATGCATTTTGAAGCTAAAGGGAGAAAGTGGATTCAATTCGAGGTATCGAGGCAAAACCCAGCCAGACTGCGAGGCAAGAAGGGAAAGTGAAGAGACAAGTGACTATGACACAGTGAATATGACACTTCTACATATAGAAGTTGGACTAAATGCAGGCAAGGAAGCAAGGCAGGTAAAAATTTACTCATTCCGTGGAAATTTACCAGCCACAGGAAATATTTCATCTCTCTTCTGACATGTAATATTAACTGCAGTTATGTATGAGCTCAAATTTGATGTCAACGATCTGGGAATTGATTAGAGTTAAGAGAACTCATGAGGATTGCAGGTCAGACAAACGTGTGTGTCATCGGTGCGGAAGTGGTAAATCAGTCTGAGGGGGAAAAAGAATAAAAATAATAAAGAGCATGAGAGCGAAGGCTGTCACTGTAAAAATACTACTTGACTAATCTGGGGACCCAGCCCTCAGAGGATGACAAGGACTTGGGGATACCAGGTCCATAATGATGCCTTGGGCAAAATGGTGAGGTCTGATCCCACAGCCTTTTCCAATTCAAAGTTAAGCTCTTTGCCTTCTTCCCAATCTTGGCCTTTTAGTCCTCTGTGTCTTCCTGTTCTTCCCTGACAATCTATGCTGAGAAAAGAATTGTAATGCCGGCCCTTATACTCCATTTTGAATGAGGGAATATGAATGTGTTATGATACAGATGATAAATACAAGTATTTCCCTTATTTCTAATTCAATTTAGAAATTTTAGATCATTATTAATAGATTTTAAGGCACCAGGAGCAAATGTGTGAACAATTTGGGGCAGACAGAAGTCTTTCCTCAGAGTCACCAAAAAACAACCTTCTCTCCACTTCCCCAATCAGCCTTAGAGCAACAAGGACCACATCAAAAGCACTGGGGAAATCTTACTGGAGTCAATTCCAACATAAATCACTTGAATTTGGAAAACAGCACCAAAAAATAGCACCATTGGGTGCTAGGTCTTCTAAAATAAAAAAATGTTAATGTCTATTTATTTTTGAGAGAGACAGAGAGAGAGGGAGAGAGCAGAAGCAGGGGAGGGGCCAAGAGAGAGGAGACACAGAACCTGAAGCAGGCTCTAGGCTCTGAGCTGTTAGCTCAGAGCCCGACACAGGGATCGAACCCGTGAACCTTGAGATCATGACCTGAGACAAAGTTGGACGCTTCACTGACTGAGCCACCCAGGCACCCCTGAAATAAAATTTTGAAAGAAATGTAGGTGTCATTTCCCAGTGACAACTGACGTTGTTCCAATTATTAATTGAAGTGTTTGGATTCAGTTGGCTAGCTAGCTCAGTTGTTGTTCAGAAGGTCACTGTGGTAGATCAGTACAATGGGTTCAATTCCTACGCATGGCAATAAGAACCGCACACTGTCAGAGCTGGAAAGGCCATTGGGAACCAGCTAGTTCAAATCCTTATTCTCTAGATGTTGAAAACACGGGATGCCTGAGTGGCTCGATCGGTTGAGCGCCTGATTCTTGATTTTGGCCCAGGTCATGATCTCACAGTCTTGAGATCAAGCTCCACGCTGGAGCCTGCTTGGGATTCTCTCCCTCCTTCTCCCTCAGCCCCTCCCCGACCTGTGCTTTCTCTCTCTCTCAAAAAAATCGATACTATTAAAAATTAAAAACAAAATAGAGGCCTCATGGTGGGAAGGGAATTACCAACTTCACAGGATGAGTGAGTAGAAGAGAGAGACTACGAACACCACACTGGGCTAACATGGTTGCATTTTGCATTCACACATGGAACCCATGCCCCTGAACAGAGGGTGACTGACCGTCCAGATCTGCTTGCCACTTTCTCAGTCTTCGCATTGAAAATCCCCTGTCTTGGGAAAAGCCTCAGTCCCAGGGAAACCGGAATGGTTGGCCAGCTGTAGCAACCTGACCAGCTCTACCCAAAATACATGCCAGAAGGTCAGAGAGGATTGGCCCAGATTGTACAGGCGTACCCGACAAAATTCACTATTGGTGCCAACTTCTAGCAGGTCAGGGGCTCTTAAGGTCATCCTCCTGGTCTTCCTCCTCTTCTCCCTCCTGCCTAAAATCTACATATTTAACCACTGAAAAGTTTTTAAAGGCATAAGAGCTCATAGGATGTGCTCGGCGTTAGACTAAACGTCGAGAATTCAGCAGTGAACAAAACAGATAATCTCTGACCTTGTGGGGCTTACATTCTGGTTAAAGAGACAGGCGAACCTCCCATAACTTTGCAAAACAGAGAATATATCAGCTGGTGGTAAGTGACACAGAGAAAAAGGAAGCAGGTAAGTGGTGGGGAAAGCGTTGTCTGGGAGAGCGCTGCTAGTTCAGAGAGTCGTCAGCAAAGGCTTCTCCGAGGCGCTGTAGTTTTATAATTGACCGACTCTTCTCCGACATTATTTCAACTATCCAGGCATTTTCAAAGAGCACTATGATCAGATTAAACCTCAGTTTATGTCCCCATTTAGTTCCCTAGAGTCCTTCACGGCAGCGGCACCAGCAAAATATTTTAATCCCTCCGTCGGGTCCCTATAACTGCTATTTCACTCGTGGCGTTTGCTGTGTGGGGGCATTCATCCTTGCATTGTTCACGCTTCCGGATGTTAGGGGAAAATAAAATTAAGCTCTACTGAATGACAGTACCTGACAAAGCGTCTGGGGACACAGTATACGTTCATTAAATGTTTGTGGAATGAATGAATGGATGTATAGAAATTCAAAATCAAAGCCTTTGCTCTATTCACATGTCACTTGCTCAGTAAGGCCTGGTGTGATTTCCATACTTGGAATTCTTTCTCTCAAAAAGAAACATTAAAAATATAACTGAGAAGGAGGTTAGTATAGGAGAGACAAAGTGTGAATGGGGGAGGGGCAGAGAGAGAGGAAGACGCAGGATCCGAAGCAGGCTCCGGGCTCCCAGCTGTCAGCACAGAGCCCGACGAGGGGCTCCAACCCATGAGCCGTAAGATGGTGACCTGAGCCGAAGTGGGACACTTAATTGACTGAGCCACCCAGGCACACCCAGTTGTTTTAAAAAAAAAAAAATCAATGTGTAAAAGAATCCCGGACTTTCTCTCAAATCCACCTCCTCTTCTCTAAATCAGCTGCCAGCACTTCGGCCATCTTTCATGTGGACTATTATGATGGCCTCCTAATGGATCCCTCGCCCATCTCTCAAATGGAGGTCCTTCATGACATTCAAAATAATCCTTCTGAAGGGAAGGCTTTATTATGTTATTTTGTGACATCCATATTTTTAGGGTAATGTCCAAGCGCCTTCTCCTAATCTCTAAGACCCAACTTAAGATACTTGCTACCTCTCTCTTCGGCTACACGTCCCTTCCCTTACTTACGCAAACTTTAAACCCCATTTCTCATGACCTAAGCCAGCCCCCTTAAGCTTAACCCAAGCAAGTGTACAGGACTTGCCCAACTAAAGGCAAATCCATTCTTCAATTTTCTTAAGCTATCCATAAGCCTTGGAAGCATCCTTTTGCACACCCCACACCTAATCCATCCATGAACCATGTTGCCTCTGCTTTCGACATAGGCCAGATATAAGCACATCTCAATGCCTCCACCCCCATCTCTGATCTGCTTCTACTCCTCTTGCCCTTCTACGGTCTGTTAGCCACAGAGCAGCCAAGGTAACCTTTCAAAATACAACTCGTGGACAAGCTCTTCTCTTGCTCTTAACTCTCTGACAGCAACCATCTCACTTGGAATAAAATCCAAGTCCTTACCATGGTCTACAAGGCTCTCCATGGCCTGATTCCTATCCAGATCTCCCACATCACTGCCTGCCACTCTTTCCCTTCCTAACTGAGCTCTGGTCACCCTGGCATCCATATTTTCTTAGATCTTAGTGCCAGTCCCACCTTAGGACTTTAAACGTGTTGGCTGTTCCCTCTACACCACTCAAATCCTTACTCAAATGCCATCGCCTCAGAAACTGCATTTGAAAAGCCTGCTCCAGGAGCACCTGGGTGGTTCAGTTGGGTAAGCATCTGACTCTTTTTTTTTTAAAGTTTATTTCTTTATTTTGAGAGAGAGAGAAAGAGAAGGAGAGCAGGGGAGGAACAGAGAGAGGGAGAAAAGAGAGAATCCCAAGCAGGCTCTGCGCTGTCAGCCCAGAGCCGGATATGGGGTTCAAACTCACAAACCGTGAGATCACGACCTGAGCCGAAATCAAGAGTCTGGCGCTCACTGGACTGAGCCACCCAGACGCCCTGACTCTTGATTTCAGCTCAGGCTTTTGATTTCGAGCCTCTCATCCAGCCCCGAGCTGACAGAGCAAAGCCTGCTTGGGATTCTCTGTCTCTGCCCCTCCACCACTTGACCGTGTGTGTGTGTGTGTGTGTGTGTGTGTGTGTGTGTGTGTGTGCTTTTTCTCTCTCTCTCTCAAAAATAATAAAACAAAATAAACTTAAAAAAAAATTAAAGCCCTCTCTCCATTCTCTAACCTCTTATGTTGCTTTATTTTTTCTTCATGGTACTTACTACCATCTGACATTGTAAGTTTATTTACTTATTTGTTTATTGTCCAGACCTCTCGCTAAAATGCGAGCTCTCCCAGGGAAGGGACCTTGCTTTGCTCACTGCTCTGTCCCTGAAAACGCTGCTCTAACCTGAAACACAGCAATGCGCCTAGAACACAGCAAACGATACATAGTTGTTCTCAGTGAATGAATGCTTTCCTTCCTTTGCATATGTTGTTTTCTCAGACTAAAATGCCTTTCTTCACCTTTTGCGAAATCAGCAAAGCTTTTTTCAAAATCTAACTCAATTGTTTCTTCTGTGTAAGGTACCTCAGTGACCTCTCTCCCACCCCACCTCAGAAAAAATTAATTGATCTTTTCTCTGACTTGCCTTGGTATTCCATCCACATCTTTACCGTACGCGATCCATTACATTGTACCACTTTTTTTCCTCTTTCTCAGTCTAAGCCACTTACTCCATCCCAGGCTGGGAGCCCCAGGCTGGGACAGAGAATATGTAGATTTTTCTGTAGTCCCCTATTTCTTCTGCAGGACTGGCCACATACTTTGCAAGCCCTCGTGAAAAATGAAAATGTCAAAACGTAGGGCACCTGAAGAAATTCAAGATGGAAACAGCAGAACATAACCCAAGCATGGCTTCCTTCTGTCCATGGGGCCGCATGTGACTCCGCGGGTGACACGCCCAGAGCTGCTCCTGCTCCTCGGGTCATCAAAGGAGCTCTTTCCTTCAGTTTCCTATTCGCAAGTCTGTGCTCCTCGGAAGCTCTCCTTACCCTCCTCCCAAACGCTACAGGCAGAGGTAGCTGAGCCTTCCTCAGTAATTTCACAATCCTCAGTGCTTACCTTTATGCACACTTATCGTACAACATTGTAATTTTCTCTCTCATTTTTTGGTACTTTTCTGTTTATTTGTCACTGTAGCCTACTTTGAGTTCTACCAAAGAGCAACGTTGACTGATTGGCCACAGAGCCTGACACATAGCGACCCAGTAAATGCCTGGTCATCAAAAAAGGGTCTGCGGAAAAAAACCTAGCCCTCCATTGTAATCCATACGAAAAGAAGTTTTGAGGATATATATGCAAACAGCTCAAAACAACTCTCCTAATATTGCTGAGCGAGCCCGGGGTGCTCTCAAGTCCACTCCCCACTGATATTTAATGCTGTTTTGACTCCCTTGGCAGCCTCCAACACATTAACTTCTATCTTCTTTTGCTTCCCCTTTAGTATATGGTCTTATCCTTATTTTCTGCGAACCACGAGAGAGAATTTTCTAGTCTCCTATAGTGTTATTGTCTGGTAAAATAACTGTTCTGAACATAATTGCATGGTTTTCTTAAAGGTAAACAGTTGTTAAAATTCAGAACCTAATTGGATAATTAAAATTTCAAGAAAGCATGACAGCAATTTCCTTTGTATAAACTGTCTTTAAAATGATGCTCCCTAATCTTATTTTTACTGTTCATGGCATTTAGTTTTAGGCAGAGACACTATTATGAGTTGTTAGTTTACGTAGAAATGTAGTGAAAGGCCTGGTCACCAGAGGACATTATTAATTCATAATGCAGCCTCACTGAGCAGCTCCAAGTGCATTCTCGCACTGAAACACCACACAGGCCCCTTCTGCTGACTCCACTAACCGAATCTCCTTGTACAGGTCTAAGAATTTTCTTACCCTGATTTTGTTATATTGAAGCTCCGGCCTTTAGCTAGCTCTTACAGTAGCTAGATTAATAATTGAGAAATTATCTAAGCAGTTCACCACGGTTCATCAAAAAACCCTGAAAAATAACCTCTTAAGGGTGGACTATTCCAATCTTGTGCCAAGAGAAGGGGAGGGGGCGGTATTCTATAGCATCCATACAGATAGAAAAGAACAGACCTGGTCTGAAAAAAGGTGATCTATTAAAAATCTACACTAAACATCATTATTAATGATGCCACATGTGAAGCATCGTCCTTAAAATCTGGAGGGAGACGAGGAGATTCACCATCTCCGCTTCTAGTCTAATTTGTACTGTAAGTGCTAGCCGGTGCGGTTAGACAACAGGAAAAATAATCGAAGGTGTAAGAATTGGAAAGGAAGAAACAAAACTATCATTATGTACAGCTGATTTGGCTTACGGTCTACAAAGAAAAGCAAAACTTATCTCAAATTATGAGAAATAATGAAAATTTAGCATGGAGACTATATATAGAATCAATATATGATATTCACAAGAAAAAAACATGCATTTACATAGCATTTTTTCTGAGTCAGGTGCTATCATGAGCACTTTAATGATCTTAACTTCAATAATCACAACAACCCAACCATGTGTTATCCCCTTGTGCACTTTAAGAAACTGAGGCCCAGGAAATTTTAGTAATTTAAAGAAATTTACACAAAATAGTTGCAGAGCCAGGATTCAAACCCAGGGAGGCTGCATTCAACGACCAAGCTCATAGTCACCGTGCTATAGTCCATTGTACTGCTATATCCTTGAAGCAGAACTTAAAAAATATATTTTTACATGTGTTCTATAATATCAACAAAAAGAAACATCGTCAGAACAAATCTAATACCATATGATTTCACTTGTATGTGAAAATTAAGGAACAAAACAAACAAGGAAAGGGGAAAAAAGAGAGAGAGAGAGAGAGTGGCAAATCAAGAAACAGACTTTTAACTGTAGAGAAACTGATGGTTACTGGAGGGGAGGTGGGCGGGGGAAAGGGTGAAATAGGTGATGGGGATTAAGGAGTGCACTTGGGACGAGAACCAAGTGTTGTCTGGAAACTAATACTACACGTTATGTCAACTAACTGGTATTTATTCGTTTAATTTTTTTAAATGTTTCAATGTTGTTATTTATTTTTGAGACAGAGAGAGAGTGCGTGAGCAGGATGGGGGCAGAGAGAGGGGGAGACAGGGGATCCGAATCGGGCTCTGTGCTGAGAGGGGAGAGCCTACTGTGGGGCTCAAACTCATGAACTGTGAAATCATGTCCTGAGCAGAAGTCAGCCGCTTAACCAACTGAGCCACCCAGGTGCCCCAAGTAACTGGAATTTAAATAAAAAACTTTAAAGAAAAGATGGCCAAGAGGTACCTGGGCGGCTCAGTCGGTTGAGGATCCATCTCTCGATTTTGGCTCAGTTCATGGTCCCAGAGTCCTGGGATCGAGCCCCACGTTGGGCTCCGTGCTGAGCATGGAGCCTGCTTAAGATTCTCTCTCTATTTCTCTCTCTCTCTCTCTCTCTCCTTCTGCCCCTTACCCCCACTCTCTCTCTCTGTCTCAAAAAAAAAAAAAAAAAGATGGCCAAGACTCTATAGAGAAAATTGTAAAATGGCATTGAAATACATTAGTAGGAAGAGCTAAATAATTAGAGACATGTACAATGTTCATGGAAAAAATGATTCAATATATAAAGATATTCCTCCCAAAATTGATCTATGGATTCTATTAAATACCAATTACAATTCCAACCAGGCTTTTCAGACAAATTGGCTGTCTGGTTCCAACATTTGTATGAAAGAACAAAGGACAAAAATATCCAAGGTCCTAGTGAAGACGTAAATTAAGGTGGGTGTACGCACTTTGCTACTAAGCTATAGGTATTAAGGCCGTGTGGTGTTGGGAGACAGAGATGGAAAGAGACAGACTGACCCATGGAACAAAAAGTGAAAGCCCAGAAGGAGCCCCAGCTCCCACTTCGCCTTGAGGCTTTTGCACAGACCTTTCCCTCTGCCTGGGATGCTCTCTTCACTTTGACATCTTATTCTCTCATCATCTTTGAGTCTTCACTCACGTGTCACTTTTCAGGGAGGCCTTTCCCAACTACTCTGTGTAAACTTCACCTTTCCTCATTACCTCTCTTCTCCCTTCTCTGCTTCATTTTGTCCACTGCACTTATCACAATCTGCTAACTATGTGCTTTACTGATTTGCTTTGTTTATTTGCTTTCACCCTCAAAAATGATCCATGAAGGCAGGGATCTGGATGTCTCTTACTCCCTGCTGTGTTGTCAGGTGCCTAGAACAATGCTTGGTACAAAGTAGCAACTATTGATTGAGGTAATGGATGAACGGTTGAGTGAATCTCTGACTAGTGCATAAAACTTCCGGTCTGTCTCAAACAACAGTCCCCCAATCTTGTTCTTGGATATAATACTGAGCGTTCTTCAAAGCAACTGTGCCTAGATGGCTTATTAGGATATTGCTTTTGTGTTTCGTTTTTATTGCTGAAGTACTTTTGGAAGAGTGGGGTATAGGGGCAAAACATTTCTCCCTTCTTCCCTTCTACGTTCTTTGACCGGTCCAATCATCAAATTGGCATAAGACAGATTCGCAAGAGAAAAACAAATTTTATGACACACATATGGGAGCCCCACAAAGATGTGAAGACTCAAAGGTAGTCAGGCAATTGAGGCTTATATGCAGTCCTGAACCAAGGAGAAGGGGGGTAGGGGTCTGGGCTTCAAAGAGAGGAAGATAATTTACAGGAAGAAGAGAAGAGCAAATGTTTGGTAAACAAATATTTGCCATGCTATGCACACAAGTCTTTCTGATACAAGCAGTTATCTCTGGTAATAGCTCTCTTCTTGGTGTAGGCCCCCCATCTAACTAAATTCTTTTGGGCAGCTAAAGAGGAGAGGGAAAGCTTTTCCTGAGTCAGCTGCATCTAATTTAGCCTTCAGCTCAGAACAATCCACATGCCCAAGTGGCACATTTTGGGGCGGTGCATTCTGTTCCTCCTCAGGGGCAAATATATACTTTTCTCTCTCAGCTCAAGAAAGCAGGCAAACTCTTCGTATTTGGGGTGTTTGCTTTGAAGGGAAGGAGAATTTGCCACCCCAGAGTATGCCCCTTTGACGTAAGGGTTATTTGGGGCTAGCTGTTTTGACCAACCGCAGACACAGGAGAAGCTCTGCAAAGCCAGTAGAAGTGACCCATTTGGAAGGGGCGTTTACTCTGCTAAGGGACATCTCCATTTATAAGGCTGTCCTCCTGTCTGTAATGGAAGAGGACGGTGATTCGAAATCTCTAGAAACACACCAGTGGGGAAGGAAGGCAATTACCTAAAGGTGCCGAACAGCCGTACCCTTGTTCATTGCGCTTTGCCTGGCCACCTCCCATAGCTGACTCCCCAGTCCCTAAATATCTTTCTTTTGTCTTTAATACATGGTATTTAAGGTGGCAGCTTGGCCCGTTTTGGGGAGTTGCTCAGTTTTCCTAGGTCTCTCCCATGGATACAGGAAGTACCTATGTTATTAAACTTCGGTGTGTTTTTCTCCTGTTAATCTGTCTTTTTATTATAGTGAAGAACCTAGAAGGGTAAAAGGAAAATTGGTTTCCCTCCCCTACAGCTTCTTTGTCTAAGGACGTGACAATCTTGTTCCTGTGTCCATCAGATTCAAAATCCAAAATTACAGAGAACCTGGAAGATACTCACATACACAGGATTTCCTTTTGGAGTTTGTGTCCAGGTGACAGACTAGTGTTAAGACCAAAGCCCTTTGACCTGGAAGAGAGAGGGTACGCTTTTCGGAAAGGAGATAAGCGTATCATCCTTTCCGTGTCCTCTTGTATGGCATACTCCACAGTGCATTATCGAGGACATTAAATAAGGTACAGTCTGTAAACATGGATGTCTAAATCAACTGCAGATGAAATTATTTCTTTCTAGAAACTTTAGAGCTGTTTTTCAAATAGCTTTTGAACTATGCTGGTCCGCGGTTTCCTATAAAAATTACTTCAGTATGAGGGACACAAGCACCCCCATGTTTATAGCAGCACTATCAACAATAGCCAAAGTATGGAAAGAGCCCAAATGTCCATCGATGGATGAATGGATAAAGAAGATGTGGTATATATATATACACACACACACACACACACACACACACATACACACACACACACACACAGACACACACACACACACAATGGAGTATTACTCGGCAATCAGAAAGAAGGAAATCTTGCCATTTGCAACTACGTGGATGGAACTGGAGGGTATGATGCTAAGTGAAATTAGTCAGAGAAAGACAAAAAGCATATGACTTCACTCATAGGAGGACTTTAAGAGACAAAACAGATGAACATAAGGGAAGGGAAGCAAAAATAATATAAAAACAGGGAGGGGGACAAAACAGAAGAGACTCATGAATATGGACAACAAACAGAGGGTTACTGGAGGGGGTGTGGGAGGGGGGATGGGCTAAATGGGTCAGGAACACTAAGGAATCGACTTCTGAAATCATTGTTGCACTATATGCTAACTAATTTGGATGTAAATTTTAAAAAATAAAAAGTAAAATAAAAAAAGATGTAAAAGATAAAAAAAATACTTCAGTATGAATTAGTGAGACACGATTTGATGTTATAAGCATAATAAAAACCAAGGGTGAAAAAAATCACCCTGAATTCATCCTGAAACAATAACTGAAATAAAGAAGGAAGGAATCTATACAAGTTAGGAAAAAGAGCAAGAATTTCTAACACACAAGCAATATCAAATTCTTGCCATCCTGGCAAGGGAAAGGATGCCCAGAGCCAAATTTAGTTTGGTTTTAGTTGCAACTAAACTTTGTGCCGTTCCTTGCAACAAGAGATGTGGGGCTCATTAATACTCACTTCATGAGCCGGACCACTGGGTTCCTCTGCTTGAAACACTAACGATTTCCCATTGCCCTCCAGATAAAGCCCCCGCCTAGTGCATCCAACATCCCCGCTTCACCATCAGGCACCTGTAAGTCCTCGCCCTTCCAGTGCCCCTTATATTAAGTTCCCAGTCAGACCTGCGGTTTCCCATGCGAACCATCTTCCCTTACCTCTCCTCTCTGCCCATGTTGTTCCAATGCCTGGGATAGACCATCCACTTCCTTGTTTTCCACGAGGGAGCTAGCACATCTTTCAAGGCTCTGCCCCAGCGAGACTTTTCTTACCATCCTATCCCCACGGAAGGCCACGCTAACTCCTCTGCACGCGCCCAGCCCCCTGCGCCTGCCTATCACAATGCTCATCACGCTTGTGTAACTGACTCTTCCTCCCTCTGTCATCCTGGAGCTGTGAGCTTCAGAAGGGCAAAAGTTGTCAGTCTTACCTTTTTAACCACAGTGCCTGGCAAGTAGTAGACGCTTTATGTATTCCTCTCAGCCTCAGAACAGCAGCAGGCATCTTTCATCACTGGAATGAAGTCATCCACTACTGAAACACAAATGCACTCATTACTATAATATTAATTTGCGCCAAGGTTCAAAGAATTCATTAAGCCTGCTTTGGAATTGGAGAGACTTTTTCAGGAATCACTGAGAAATAAAACATGGAAAGGTCTGAATAGAAAACAGTAGTCCTGTTTGATCAATCTGGCTGCATTTTGGGTTTTCTCTATGGGGTTTTGGGGAAACTTCTTCAGGCAAAATGTATCACGAATTATGCATGCTCTGCTTCAGAAATTAATGATCAGATCTAGGAATACTGCAATGTTGAGAATTTCAACTCTCCAAGCAATATTTCTTCTTTACTCACAAATATATGCAGAAAACAAGCTGATATTAAATATTTTTTTTATCTTATGACATTGGGATACTGCTTTATTAGTATTTTTTAAAGAATGAAGAGTCTTCATTTTCATTTAACTTTTTTCCAACATCAGCCATGAAAATAAATTATGAGGGACATATAGTTATACTTGTCGTTGATCATTCTTCCTTTTTCCATTCTCTTTCTCTTTGGCCAAGAAATGAAAGATAAGGCAATAATGGAGGAAATGGAAACATATCTGTCCATCCAGAGGATTTGGATTTTTATAGGCTATAAATCACGTCCATAAAAAATGTAAATTTCAGTGTCCTAATTGAAACATTCATCTCCAACGTAAAACTTTATAATATTAATTTTTATATCCTTCAAAAATAGCTATAACGTGGTTATTAATTTCTATGGGAAGAGAAAAACGTATGGAACATACAATGGACAACTCATAAAGTGACGGATCGCATGGCAAAAAATGTTACAGTTACTGAATGTTAAAACTATATTTGTTGTGCCTTTCCAGAATCTAGTAGAACTGTGCTGGATGAAGAGGTTGAAGGGGAGCACAATCTTTCACCCCAAAATATGCATCTTTGGCATATTACGTAGGGGCCAAGGGCAGCCCCCCCCTCCATATGCCATTTTGTAATAAAGACGATTGTGATGAATGCCAACAGGCTCCTTCAGTGACCCGCCTCGAAACAGCCGTAGGCCCTAACCAAATACAACCAGGCACAGTTCCTAGGATTACAAAAAAAGGGAGAGCTCCATCCAACCCCACACTCCCTCGCTCCACCCTATAACTGTGGCCCCTCGCCACCTTCTCTTGGCAGGCGGACAGTCTCTCCTTTGCTATCCTGCCCAAACTCTCTTGCGGTGTATACAGTAAACTTTTATGTCTTTTTTTCTGCCGTGGGGGAATTCTTTCCCCACCCGTGCTGCCGGCCGCCACCCAGAGAGCTCCACAGAAAAGCTCTTTAACCTTCCTGACAACTGCTTAAAGGCATTTAGATAGAGGACCTGCCTCAGGAAGACAGCTATCACTGCAGATAACTACATTATTTTAAAAATATATTTATTGGGGCGCCTGGGTGGCTCAGTCGGTTAAGCATCCCACTTCAACTCAGGTCACGATCTCGCGGTCCGTGAGTTCAAGCCCCGCGTCGGGCTCTGGGCTGATGGCTCAGAGCCTGGAGCCTGCTTCGGATTCTGTGTCTCCCTCTCTCTTCTCCCCTCCCCGTTCATGCTCTGTTTCTCTCTGTCTCAAAAATAAACGTTAAAAAAATTAAAAATATATATATATATTTATTTTGAGAGAGAGAGAGAGAACGCATGAGCCCCAAGCAGGGTAGGGGCAGAGAGAGAGAGAAAGAGAGAGAGAGAGAGAGAGAGAGAGAGAGAGAGAATCCCAAGCAGGCCCCACACTGTCAGTGCATAGTCTGACCCTTGGCTCGAACCCACAAACTCCGAGATCATGACCCGAGCTGAAATCGAGAGTCAGTTGCCAAACTAACTGAGCCACCCAGGCGCCCCGATAACTACATTATGATATGCACTTAGGTAGGGCAGATGAAGAGGAGCCTAGCAAAGCTTGTTTGATCAAAGTCCTCTATGTCCCATTGTTTCTGGGTGGCCCAGCAAATAAATATTCCTTTACCAGGATTTATTTTTTATCATCTCCCCGTGAATCGCAATCCTTCCCTTTGAAGTCCCAGACCCCTACCAACTTCTCCTTAGTTCAGGATGACATATATACCTCATTTTGCCTGACTACCCTTGGAATTTCCATGTCTGTGTGGATCCCACATACATATAAAATTAAATTTCATTTTCTTCTGTTAATCCGTCTCATGTCAATTTGATTCTTCCTCTGGCTAGAAGGACCCTGAAGGGAAGAGGACATTCTTACTCCCAGACCATTATTTTGAGTTGGTTATTTTTAAGAAACAGCAGATCTAGGAAATGGCTAGTAAAAGTTACCCTCATGTAAGGGCTTTTAAGGGGAAATCTCTACTTGTGTGTCTCCCTCTTTGTATCAGAAATACAAGGATGACTCTAAGTCTTAATATCGTTTGCCATGCTTTTTCGCTCCCCACCACCACTATCTTTCTTTTACCTTGAGCTGGAGATGCTATTTAAGGTCAGTAGCTTGGGCATTTCAGCCAGTTGCTCCGTTTTCCTGGGTATCTCCCGTGCATGCTATTGTACGTGTTTATTTTCCTCCTGTTTGTCTGTTTTTTAATTTTTAAATTTTTATTTATTTGTTTATTTATTTGAGAGAGAGAGAGAGAGAGAGAGAGAGAGAGAGCATGAGCAAGGGAGAGGGGCAGAAGGACAGAGAGAGAATTTTAAGCAAACTCCACGTTCAGCATGGAGCCCAGCCCGGGGCTCAGGCCCATGACCCTGGGATCACGACCTGAGCTGAAATCAAGAGTCAGGCACTCAACCGAATGAGCCCCCCAGGCACCCCAATCTGGTTTCTTATTACAAGAACGTCTCAGTCAAGAACCTGGAAGGCTAGAGGGGAAAGTTTTGTCTTCTCCACTCCACAGCCTCAGTTTCAAAGGTGTAAAATGGGGATCATGGTAGTACCTCCCTAAATAGTTGTTTTAGGTTTTAAGTGAGAAAATGAAGCATTTAGCTTAATGTCTTAGCTTACGATGAGTGCTTCGTCACTGCTAACTGGGTGAAGAAATGAATGCATGCGTGAGAACTACGGAATGCTGAGAGGAGTGAGACAGTACTTTTGAGAAGTGACATCTAGTTTGAAAGACAGAAAGGCACACGTTGCAAATAAGTGCTTATAGATGGTAAAAACTGCAAAATGATTGAGGACTAACCAACATAGATGGTACAACATGATAATCTACGCAGACGGCCGACCTTGTAAATATCAGCAGAATAACATGGAGGCGGAGCACCAGGGACAAACAAAAGGTCTCGTCTAAACGAGGCATTTATTGGGCCAAGTGAAGGATTCCTCAGGGTTGTGCAGAGGAAGAAACACAAATGTCCCTTTACTCTTCTAGACACCCCCCCCCATTATAGAAGAGAGATGAATAGGAGAATAACAAATTTAATTTAATTTTATACATACAGAGGCCCCAAAGATATGAGACCCGGTCGGTCAGGCAATTGAGGCTTATATGCAGTCCTGGACTGTGGAGAAGAGGGTAGTGGTTTGGGACATCCAATGGGATGAAGACAATTCACGGGCAGAGAGGCAGAGGAAGTGTCCTATGTAAAAAACAAAAAACAAACAAACAAAAAAAACACGTTACTTTTGGTAATAGCTCTCTTTCTGGTACAGGTTCCCCATCTAAAAATTTTTAGGCAGTTGAGGGGGAGGTAAAGCTCTTCTTGAGTCTGGGGCCTTTATTGTCTTCAGCTCTAAACAACCCACATGCCAAAGTGGCACGTTTTGGGGTAAACTGCCCCGAACCCCATCAGCTCTCTCCTCTGAAACTTCCCTGAGAGTTTCACATATTAAAAGCTGAGCTGATGGCTGTGGCGAGCAGAATCGGGTTAGTAGCTAAGCAGTAGATTGCTCTATATCTCTGAGAACAGTTGTGACTCATTTCAGAAGGCATTAGTGCAATTGAGCTCCCAAAGTTAGGCCTATATTGCACAAGCAATCAGGTATTTAGAAAGAGGCATTTCTATGGCAACGAAAGCAATGGTTAATGATCGGAGCAGACTACCATCTCAGTTTCTGAGTTTCGAAGGCAGCCAGTGGAGAAGAGTTGTCGATGTCCAGCTCAAAGCGTCTTCAGATGGAGCGAGGGCTGGCGGTGGCAATTTGACAGATTTTCCCGGTTTGTAGTTTGAATGTCTCTGGTGATCTTTGTGAGTGGCCCATACAGCAACACGCATGGAGACGGTCTATACCTGAGCTCTTGCGATTTCTCTGACGTTGAGATCACGTTGTCTAACTAGCTTGCATGGCTTTGGAGAAAGTGTAGTTTTAGTTCCCGATAATTTCAACTTAGAAAGGGTGGGAGAAAACTTGGACCTGTTGGTTTGGAGAGTCGTAGCCAAACACTAGAGGAAACGAAAAGAATTCAGGATCTAGTCCAGTCTGCAGGTAGAAAGCAAAATTTCAAAGACAATGAACAAAACTAGAATCTAAAATCCACAAGTACATGTTATACTTTCTAATGAAATATAATCTTTCTCTCTACAATCATCCACATTTCTTATCAGTGATAAGCATAGTAAGACTAATTTGTTTGCAAATTAAGTCTGGTTTTCTGAACTTGGCTCGATTATTTACATAATTGCAGCAAAATAGCAATTGACATAGAATCTTTTAATCTACTTTGCTGGAACTTTCCATAAGGAATTTCAGGTTGGACTTTTTTTTTTTAATTCTATTTTAAGGAGAGAGGAAAAGCAGGGGAGAGGGGCAGAGGGAGAGAGAGAGAATCTTAAGCAGGCTCTATGCTCGGTGCAGAGCCTGACATGGGGCTCGATCCCACAACCCCGGGATCATGACCTGAGCCCAAATCAAGAGTCGGACCCTCAACCGACTGAGCCACCCAGGTGCCCCTCAGGTTGGACTTCTAAAAGCCTCTCGAGGCTAAGAAGCCAAGCCAAGGACTTGCCATTAGACTTGCCTATAATATCTATAGATGTGGGAAAATGCCTCTCTCCTTGAAGTCCCCCAAACACCCTGAGGTTCCTGGGCCGGCCAGAAAGCGGCCTTCCTTAATCACTTGGTAAGGCTGCTGGGAACCCTGTAAGCAAGGTACTGGGCCAATATTTCCAAGGAGCTTTATTGGTTCCATAAAATCAACTCTAGTTCCTTAAAGCTGTGTGGCGTACCTGAATGTGTGCCTGCCTCTCTCAAATATGACATTCCAGTCGAAGTCTTCATAATATAACCAAAGTTTCCAGGCGTGTCCTATTACAAGAAGAAGAGATTCTTACTGAATTTATGAAATAACTGTACTGCCATGAAAATGTAAAAATATTCATTGAGAGTTTGTAAATTCTGGAGGGATCAGATAGGGAGAAAAAGATAAATGTTTTATCTTTACTCTAAGTTACAAGTAGCTTAAGAGAAAAGAAAAAAAGTTTTCCTTAAATCTGGAAAGCAAACCATTAAAAAGCCCAGCAATGTTGGGGGCACTTCAGTTGGTCAAGTCTCTGACTTGGGATTTTGGCTTAGGTCATGATCCCACGGCTCATGAGTTTGAGCCCCAAGTTGGGCTCAGCACTGACAGTGTGGAGCCTGCTTGGGATCATCTCTCTCTCCCTTGTTTTCTGCCCCTCCCCCCCCGCCCCCACACTCATGCACACGTGTGTGAGTGTGTGTGTGTGTGTGTGTGCGCTCTCTCTCTCTCTCTTTCTCTCTCTCTCTCAAAATAAATAAATAAACCTTAGGGGTGCCTGGGTGACTCAGTCAGTTAAGCGTCTGACTTCAGCTTAGGCCACGATCTTATGGTTCGTGAGTTCGAGCCCCTCATTGGGTTCTGTGCTGACAGTGCTGAGCCTGCCTGGGATTCTCTGTCTCTCTCTCCCTCTCCCCAAATAAATAAATAAGTAAACTTAAAAACAAACAAACAAACAAATAAAATAAAATAAATAAGCTTTTTAAAAAAGCCCAGCAATGTTTTAAATAAAAAGTCATAAAAATTATAATCATCCTCAGTTCCGTGTAATTAATTCTGGTTGATCCTGATCTTCTGTTAGAAGTTCTACGGAGGCATCAGTTTCTCCTTTAGGGTTCTATAAATTCTTACTCAGTTCAGTAGTATGATCTAAAAGTTATCAGGAACTTGTATTCTACCTTGCCTGTTATACTCCTTTCCATGAATTTCTCTGTAAATGAAACACATTTGCAGGAAGCTTTTATAAAAGCATCTTAGCTAAACAATATCTATAAATGACAAAAGACTTGAAATGGCCGTGATTAAAGATTTGGTAAGAGCTCATTACAACGTAACTGATAAGGAAATTTGGCTGTTTCTGTGACACACAATATTTTAAGATAATAATTAGCATTATGACTAATAACAATATACCAGGACATGTCAGAATTTTATGAATCTTATACAATTTTTAGAACAGTATTAATAACATTCACCCATACCATATAACCTAGGAAGCTTTATCACCACTTACTAACAGCACTTCCCATGTAATTTAATATGTCACGTAAGTCTAATTAGGGTAACATCTCTCTTTTTACAAGGACAGAGACGAATCCTTTGAGGTGTCCCAGGGACCCTCTGATATTTCCCAAAGTTAGTTTGAGGTCAAAGACTTTAAAATTTGATTTTGCGGAAGTTTGTCAAATACATCAAAAAGTGTTTAAAACATTTCGCTAAATAAGATCGAAACAATACTTCGTTATCTATTTAACCAAAGCGACAAAGACTTCACAGGCAAATATAGAAGACTACATAATTCTAAGCAAAACTTAGCTCTTTTAATATTACGAGGACTCGGTTTACTTTAGTAATCAAAGACCTGATAAACACAGGAAATTATTTTGGCAAAATACAGAATCCTTGTTTTCTAGGCAGATTAGTATAAAAGGTAAAGGAAAACCTTTCATAATCTCTTATCAGAGGCAGACCAATAGTCCAAACAACTTTGTCCTTTTAGCAGATGAAAGAAAATTAAGTTCCAGTTTTACGCGAGTACATTATTGATATTAAAGCTTATTTTTAAAACCCTTACAACAAATTCATTCAATTTCATCCAGCTTAATCACACGTAAAATTTCTTTCCCAAGATTCCTTTCTCAAAAACCTTCTATAAGTTCCTGTGTCTATTCTAGTTTGTGCCTTGTTTTATTTCCTATTCAGAAATAATCAGCTTTACTTTAGAACAAAATTACTTTCTTTTCCCTCAACAAAAATGCATCCTCATTCCTCACCATCTTTCTTACCAAAAACATACATCCCACTTACCTTGTATACAGAGTTGTTTCTCTTATTATTTCTAGTAGCTTGAATTAAATATATTAATTAGAATTTTTAACCCTTAGAGGGGTACCTGGCTGGCTCAGTTGGTGGAACATGCAATTCTTGACCTCGGGGTTGTGAGTTTGAGCTACACACTGAGTGCAGAGATTACTTAAAATAAAATCTTTAAAGAAAAAGAACGTTTATCCCTTAGAAACTTTAATTTGTGGTCTGTTATTCCAGTATTCTTTAGATTGGCAAATTTATGAATACATTTCATAATTTCTAGAAACATTCATTTCCTCACAGTTCATTTTTTAAAATGTGGGCCAAAAAAGTGGACATTTTTGCCAATAAAGCCAAATATCTTTAGTTCTTTTGTAAAAAGAGGCCAAAGGTAGGTAAACTTACACTTCCTTAGCCTTAATTTTTCAGTGTATTACCGTATTTGGAAATGATCTAGACATTAACGCAATTCTATCATTTGGTTTAAGTTAATAAAACTCAACAGTGGAAGTCACGGGGGAGATTTGGGTAACTATTTTGAAGTAGACATAACATAAAATATCACTGCTAAAAAAAAATCACCTAAAAACTCTTATGTCATTTACATCTTTTGTTCTTTTCTTCTTTTGAAATTTTTATTGAAATTCTAATTAACATACAATGCAATATTGGTTTCAGGAATAGAATTCAGTGATTCATCACTTACACACAACACCCGGTGCTCATCCCAACAAGCGCCCTCCTTAGTGCCCATCACCCATCTAGCCCATCCCCCACCCACACCGCTCCATCAACCCTCAGTTTGTTCTCTATCTTTAAGAGTCTCTTGTGGTTTGTTTACCTCTCTCTTTTTCCCCTTCTTCCCATTTGTTCATCTGTTTTGTTTCTTAAATTCCACATATGAGTGAAATCATAGGATGTTTGTCTTTCTCTGCCTAACTTATTTCACTTAGCATAATACACTCGATTTCCATCCACGTTGTGGCAAATGGCAGAATTTCATTCTTTTTGATGCCTGAGCAATATTCCACTGTACATATATGCCACATCTTCTTTATCCATCCACCAGTCAATGGACATTTGGGTTCTCTCCATAGTTTGGCTATTGTTGATAGTGCTGCTACAAACATCGGGGTGCATGCACCTCTTCAATTCTGTATTTTTGTATTTTGGGGTAAATACCTAGTACTGCAATTGCTGGATCATAGGGTAGTTGTATATTTAGTTTTTTGAGGAACCTCCATACTATTCTCCAGAGTGGCTGCACCAGTTTGCATTCCCACCCATAGTACAAGAGGGTTTCCCTTTCTCTGCATCCTCACCAACACCTGTTATTTCTTGTGTTGTTAATTCTAGCCATTCTGACAGGTGTGAGTTGATATCTCATTGTGGTTTTGGTTTGTATTTCCCTGACGATGAGCGATATGGAGCATCTTTTCATGTGTCCGTTAGCCATCTGGATGTCTTCTTTGGAAACTGTCTATTCATGTCTTCTGCCCATTTCTTCACTGGATTATTTGCTTACTGGGTGTTGAGTTTGCCAAGTTCTTTATAGATTTTGGATACTAACCCTTTATCTGATATGTCATTTGCAAATATCTTTTCCCATTCCATAGGTTGCCTTTTAGTTTTGTGGATTGTTTCCTTTGCAGTGCAGAAGGTTTTTATCTTGATGAGGTCCCAATAGTTCATTTTTGCTTTTGTTTCTGTTGCCTCTGGCAACATGTCTAGTAAGAAGTTGCTATAGCGGAGGTCAAAGAGGTTGCTGCCTGTGTTCCCCTCTAGGATTCTGATGGATTCCTGTCCCACATTTAGGTCTTTCATCCATTTTAATTCATTTGTTCTCAACAACCATGTTTAGATAAGTTACAAAAAACTTTGTTACATATTAGACAGTGTCAGTCATCACCCCAAGTTATTTTTCTGGTTGACAAATATTTAACAGAGATTTCATAAACTTGTTTGATTAGTAAACCCATGTGGAATAAAAGCTTTATATTTAATGCCGATAACCCTAAAGACATGCTTGTTCTAATCAAACCAACAATCTTCAACTTTTATTTGCCAAAAATTATTCTAGATTATATGAACTTGAAAAACATTTGGTTTAGTTCCTATTTCTGAGACTTAGAAATACTTAATTTGCAAGTGCTTATTCTTAAGTCAATTGAATGGAGCTCTTTTACAAATTAATATTGTCAATACCGTATCTATAGCATATATACACAGACATATATACAGACAAACTCATCTTATACCTTCCGTTTTAAAATAACATAAAACTCACTAGTTAATAAGTAACAGCTAGAATAAGTTAAGTTTATCTGTTCAGATGGCTAAAGCTTTTTACTATTTGTGCAGAAGACTTTTAAGATTTGCATTTGTCCCTGGAAGTAATGTTAAAAGTTTGCGGTCTAGGGGCGCCTGGGTGGCTCACTCGGTTGGGCGTCCGACTTCGGCTCAGGTCTTGATCTCACAGTTCGTGGGTTTGAGCCCCGCGTCGGGCTCTGGGCTGACAGGTCAGAGCCTGGACCCCGCTTGGGATCCTGTGTCTCCTTCTCTCTCTGCTCCTACCCCACTCACGCTGTCTCTCTCTGTCTCTCAAAAATGAATAAACGTTAAAAAAAAAAAAGGTTCTGGTCTAGAGTATGGGCAAGGGGGCCCTTTTAGCAGTCTGTATTTTTTTTGAAAGGCCTCTTTATCTTATTTTTCCCTTCATTCTCAGAAGATTGTGGGCTATGTTTGTATTTCAAAGACACGATGATTTGCAAGTTCAAGAACAGAAAAAGAATGCAAGTTTTTCCTCAGACTTTTGGGGTACATTTGTCTATTATCAGAAGTTTAGGAAGAAAAAGTTTAGGATAAGTATTATTTAAAGTTTTCTTTCTTTTTCTTAAGTGCAAGACAATTTTGCTTCCAGTATCCTGATGTCTTACAAGATCTTGCAAATATGTGAAAACAAATAGGAAAGGGTCTGAGTGGGTTTTGTGTTGCTTTCAGAGTTACGCTTTTGTTTTTCTAGAGTCAAGTTGTAAATTAAGAATTGTTGAATTTAATATAACTATGTTAGCTGTACTGGAATTAAAACAAAACAAAAGAATTGTTGGTTTTAAGTCTTTTTCGTGTGTATTCCTGCCACCCTCTGTAAAGAATTAGGTAGCCTTTTTCATTATTATGCTTAGAGATCAATTTGCGCATTCAAGCACACTACTTTGAATTTGCCTTTCTATATCAGGCAGAAAGACCCTAAGATGGAAATGGAAAGATTTCTACGTTCTGCCGTCCAGGCACATGAATTCTTTAGCTGGAGGTCTAGGACCTGCCAAGGACGCCGCCCAGGAAGACCTGAAGCTGGCAAAGTCTGACATCCCAGGTGCTTCTGCTAAATTTACTTCCTGGCTTTTAGCATTTACACAAGTAATCTGTATACCCCAGGCCTGGAGATTAGAGGGGAGTGCTCTCTGTAAATCTTGGCGTTAAAGGCAAGTTAAACTAGGCAGCTGGGTGTTTCAGGGATTTTTCTGGGGAAGGTGGAGGAATTTGGGGAGTTAAGGGAATTTGCTGAAGAGTAGGGGCCAGATTTTAAGAAAGGGAATTTATGTTGGAAATAGACTTTACTTTTGTTCTATGTTTAATTCCTGTTCTTTCATTTATTTTGTTTTTTGTAGCCACCTTTTAATTGTCAATAAAACAATTGTTAATTGTTTAATTGTCAATAAGACAATCGTTTAGGATGACAGTGGTCTAACTTTCTTTTTCTTTTTCTTTTTTTTTTTTGACAGTTAAAGAATAATTTTATTCCTATTACGGCATCTTGCATCATTATAAATTATTATAAAGATAAACTAAAATAGTGATCAGTTACTTTCTTTTTCTTTAAATACAGAAGTTTTGGGGCACCCGGTGGCTCAGATGGTTAAGCATCCAGACTCGATTTCGGTTCAGGTCACAGTCATGAGTTCAAGCCCCGCGGTGGGCTCTGTGCTCACAGTGCAGAGCCTGCTTGGGATTCTCTCTCTTTACCTCTATTCCTCCCCCTTATCCTCAATCTCTCTTTAAAAATTAAATATAAGAAAACTTTAAGAAATATATTTAGTTTTTCCAATTCAAAGGAGCCATCGTCAGGCCAGCGACGAGTAGGATCCATTAATCTCAATAGCCGCTCAAGTCAATAAGCCTTTTTATGGCTTAACCAAGGACACAAGAGGCATCGCACAAAGAGTGCAAAAAATGCAGCCATCACAAGATCCAGAAAGTTTACTCCCACAGTTAGTCTCAGAAAGCAAAGGCCTTCATTGTCACAGGGGGTAAGAATTGTGTAGTGAAAATGATGTCTCCCATTTCTCACGGGAACATGAGACACTTCCAATCATGGACCCGCCGATCTGTGACATGGGGCAGCCACTCCTAGAATGGGACCTTTCCAGTACTAACAAGACAACAGAGATTGAGATGACGAAGTCCCTTCATGCACTGGGTCCCCTTATGACAAACTCCCCTGAGAGCTGGCACAGCCAGACAAAAAGAACACTGGCTTGTGACATCGTGTCTCAAAATTCTAGTTGACCGGCCACCAGATGCTCTCACATATATGCACCTTTCAGACGGTAGAGGCTACAGAGAATATTCTTACTGCTCACAATGCCAAGCTCTCAGAACATTGAACAAGACAAAAGCAAAACCTCATGGTTTTCCTTCTTAGGACAAACACAAAAGACAGGCCAATATCTATATATCTATATATCTACATATCTATATATCTATATATCTATATCTATATCTATATCTATATCTATATCTATATCTATATCTATATCTATATAAAACCATCTGTGGGAGTAAGAGGATCAATAGAAAACAGCAGTACTCAGTAACGAATCTTTAGGAAAGTTGCTATACCCAAAGAACTAATTCCACAAATCCTTTCTCCTGCTCATCTAAATGTAGAAAAAGAAGGGACAAAAACTTTTTACCTTCCTCTCTCCTGGGCATAGAAAGAAATCCAGGAGAGCTGACTTTGGTAAGAATTCTTACCTTCTGCTGGCTTCTGTTAGTTTTCTAGAATCTTGTCTGCAGGCTGCACGGTGAGTACGGTGTTTCGGTATCTCCCGGCTGGCTCACAGAACTGTAGGGTAAACAGATAAATTTCCTTCGAAGTTCTTGGCTAGACGTCCCCCGTAATAAAAGAGATATTAACAAGAAAAAACATATTTAATGAATTTTCATATGCTCCAAAGATATGAGACCCACTGACAGTCTGGCATTTGAGGCTTCTATGCAGTATTGAGCTAAGAAGAAGGTAGAGAGAATGTTCGGTAAATAAATCTTTGCCAGGCTCCAAGGGGAGGGCTTTCTTTATCTTTATTTTTAAAAAATATTTATTTATGTATTTATTTTTAATTTTTGTTTGATCTTTACTTTTGAGAGAGAGAGACAGAGACAGAGAGAGACAGAGCATGAGTGGGGGGAGGGGCAGAGAGCGTAGGAGACCCAGAACCCGAAGTGGGCTCCAGGCTCGGAGCTGTCAGCACAGAGCAGATGGGGGGGGGGGGCTCAAACTCATGAACCCCGTGAGATCGTGACATGGGCTGAAGTCCAATGCTTAACTGATTGAGCCACCCAGGTGCCCCCAGAGAGGTCTTTCTGACGTAAAACAAAATTATCTGTGGTGATGGCTCTCTTCTCAGAACAGGCCCCCCATCTAAATAACCTGTTATTATGGAAAGCCATCATTTGGAATGTCCAAGAGAGTACCTGGATTCAAACTATCCTGTAGCAAGCACAAGTTTTGTACCTCATTCATCCAAATATTCTACTTTTGAATATTCTACTTGGTTTCAAGTCAAGTGAGGAGAGTAAAAAGTTCTCCACATGCCCGGGCCTTTCAAAATTTCTGGATTACTTTCACTGATTATCTCTAAATTTTCAGCACAGTCCCCCACAATTAAAACATTTCCCCCACTGTAGATCCACAGGAACTGAGATACAAAGAAGGGAAGTGAGATCCAGAAAATGGCACATAGAGAACCCACCCCTCTGGCCTCCAAGGATGAATTGGGAACTATTTCTCTCTTAAACCTGAGCAGCCCATGGAAATCTCTGGACTTGGCTGTCTTCTCTACTCGATTAGGAATTTCTTACAGTGGAGAAGCTCGTCTTATCCATTTCTATGTCCCCAGTGTGGGCCTGCCACAGAATGGATACTCAAAAAATATTTAATGAATGCATCAAATGTCTAATAAATAAACAAAAGGGTGAACAAATGAACAGATGAATGAATAAATGAATGACTGAATAGACAAACTAACCTGGATCTCCCAACGCTTTTGATAAACTGTGTCTCAATGAATGACGATCAAACATAAAAATTATCTGTGCACTCTTCTCTTGCTCTTTCGTTTTCTCTCTCCCCCCTACTCACACTCACACACACACACGAGTGACTTTTAATTTGAAAGAACTTAAGAAAAAAGAAGACTGGTTGTACAGAAACTTTCACACTGGGAACCGAAACTTGATGGAGACCAAAATCGGAGAATAGCAGATTCTACTTTTAGCTGTAACAGAACAGAGATCAGGGCCTGTGATAATAAATTTGTATTTTCAGGAGATATATTTTATAGACAGGCACTAAAATTTACTCCTTAAAAGTCATCCATATATCAATCCCTTTAGGAGTAGTAAAATAAATGCATATCCATCCAGGAAACGGGGCATTTCACTTGCATGGATATTCTAGGTATAAGATACAGTTAGCCAAACACCTCTTTCTTCAAGTTCCAATTGTATGTTTGGATGTGCTTTGGGTGATGGATGGCCCTTCTGTGCAATAAACAAGAAACAGGCTTTAGTAACTTTGTGCACTGTCTAGCAGACCAGGGAGAGCTGTGCTAACGGTTGCCAGTTTGGGAACAGGCCCATATCCTCTAGGATAGAAGTACAACGGCTGTGAGATATTCAGGTGTCCTTTTCCTGCAGTTAAAAATCGACAAGGAAAGCAGATGAATGTCAGCAAACACAAAACCACAACGAAACAAAAATAAAAACGTAAACTTGGTTCACTTTTCTAAGCCACAGGGGCATGTGTGATGGAAGGCCATGTTTGTGACATTCTAGCCCCTGGTTTTAACTCTCTAGTCCTGTCCTTTCCTTATCCAGTGTTGTCTCCCTTACCCTTCAACAGAGTGTTATGCAACTTAGTTGCTTTTTCTTCCCTTCAAAATAACACTGAATTTTGATTTATAATTCTGGAATGTCATGATGCTGAATATTATAAAACAACCAGTGGCTTTCACAACAAAGCCCACATTTTTAACCAGGCAGTGGCTGCTGGAGTAATGAGTCCCATAACTTGCCATACATTTACAATAGTTAGCAACATTTTTGCCACGTTGGATTTATCTAGATACGCACACGCGTGAGTGGATATTTGTGTATATGTGTGCTTTTTTTCTTTGAACCGTTTGGAATTAAGTCCCAAGAGTCATGACTCTTCGTCCCTAAAATTTCAGCATGCCTCTTCTAAAATTAAAAACATTTTCCAAGATAGCACAACACCATTATCACCCTAAGAAAATCAATAATTTCTGCATCTCTTCTAACATAGAATTCCTTGAGGAAATTTCACTACTGGACCCAATCAAGCTTTACTCATTGCCTTTGGTTGTTATGTACCTTTTGTCTCACTTAGTCCACAATATTGACTTTTTTATGACATTGACTTTTCAAGAAATCAGACCATTTACTTTGGATAATCTCCCACATTTGGAATTTATGCGCTTGTTTCCTCTTGGTAGCATAGAAATTGTTCCTGTATTCTAAACTGGAAGGTAAATCTTTGTGGCCAATTAGATTCAGGTAAAAAACGTGGGCAAATTCAGGTAAAAAATAAATCATAGGTGATGCTCTGCACTACGTGTGGTTTCACACGTCTTTTCTCTCCTTTCCTCCGTCAAAGCTTGTCTGGATTATTGCTCTAGACCTCGGTAGTTTAATCGAACTAGGAGCCAGGTATTGGGAACAGAGAAGTCATTACCTATTACTGTCTTTCTCCCTCTTTCTGTTCGGATCCCAGCAGACGTGCTTGAGACTGAACTTTACTTGCACTGCAATGCTGAACTCCTACAAACGTCCAGCCTATTCTCTTAAAACTGTCTTAGGGAGGCCATATCTTCCTGTCACTCTGCTTTCAAATAGGTCACTTTCAGGTTAAATTTCTTTTTCTTAGAGTTTTTCTAAAATTTAAGTAATCTCTATACCTAACATGGGGCTCGGACTCATGATGCCCAAGATCAAGAGTCACGTGCTCCACCAACTGAGCCAGCCAGGCACCCCCAGCCTACATTTCTCTTTCTCATCCACAAGACCTTATTGAAGGCCACAATAAGAAAATAACACAGGACAAGATACTGAATATGTCCTAATATTTTCTCTAATAGTATAACCTTAGTGGGATATGACATATACACTTTGGTTTTGTTTTTGAATTCTATGTTCAACCTATTAGTGTCATTTTGTTTTAGGTCTATCTCTTGTGTAGAGCACATAATTGATTTTTAAAAAAGTCATTGCATTTCTACTTATGTCTCATTGTCCAGGCGTTCCATCAGAGAGAGCTCCATGCGTTTTCTAGCTCCATATGGCAGACGAATTGTGTTTGCAAGAAACAAAGAAAATGATGTTAGGCAGGTCAACAACAGTGTCTGAAACGGAATTTTAAACCATTTATTTCTGTTGTCATGTCAAACAGATTTGGTCTCCTTTTGCTTATTTATTTTACTTTACTTTTGTTGTTATTGTGTTTCCTCTGTGTGTTCTATCTTGTGTGTGTGTGTGTGTGTGTGTGTGTGTGTGTATTTCTCCTCCTTCATTTCTTTTTTTTTTCAATGTTTATTTATATTTGAGAGGGGGAAGGGGCAGAGATAGAGGGAGACAGAGCATCCATAGCAGGCTCCGGTGTGGGGGTTCAAACCCCCAAACAGTGAGATCATGGCATGAGCTGAAGTCTGATGCTTAGCTGAGCCACCCAGGTGCCCTTCATCCTTCATTTCTGATTTTCTTTATTTGAGTCTCTCTCTCTCTCTCTCTCTCTCTCTCTATGAGTCTTGTTAAAAGTTTATCAATTTTGCTGATCTTTTCAAAGAACCAACTCCTGGTTTCATTGATTTGTTCAATTGCTTTTTTTATTTTCTATTTTATTTCTGCTCTAATCTTTATTATTTCCTTCCTCCTACAGGTTTTGGGTTTTGTTCGTTTTTCTTTTTCTAGCTCCTTTAGGTGTAAGGATAGGTTGTTTATTTGAGATTTTTCTTGCTTCTTGAGATAGACCTGTATTGCTGTAAACTTCCCTCTTAGAACCTCTTTTGCTGCATCCCAAAGGTTTTGTACCATTCTGTTTTCATTTTCGTTTGTCTCCATGGATTTTTTGATTTCTTCTTTGATTTCTTTGTTGGTCCACTCATTGTTTAGTAGCATGTTGTTTTGCCTTCACGTATTTGTGTTCTTTCCAGATGTTTTCTTATGGTTGATTCCTTCTTTTTTTAAATATATATATTTTTATATTTACTTATTTATTTAGAGAGCTAGTGTGTGGGGCAGAGAGAGAGTGAGAGAGAAAGAATCCCAAGCAGGCTCCGCCATGTCAGCACAGAGCCCGATGCGGGCCTCACTCACGAACTGTGAGATCATGACCTGAGCTGAAGTCAGACTCTTAACCAACTGAGCCACCCAGGTGCCCCTCTTATGGTTGATTTCTAGTTTCATAGTGTTGCAGTTTTAAAAAATGCACAGTATGACTTCAATCTTTTTGAATTTGTTGAGAGTTCTTTTGTGGCCTAATATGTGACCTATTGTGGAGAATGTTTCATGTGCACTTGAGAAGAATGTATAGTCTGCTGTTTTCGGATGGAACATTCTGAATATACCTGTTAGAGCCATCTGGTCCAATAAGTCATTTGTAGTCACTGTTTCCTTGCTGCTTTTCTGTTTGGATGATCTAGCCATTGATGGAAGTGAGATTTTAAGGTCCCTTACCATTACTGTATCATTATCTTTTCCTTTATGTTTGTTATTAGCTGCTTTATGTATTTGGGTGCTTTCATGTTGGGTGCATATTTAAGAAGTGTTGGAAAATTTAGCACCCAAACTTCTACAGGCCCAGATTAGTGCATGATGCTCAATCATCCTTTCCCTGCCCCTTGGCCCTCTCTTACATAACGTGGCAAGAAACTTCTCAATGTTAGCTTGCCCCCAAAAGGCCAACCTTGCATTTTTCACTTAACCCTACAAGCCAGATCAAGATGTACTCTCAAGGGTAGCAAACTCCATATCTGTTATAGTTTGCCAAGTGCCTTAAAATGTAAGATAACAAACTGTTGTTTCCTTAAACTTAGTACTACAGAGGAAAAGTCTGAGGGCAGTCTGACACTTGTAGGCAAAGTGATTGTATAGATGTGTATCTGATTTTGTAAATGTTTACCTTTTTGAATAAACTTTTAACCTGATGTGTCTTAACTAGGCTACTTTTTATTATTTTGTCTCATTGACTGGTCCTTTCCATGAATTCCATAGGTCCTGTAGTTGGTGCTGTTAGGAGTTAATTGTTTCCAAGGTCTGCATGGATTTACTGGTGGAAATGCATCTAACTGTGCAATACTTCTTTTTTATATAGGTACTCAGAAACCACGTGTTAAAAAACCCATTATTAACATAATCTAATATTTCAAATGTTAAGTAACTGAAATAGCTCTTTGATAATCTATATTTTTGAATTATGTTAATGCCCAGAATTCTGACTCCCCTAACACAAAAACTTTCATACTTAAAATATGAAATCAACATAACTTTTTAATTGAAAAATCTAAACAAACAGTATAATAAATAATTGCATCAGGAGGGTACTTGAGGTATAGATCTTTGTTTCTATACTCTTGCAAGGAGGATTTTAACAAGGAAGATGTTGTTCATTATGTCAAGCTGAAAATATGAATATTACCTTTGTGTTCCTGACTATTTTGGTGAGTTCCTGAAAATGTCACCCAATTAGAAGTAATTCTCTAAAATATAAAAATCTTAAACTTTTTGAGTATTTTGCCATATATACACGTTGAAAAGCAACACTGATCCCTTCACTTAGACATGTCTGTAACTGACAAATACCTAAGTAGATCAGCCTTTCCTCATCATTAAGAAAAGCGAAAAGACTGGGAAAAAGTATTTATAATACATATATCTAATAAAGATTGTTATCCAGAATATATAAAACTACATCTATAACTGAACAATGAAAAGGTAAATAACTCAATTAAAAACCACACAAAAATCGGGGCACCTGGGTAGCTCAGTCGGTCGAGAATCCGAGTTTGCTCAGGTCATGATCTCATGGTTTGTGAGTTCAAGCCCTGCATCGGGCTCTCTGCTGTCAGCACAGAGCCTGCTTCAGATCCTCTGTCCCCCCCTCTCTCTGCCCCTCCCCTGCTCACGTGCTCTCTCTCAGAAACAAGTAAACACTAAAATAAATAAGTAAATAAATAAATAAATAAAAGCCACACAAAAATTTGCACAATCTTCACAAAGAAGATCTGTAGATGGCCAAAGAGAACACGAAACAACATTCAAAAAGGAATGCCAATTAAAACCATAAAGACATCAGTACATTTATACTAGAATGGCTAAAATTAACAAGAATGATAATACCAAGTATTGGTGAAAATGTGGAATAAATTGGAATTCTTGTGACTTGTGGTGAAACCGTAAAATGGTACATATACTTTGGAAAACAATTTGGCAGTTTCTTACAAAGTTAAACATACACTTACCATATGACTCAATAATTCCACTCGTAAGCATGTACCCAAGAGAAATTAAAACACATTTACACAAAAACCTGTGCATGAATGTTCATAGTAGCATTATTCACAATAGGCAAAATCTGGAAAGATCCCCAATGTCCTTCAACTGGCCAAAGAATAAACAAACTTTGGTCCGTCCATGCAGTGGAATAGTACTCAGCAATAAAAGGAAATGAACTATCAATTCACATGCAACATGGATAAATCTCAAAGGTGAACAAAAGAAATCAGATACAAGTAACCCATACTGTCTGATTTCATTTATATGACATTTTGGAAGTTAAATCTAATCTATAGTGACAAAAAGAAGATTGTAGGTCTCAAACACTGTTGGGAAGGAATAACTGATTTCAAAGGGGCTGGGCAAAACTTTCTGGGGTCATGGAAATATTTTATACCTTGATTACGATGATGGTTACATGGCCATATATTTGCCAAAACTTGTTAAACTGCACCTTTGAAATGGGTACATTTTATTCTATATAGATTGTAATGCAGTAAACTTGATATAAAGATTAAACTAAGAAAATGACAACT